>NW_020455701.1:105397-133694 GCF_003342845.1 Nothoprocta perdicaria | reverse complement strand
CCCTGCCAGGCCGATCTCTCGCTGACGCTTCCCCCTTACAAAGAGGGGCCGGGTGCCGCCAGGACCAGGGGGCAGCTCAACCCGAGACGCGTCCGGGTCATTCAGGGCCCACAGCCCCTGTCCCAGCAGGAGGCTCACGCAGCGCTTGCCCACGGGCAGTGCCCGGGACGGGGCYGCCCCGGGTGCCGCTGACCGGCGCTCGCCCGCAGGCGTCCCAGCGGGCTGCCCCGGGAGGACGTGCGCAGCGCCCTGGTGCCCTACCTGCTCAAGCACCGGGGCTACCTGCGGAAGGCGCTGCGGGACAAGCAGGCGGCGAGCGGGGAGCTGGCGCAGGCCGTGCGCGCCGGCAGGGACAGGATCGCGGCGCTGCAGCGCCTCATCCGCGAGCGCAGAGAGGCCTGGCAGGTAAAGCCCTCGGCCGCACCGAGCTGCCGCCGCTGCACGGGAAAACAGCCGCGTTCCCTTTGCCGAAGGCCGGGGCCGCGGGGCGGGATCTGCTCTGGGATATGGAGGACAAGGTGGGAATAAGAGCATGGGAATTACCTAGGGAGGAGCAGCCTGGGGGGAACCTCTGGCTGCGGGAGCGCTCCCAGCTCCCCCCTGGATGTTCTTCCTGCAGGCCGTGGGCCAGGAGCAGCGGGAGCTGGCGAGGACGCTGGCGGAGCCGCAGTGAGGAGCGGCGGGAGCYGGCCAGGACGCTGGCGGAGCCGCAGTGAGGAGCGGCSGGAGCCGGCCAGGACGCTGGCGGAGCCGCAGTGAGGAGGCGCCGCTGCAGCTGCTGCTGCTCACGGGGCTTCCAGCCACGTCCCGGGGATGGGACCCACACGCCGCTGCGCCCAGCCTGGCACCATGGCAGCCAGGGCGGCCAAGGAATGGGCACCTGCATCGGCATCTTGGAAATGGGTGACGATCCCGGCGCGCCCGAGCCGGACAGGAGCTCAGGTGCCCTTAGCAGAGACCGCAGTGCCTTTGCGGGCGGCAGAGCAGAGCCCAGCGTGCGGAGCACACAGAGCACCGGGATTTACTCCATGTTCCAGCTTGAGGCCTGGTCTTTGCCGCCTCCCTGCTGGAACTTCACCCCTTCCCACCAAAAGCGGGACAGGGCCGAAGGTCCCGAAGGAGGAAAGGGCCTCGTCGGGGCCGGCAGCCGGCGCCGCTCTCGCTGTGTCCGGCAGCGCCGCGCGGAGGGGGCCGGGGGGCCCCGCGCGGCCCCGGCCCGGCGCTCGGCCAGCGGATGCGGACAACAAGGCAGCAATTTGCTGCTGCTTCCAATTAGAGGCGGCCGGCGCTCGGGCTGGACAGATTTGGGAATATTTTCCCTTTGTCGTAACCAACCTTCCTCGCTGCATTGTCATCTCAATAAACGGGTGCTGCTCCTGCCCTGCCCCTGGCTCCCGCCGCGGCGCTTGGCCCGCGCACCCTCTACTTAGGGGTTTGTTCTACAGCCTCTTGTCTCGTCTTGTCCGCCTCAAAGCCTCCGGTTCTGCTTTGCCAGGCGGGCCTGGATTTATGGGATGGGAAAGGCCGGGAAGGGGGCAGGGATGCAGCGCTTGGAGCCCCCTCAAGTTGACTGTGACCTTAGAGCCCGGGTTGGACACCCTATGGGTGTCACCCCTAGGGACCAGGTCTGGGAGCCGCTTGGGGTCCCCCATCCCATCCCGGCACCCCCGGTCCCCGCTCCCTCCCCGYGGCCCCGCGGTCACCCCAAACCACAACTGCCGCCGGCGGCCGCAGCCCGGCCGGATGCAGCAGAAATAGCCGGGGCCCCTCCTGGCCTGCGGTCGGCGCCGGGTATAAAGCGGCGCCCGGAGCCGCTCCGAGCGCCCGCGGCACCATGAGGACCCTGGCGCTGCTGGCGCTGCTGGTGCTCGGCACCCTCGGCCACCAAGGTAAGGGGGACCCCAAGGGCGCCCGCAGCCCCGGCACACACTGGGGCCAGGGCACCCGGGGAGGGTGGTTTGGGGGTGCCCAGGCCTGGAAGGGGACCCCGGTGAGGAGGAGGAGGAGCAGGGAGGAGGGCGCAGCAGCGCGCCCAGCTCGGCCGCGTCCTGACCGCTCCGCTCGCAGCCTCCGACCGCTCCGACGCTGCCGACTCGCCCGGCTCCGAAGGTGAGCGCGGGCGCCCGGCGCCGGCCTGACCYGTCCCATCCCGTCCTGACCGATGCCATCCTGTCCCATCCCATCCCGCACCGGGTGGGAGCGGGATCTCACCCCTGTCCCCCCGCAGCCTTCGTGTCCCGGCGCGCCAGTGCCCAGCTGCTGCCGCGGGCCCCGCGGAGCGTCGCCGGCGCGGGCAGGTAAGGGCAGGGGAGCAGGCACGGCCGCGTCCCCCCGGGAGCACCGGCGCGTCCCAACGCCGCCGCGTCCCGCAGCCCCGCGGCGCCCGACCCGCTGGAGGCCACGCGGGAGGTCTGCGAGCTGAGCCCCGACTGCGACGAGCTGGCCGACCAGATCGGGCTGCCGGCCGCCTACCAGCGCCTCTACGGCACCACCGTGCGCTGAGCGCCGCGCTCGCCGCCGGGCACCGGAGCCCGCCGGGCGCCCCGCGGGCTGCCTGCGGCGCCGAAGGCTCCCGGCCTCTTCCCCGCTCCGAGCAGGACCCGACCTCCCCTTCCCCCCTGCAGCAGCAGCTATTCCCAGCTTATTCCCTTTGGATTTAAAGCTGTTTGTGCCCGCCTGCTCCTGGCCTTTGCAGTCTGTAATTCCCGGCTCCAGGCAGCGGGATCCATCGTCTTTCCGCGCGCTTCAAGCGGAGACCCCCCCCCCAATCCCCTTCTACAACCAGGCCCCCAAATTGCCCTGCTGCCCGCCCCAGGCCCGCACTGCTGACCCAAGCAGCTACCCAGGGGAGCGGGAGGGAAACATTCCCAAGGGACACATTCCCGAGGGAAACGTTCCTGGGGGACACATTCCCAGGGAAAGCAGAGATGGGCTGGAAAGCACTGGGGGAAATCGGTGCCTGCAGAGGGGCCTGGCCAAGAGGAGGGGCCGGAACCACCACCACACGAGGGCTACAAAGGGCTGGGTTTTATTAAGCCGGGCCTGAGGGGGCGAGCTTACCGTGGGCTGGGCGCCTGGGGCACTTGGGCGGCCATCCCGGCCCTGGAGCAGCCCGGACTCCAGGCCAGCATCCATGGAAAATGTGGGATAAGAGCATGGGGGGCCAGGAGCAGGGCCCGGGGGCCACGRGGAGCCCAGGGCCACCAAGGACCCTAGGGCCGGCCCACGGAGCCCTCGGCCCCCAGCAACCACCGGGTCCCCCCCACGGAGGGAAGGAAGGAAAGCGAACACCGGGGCAGCCCAAACTGGGGACACGGGGGTCGGCCCCAAAGCCAGAGCCCTCCCGTTCGCATCCCAGCACGGGCGGGTTTAGCGGCTGGGCCCCAGGGAATAGCAGCACCGGGAGGAGCGGGGCGCCCGGGAGAGCAGCAGCCTCGGGYTTGGGGACGGGGACAACCGGCAACAGCCCCGGGCACCACAGGGGGCAGCTGCGCCCACCCGGAGCTTCCCAAAGTCCCCAAGGCCGGGCTTCCCAAAGCTTCCCAAAGCTTCCCGGCTTCTTCCCAGCCTCCCCTTTGTGCCAGGGCCACGCAGCCCCGGAGCGTCACCCCCAGCACCATTCCCGAGGCTAAAGGAAGGTGGGAAGGGAGCGCAGGGCCCTCTGGTGACAGCGACCGTCCCTCCCCGCCAGGCCCCGGGGTGAGGAYGAGCCCAAGACAGCGGGTGGCACCGGTGCCATGGGGCAGGCCGGGCCCTTCTCCTCCTCTCCCGCTCTGCAAAACAACTTGGAAAGGAGCCCTCGGAGAGGGGGCAGCGCTGGGAACAGGGGCAGAAGGGCAGGAGGCAGCGGGAGGCTCAGCGGGTGCCATGAGCCGGGCCTGGGCTGCACCAACGTGGGGCACAAAGATGCACATGGGCCGGGGAGGGCGGCTCCAGCTCCGCAGCTGCCACCTCTGTCCAGCCCCGAGGGCTGCAGCCTCCCCCGGGCGCCGCAGCCTCCCCTGGGCGCCGCAGCCTCCCCCGGGCGCCGCAGCCTCCCCCGGGCGCCGCAGCCTCCCCCGGGGCTCAGGGGCACAAATCTTGTCTCTCTGCTCCGTCTCGGGCACCGCAGGCCGAGACTCTCTCCTCTCCTGTCCCCCTCACGTAAAAATAACGAATACGTGGCTGAAAATGCACCCACGGATCACGCCRAGGGGAAGAACCATCGAGCTTCCCRGTCCGTCCCTGACCTCCCAGGGGGCCCGAGTCAGGCCTCACCTTCCCGGCCCTGCCAGTGCCCTGGCTGAGCCCCAAAGCACCAGGAGAAGCTGCAAGGGGAAAGCTGGGGGCAGCCCTGCCAGGCCCCCCTCCTCCGGGGGCACCGTCCCCGGCCGCTGCAGGGGAAGCTCCAGCGAAACCCCCCGCTGTGCCCCGGCCACCATGAGGGGATCTGCAAACAGACCAGGCACCCGGGGCTTGTGCTGTTTGCTTTTCTTTTACCTGAAAACAAGGAGTGTCCCGCGGGGCCGCGAGCGCCTTCCCGCAGCCCGGCCCGGCTCTAGCGGCTTCCCGCCGGCCCGCGAGGAGGGACAACGCAAGGGGGGACGAGTGGTTGTCACTTGCATAGCTGCTGTCCGCCCGCGTGGACGCCAACGCCCGGGTCCGGGTGGCAGCACCACAGGTGCCGTACGGAGGGGCCATCCAGGCCAGCGCCCGCCGCCTTCGGAGCAACCCGTTTCTTCATTTCCAAGCAGGAGCGCCGCTGGAAGTCGGACACAGGCTGCCCGGAGACGCTGCCAGGATGGTCCGCAGGTCCTCGCGGGTGCCCAGGGCAAACGGGCTCTTCCAGCAGCCGCCCRGGAGCGTCTTCCCCTTGGGGCATGCCCAAAGCAGAGGAGCCRGCGGGCTCGGCCGCGGCGCGCGCCGACCGCACGCGTCCTGCCGCCCTCTCGAGCACGACGTAGCAGCAGAAGGGATGATGGCTTTGAGATCCTCCGTCCTCCTCCGCAGCCCAGCRCGGGCTCCAAAGGGAAAGGAAAAAAGGGGGGAAGGAGAGGCCTGGGTCCCTGCGAGAGCTGCTGGTTTCGGCCGAGCCCCCGCGCGGCTCCTGTCCCGGCGGCGGCGGCTCCTCTCCTCCGCGAGGCCAAGGAGCGGAGGGAGCAGGGAAGGGGCAAGAGCAGGAAGAGACGGGAAAGGAGAGTCCTTGTCGAGCTCTCGGGGAAGCCGGCACGGAAAGCGGGAGCCGGGCGCTCGCCACGCGGCTCTCCGCAGGCCCTTTGCACTGAGCTCGCTCCATGGGGACAGGGAAGGGAAATAAATACATTTAAAAAAAAAAAAAAAAAAAGGAAAAAAAAAAAAAAAAAAGAAAAAAAGAAAAAAAAATTATATTAAGAGCTTTTTTGCTTTCCCCCTTTTTAAATAGCATCATTGTTTCCTTTTCTACCACTGGAAGAGCATCGAGAACCCCAAAGGAACTCCACTTTTTCTTTTTTTTTTTTTTAATATTATATATATAAAACTAAGAATTAAAAGGAAAAAAAAACTTGAAAAATAATTAACTCAAAAAGAAAAAAAGAAAAAAAAAATGTGCTTTCCTGTCACCAGATTGCCAAGCAAGAGCGACACACTGTCGGGACGTCGCTTCCCAAGCGAGGAGGGCTCCGGTTCCGCTGCTCTCGCTGCAGGGAAGCCGGCGCCGCGGCCGGCGCCCGCGGAGCGGGGCCGGGCAGGGGGGAAGGAGCGACAGGAGCGCCCGGCCGCCCGCGTCTCGCCCACCCTGCGGCCGGGCACACGGGCAGAGCGCTCGGCCGCGCCGCGGGGCCGCCTCTTCTCAGAGCGGTTAGCGCCGTTGCACGTGTGCAGCCGTCTGGTCGGGGTGCGGGTGGCGGTGGCCGTGCGTGTGCCTGGATCCTTATCTCGTTTTTTTTTTTGTTTGTTTTTTAATTTTTGTAATTGTTTTTTTTTTTCTTATTGTTGCTGCTGCTGCTTCTTCGTGTCTAAGTGTCGCCTGGAGTTTTGTTTCCTTCGTTCAGACGCTGCACGTTCCGAGAGGGGGAGAGAAAGGTGCACCAACCCGATGCCCTTGCGAACGTCAGCCCATCTCTTTCCACTGCTTGTAGAACTCCAGAACGTTTTTTATCTCCACGCTGGCGGTGGCGGCTGCCTGCAGGGCAGACTGCAAGCAAACACACGCACGGCGGGTTATTTTCTCCAGGTGCTGCCAAGAGGCCTCCCTAGATCCTTCACAACTCCCTGATTGCCAGGCATAGCCTTTTGTGGCTAAAAGGCCCATTTCTCCTTCATGCTAATGCTGGTTTATGCAGCTCTGGCCTCAGAAGCCTGCACAGTCGTGCAAATTAGTGCTCTCCCTCCCCGCCCAGGCTGCCCTGCACCACAAACGCATGAGAGACCAAAGGGCCTTCAAATAAACAGGAGTAGGAATCATGACTTACAAACTAGATTTGGGAGAACTGAAGAAAACATCAAAAYTGTGGCCAAATGAGCCGAGTTTAACCTTGCTAGGCGGCAGGATGGTGCAGTTCAGCCACAGCAAAGAGCTACCGACCTGCATGGGCACGGAGAACGCGCTCGGGTCCTCCAGCTGAAAGCCCGTGATGATGGTGACCATTCCCGTGGTGTCGTCCTCTCCGCTCGCCTGGGACACCGTCAGCTGCTTGCAGCTGTCCAGGATTTTATAGAGGTTCCTGCCACGAGAGGGAAGTCAGAGCGGGGAGCCACCTCGGTGTGCAAACGTTCAACGTACACGTGGGTTCATGAACGCTCGGGAGGACTGCAGCCACGGAGGGCTTCTCCGGGACCATTCTTGGACGCAGACGTGTTTGGTGTTGTGGGACACACACACACCCGTGCCTCAGATACGCTCCCTTTAGGGAAATGTATACGCTCCCTCTAGGGAAATKTAGTCACCCACGTAAAGCACCAAATGAGGCACGCTGTGCAACCAGCCCCAGTGCTAACACCTCCCCACATCCATCCGCCCGCTGGGAATTCAGGCTCAGCCATCTCCAGATGCTGTACATCTTACCAGGCGTCTAAATCCTGTCTCTTCAATTTGTGCCTCTCAAAGCTCTTCCCAACGTCTTTCTGGCAACGAATGTACCTAGGGAGAGGACGGAGTCACTGAGCCCACGTGGTGACGGTCGCACTAGTGGGCCCAGCACCGCGGCTGAGAGCTGCGGCTCCGTYTTCCACACCAGTACAGAGCTGCACCCCTGCCACCCCTAGGGAATAGCTGCAGTTCCCAGCTGGGGAGCAACCAGGATAGTGTCGGCGAACCAGCTCCCAAATCTCTTTCTTCACGACCATCCCTCTCCCCAAGTGCTTTCCTGAGGCCTCGGCTTTCTCCACGTCCACTCCTCACTCTGCTCTATGGGATGCCAGGCACGTTCCCAACATTTCCTTCCATCCCCACATACACCCACCCCAAAGCCGAGCGCAATGCGCTTCGCTCTCCCACGCTCACCTGTTTCCCTTTTTAAATTCCGCCTCCAGATAGCGGATGCTGTCCCGAGCACCTGCGTTCTCCTTCTTCAGGAAGTCCAAGCCATCAATCACTAGCAGGAAGAAAGAAACAAGAACACGTGGCTTAGGGCTCTGCTCCGGCGAACAAACCCAGACGCGGCAGGAATTCCACGTCCTGCYGGGCCTCCCCCGATCCAAGGCAGAAATTGCTGCTGCCAGAGGCGGATGACGCAGGGGCTGGACAGGGCTTCTCTTTCCAGTGGCTCCTCAGGGAGCTACGCTGCGCTCCAAGCGGGCACCACAGGTGAATCGGYCCCAAAAAGGACACATTCAAACGGTGTGTGAGCTGCTCCTGCAATGCCTGGGGACCAAGGCAGCAGGATGGAAGCAGCCACCTTGGCCCGGGAGGCTTTTCTTCCCAGCAAAGACGGAAGGAGGGAAGGCAGGCACAGCTATGGGACACGGAGCCCCCATACCTGTCCGGGGAATGATGATTATGAACCTCCCGCTGGCTGCCAGCTGCTTGACAACAGCCAGGTGCTGGCAGAGGGCCTGGGTGTCCGGGACGAGGTACGGAGACATCGCCGACTGCGCCTTGGGCTGCTGGAGACTTCCCTCCAGCTGAGAGACCTCCAGCTGAGACACACGCGGAGAGAGAGGCACCGGCTCAGCGCTGACRCCGAAATAAAAGCTGAGCGAGGCCAAGGGAGCCCCTGGCCTGCTCCACCAGCCCCTTCCCACTGCCCAGCACGCAGAGGTTCAGCCAAGGAGCACAGGACCGTGGGGCACACGTGGGGACAGCGGGGGAGTTCCAGCCCCCCCATCACTTCTGCCTTGGCAGGACAGAGGAGCCACTGCCACGTGAGACAGGAGCACGGAGCTCCCTCTTCCCTGCTCCCCGTCACACACATTTCAGGGAGCAGCCCTCCCTGTTTCCAGCTTGGAAGCAGCGGCTCCTACCTGCAGCCGGAGCTGCGCCATGTCTCTCATCAACCTGTTCCGCCGAGCTTCCTCTGCAGCCTGGTTACAAAAACAAACTTCCAGATCAGTTAGCAGGAAACACGGAAGCTGGCAGGAACACACGAACTCAGCCACGGGCCGCAAAGGGAACAGCCGAGAGGCCTGGAGGAGGCGAGGGGCGAGACTCCCACCTCCAAACCCTGCAGTTATCAAGCGGTAACCCGAGGGGCGTCGCTCCCCACAGCGAAGGCGCCCACCTCTGCCAACTCACCATGTGAAACTGGGCCTGGGCCTGGTGCAGCAGGTTGTCCTGCTCCGCCTGAGCGATGCTGATGAAGATGCCCAGCTCCGAGTTGAACTGCAGGATGCTGCCTTGCAAGCGGGTAATGAAGTGGCCGAAGCTCCGAATGCAGCAAATCCGAACCACAGACTGCGGGGAAGCAGAGAGTCACCGGCCCCGTTTCCCCACGCGAGCTGCAGCCCGAGCCGGCCCCACAGCTTATACTTTTGGAAAAGGCACAAATTGTAATTAAAAAAAATCCGAAGGAAACATTTCCAATGGAAATGTGCTTCTGAAGGCAGGAACACATGGAGAGAGCTGCAAGAAAGTCTCAGGTTGGCCAGAACGCTGAGCGGTGTTTGCAAACAGTATCTCCCCAACTTGAGAAAACCACAGAGAGAACAGCTGCTGCTTTTTGCCCCCCACCAATCTCTGCCCAGCCCTCAGTGCTGTAAAAAGGATCCAAATGAAGGGACAGTTCACACGCTGCTCCCTCTGGAAGGGCAGAGGGAACAGCTCCTGTCCAGGCAGGGAGGTCAGAAAACCTCCTGCAGCGAAGCTGCCAGCACGTGACTGTGCTTCACATTTGCTACCAGTGACTTTTGGACACGTGGGTACCCACAGCAGCCACCAGCAGTGTGAACCAGCCTCAGACACAGAAGTTGGAGTCAGTTTGGGGCTTTTTTGGCAAGAACCAGCCTAGAGCTTCACTTGCATAGCCAAGACTGGCCGCATTTGCAAAGAGGGAAACGCGGTTAGYACCAAAATAAAGAGTTTGCCCCCACTCACCTCCTCCACCGCTGAGAAAATGGGTCGGTCCTGCTCGAAGTTAAACCTCTTGTGYGCGGTTTTGAGCGGGGGCAGATTGCGCAGGGCCACGTCTTCGGGGAGCAGCAAGCTGGCGCTCGGGTCGGGGAGCTCGGAGCCGCTCAGCATGTCCTGGACTTCGTGACACAGGGCCAGCCCTGGAGCAGGGAGAGGGCAACACGGCCACGTGTAACGACCGAAAGGACCACGGAGGCAAAACGCTCCAGGGGACACGGGAAAGGGAGCAGGGTGGAAGATTTGAAGTGAGCTACACTTGTGCTCTGAGCACGTATTGGGTGAGGAGCATTAACAACAAAACGGCCCCCCAAAATACAAAGAGGAATGTCTCAAGCGACGTGCTGAGGTGTGACAGGGCTGCCACTCTTTCCCACAGACAAGCTCCCACCCCAGGGTCTCTCAGGCACCATGGAAGCTATGGATAACAAGGCTTGTTGACACCCCACGTTCCCACTGTTTTCTCCAGTACCCGATTCCTGCAGGTCTGCAGCGGACGGCAGAAGGTTCAGGAGCACAGACAGCCTGTTCCACAGGCTCTGAGAGCTCTGCAAGGATGAAACACAAGAGACAGAAGACATCAGGACAGATGTCGACAACAACCAGGCCTCTCGGCATCTTCCACAGTGGAAAACATGTAATGGTGCTTTACAAACAGTAAGCCTCACTAGGCTTCCTGAGGTCAAAATTAGCTTAACTCAACTGGCAGGGCATGGAAACACCACTTCATGCTGTGGAGCTGGAGTGGGCCAGGGGTTCCAGCAGGCCCTGGCCACCCCAGGCCAGAAGGGTAGAAGGGTTGCCCTGCCAGGGCCAGCTCCTACCTGTGCACACATGATGATGAGGTCCGTGTTTGTCCTCAGCCAGTCCAGGAACACCTTGACAGTGGGAAGCAACCCCTCGTTGGTCACAATCTCCAGCTTCTCCTGAAGGGATCGTTCATTCCTGCAGGATTTGTTGCTTGAAATGCTTTCTTCAGAGTCGGACACATCATCTGGAAGAAGAAGGGAAAAGCAGGCTGGTAAACGTTAACCCCTCGAGAGGCAAAGCCCTCCCAGGATGAGGGCAGCACTGGCTTGAACTCCTCTGGCCTTCCAAAAGCAGCTCCCTGTCCTCCGTGCTGTCTTTTGCTGCTTTCTTTTCCCTGCACAGTCGTTTCTGGCTATTAGCAGAGCAAGTGGGCTTCAGCAAGCCCTCAGTAGCAAAAGGGGACAAGCAATTTATTCAAAGCCATCCTTGGCAGGGGGTTAAAGCCCTTACGTCTCCTTCAACTGTAGAGACAGGAAGGGGCAGCCCTAGCTTTGAGACAGCCCAGCTGAAGCAAGGAGAGCAGAAAGAAAAAAGGCAAATTGAGCCTCTCCATTTCTATGTTTCTGAAGCCACCAAGGCCACACTATTCAGGAAAAAGCTAAACAGACCAGAAATCCTTTGTTTCTTCCCTTACCCTCCTCTCTTTGGGGTGTCTACGAAGCGCTGCCGGGAGCCGCTCGGCACCAACACCAYCTAGAGCCCCCCTTCAGATCTCAGCCCGAGTCCTGCCCGAGCTGCGAGCCCACGACCGGGGCAGCGCGACGCAAAACGTCTCCTTGCCCCAGGGAAGCCGCAAGGACTGGCGCACAAGCCCGAAGGGGCCCACGTGGCGTTATCCGAAGCGTAGTCAAGGCCCTGCAGGGCAGGGGAGTCCCTTGTGAACGCTGCTCCGGCGGGCACGGCGCCGGCGCCCAGGGTGCTGCAAGCACCCGCTCTGCCTGTCCCCGCAGCTCTCAGCGCCCTGCGGAGCTGCTCAGCTCCACACAGAGCTCCCTGCTGCCCGTCCCTGCAACGGGTGTCCCTTCAATTCAGTGCGCGCGGTCCTGGGCACGGGGCATCAACAGCAAGGCTCCTCCGYCAGGAAAGCCAGAACGGGCTGTGCCCAGCACTCGGGCAACCCGCCGGCCCAAACCTGGCGAGGGAGGCTGCACGGGGGAAACGGCTGAAGCTTAGCAAGAGCACTGCTAGAGCTTGCCGTTTTCTTTCAGAATTGCAACAGATCTGGCTTTGCAGCCGACCTCTGGTGCTCACCTTGTTCTGCCAAGCCGGGCTTCTCCAGATCCCCGTTGACACACGGCTTGCTGTCTACTCCGTCCTTCAGGCCGGGCTCGCCGCTTGGTTTCAGGAGGATATTGCTGAAAGTGGGAGCCAAGCGAAAGCAGCGCTTGGTCTGAAAGAGCTGGGTCGACATGGCCTGGAGGTTACTGGCTATGCTGGCGTCGCTGGTGCTCAGGGAACCCGGCCCGTTGGCTGCTGGATCTGGGGTCTCGAGTTTAGAGACACTCGGGCTCTTGGAGTCCCCCAGCCCACTGCCATCCACACAGTTTTTTAAGGCCTCTTCAGGCCTACTTTTGCCTCGGCCACTTCCCTCCTCCCCCGGCTCATCCTCCATGTCCTCCAAGTCGGAACGGGATTCCTGGCTGTTCATGTCAGAGTCCGTCTCCACGTCAAAAGCAGCTTCCGCCTCCTCATCGCTCTTCTCGGAGCCACTTTCGGAGCCATCGCTGCCCTTTGTGGAGCCCTGGCTGGAGTCGGAGTCAAAGCCCTCGCTCAGGTCGCTCTCGTCCACCTTCKGGGGGTGCCGGCGGCGGCGCAGGCAGGACAGGCGCGAGTACTTCTTGCTTTTCTTGCAGTCGTTCTTCTGCTGGTCTTCGCTGGGCTGGTGATTGGCCAAGGCAGCCTCAGCTTCCTTCTCGATGGAGTTCAAGGGCTCCCGTGGCTCCTGGTCATCTGCAGGGATTTAAGCRAGAGCACAAGGTAGAAGAGGCCTCCTGTGCAACCCAAGCTGGTTGCCAGTCCTGAGTGCAGGGATCAGGCCGTACAGATTTGAGCCATCGCTGCCCTTAGTGTCTTCTGCTAGGGAAGGAGCAACAGCAACCTGGGAGGATGAGTCACTTTCTAGGAGGCAGCCAGAAGGACTTGGGCAGCCTGGATCCCTACTGAACACACCGGAATGTTCTGTTCTGGGACAGCTCGGTGCGGAAAGCTGCCAGAGCAGCACAGAACCTGCACTTCCATCCCAATCCCGCTGCGGTCAGGGAGCCCAGCAGGCCAGGGCAGCGCCCGTGCCGGGCGGCTCGGTCAGAGCCGCGCGCGCCCAGCCAGCCCCTCCGGGGAGCAGCACGTTGCGAGCCCCCATGGCACCCGGGCAGCTCCGGCAAACGGTGCGGGAGGGATCCGGAGCACCGGCAGCGGCAGAGAGCCTGCAAGCGGGCGCCGGGAACCACACGCAGGGCAGTCGGCACAAGCACGACGGCTCCTGCGGCGATCCAGGAACTCCCAGAGAACTTGCGAGTGGGGACCGTCTCCCAAAGCTACCTGTCAGTGAGGATTTCAGCCCAGCAGTCAAACACCAAGAGGTCTCGAACGCCCCTCCGTTCTCTCAGRCACCCTTTCCAACACCCCACATCCAGGCGACCGGGGAAACGCAACAGCCACATACACAGGTAGGCGACTGGGCAGACCCAGCTTGCCCCATCCCTGTCCCCTTACCTGTGCCATCACTCTGAAAGGCTGGGACTGGATTTTCCCCTTCTTCCAGCTCTGCCTGCAGGCGAATATTGACGTGGTTTATCAGATGGGAGAAGAGGGCCAGCGTGAACGCGATGGCTGCGCTGTACTGCTTTGAACCTGCAAGGGGAACGAACAACGAGCTGGAGGAGAGCAGCTTGCCCAGCAGCCTGCAGCACCAGGCAGAAGACCTGGTCTTAACTAAGTGGAACACCAAGCGCGAACGCTTTCTGTTCACGAAAGAGCTGAACGATGCACTGATTACCTGCCCTCTTGAGGCTGTGGACACTCATGAGGCAGATGATGACCATGCGGAAGATGAGGAGATCGGGAAGGAAGGAATAGCCGCTCTCGTACTCCTCTTCATCTTCGCTAGTGGAGTTTAGATTCGGAGGAGAAGGCAGGTAGAACAAGCACAGGTTGAAATCCTCCAGCACCGACTGGCAGAGGGATGTCAGCTCGGAATCCAGAGAGCTTAGCCGGGGGAAAATGAACACAAATCATTATTCGGGACTGGAGCTCCTGGCAACCTCTGCGTGGAAACTGAACCAAAACTCGCAGAGGATTCACGTGGGCCATTTAACACTAGACATGATAAAGCCCTGGGGAAACCACCGAAGGCAGCAGCAGCTGCGGGAAGCAAACGAGAGGAATCAGACTATGGTTGTTCTCTCCAAAGCTGCTAATCTGAATACAAACAGTCAGTGGATCCTCTCGCCACACAGAAAAGGGAGTAAAAGCCTGGAGGGACTTGAACATTCACTCCCAGGCTTAGGGTGACACTGCTGTGGACAGGAGCAAACACAGCCCCTCACTTACACACCTCAGGGCACTGAGCAGGAGAGGCAGCTCATTCCCTGCTGCTCGGTGTAATGGGCTCATGTCACCAAATATGAAATATTGGTTAAAAAACTCCACCATCACCTGGAGATTAAAGTCATTCTTTGCATTTCTCTACTTCATGTAATCCAAAGATCTGAGAAGTGCTTTACATTTAATCTGAATAACTGCTGAATGACTCGCTCCCTGCGAGCTCAGGCAGTGCCCATTAGGACAGACAGCACACTTTAATGTTGAAAAGCACCAAAGTTTCATATCCACTGCCCAGTTCAACACTGCACGGCAGCACTCAAACCAGGGCCTCAGCTTTTCTTCCTCCCATGGCTCTGACTTGCAGCCCCACAAGAGCTTTGCAAAATTCCTGCTATTTCAAAGAAAGCACCCACGGTGTTCAGTGCAATAGCCTGAAACAGGAGTTTCTTAGTTACCACAGAAAAATAATCCCTGTCTGCAAAACATCTAGTAAATGCTTTTCAAGGGGCAACACACTTAGGCTATTGAAGTGATTTCCTATTTTCTTACGCACTAAACATGTGCTAAGCGGATATTAAATGAGCCTTGAAGTCCAGCTCCAGTGTAAGTCAATATTGGAAAGCAAGCACATACAGGGCTGCGTTGGCAGCAGTGCAGGAGCCTGAGGAAAGGGAGCATTCCCTGGGATGTGGCGCTTGCGGAATGGCACCTGGATCAGCACGGCCAGCTTGGGGAGCCCCAGGAGAAAATAATAAAGTGCCAAACTGGACTTAGGCCAGCAGAAGGCTATCAAGAGGACTGCAAAATGACTATCTATATGTCATAAAATGACTTCATGACCATAAAGGCCATATAGGCAAAGAGAGCTGGCTTCAGTCCACTTGAAAGAGGAAAATCTGAGGGGATATAATCTGTCCTGAAAACTGTTTCAAGCAGTAAGAGGTTAATTTAGAACCACCTGAAAACCTCTGAGAAGAAACCRAGAAAATCCCGGAAAAGCCACGCAGCTGTACAAAGCTTCCCATTTATTCCAACACAAACAGGTTACGTTATTCATTCCTCTGAACAAGGTATTTGGTTACAGGTTTCCCAGTGCAATGAACTRTTCTGCACACACGCAGAGGGTGACTCTTTGTGGCTGAATCAGCCTAAATCCAGCGCTTGCCAGGAGAAACCATTCGAAAGAGGCATTAGAACATGCCAAGGGCACGGGACAGAGCACGGAGGAGCTCGGAGGCTCAGGACTCAACCGCTGGCTCAATTTATCTAGAACTGCAGAGTATTTAACCCTCTGATATTTCAGCCTCTCTTCAAAGGTGACCATCTCCACACACTGCAAGGTTAGAGCCCTCTCCAAGGCTTGGATTTTTTGGCAGAAAGACTCAGCACAGACACTGCAGCCCTGCAGGGAACAGCCTCTTCCATTTCCAAACACCGAGTACCGTGAGTTATCACGAGGAGTTATCATCTGTTGCAGCCTTACCTGCTTTTCGGCTGCAAAAGGCTCTGCAGGTACATAAAGCTCACCAGCAACCTCTTTATGTCTTTGCATCTAAAAGAATTAAGGAGAAAACACTGTATTCCACCAGAGAAATAGGGGAGGTCAACAGAGCTCTATTAATCAGGTAAATCAGGGCACAACTGATACCTACATTCTGGGGTAAGAAGGTCAGTTTAGATGCTTCTACTTCTCACCAAGGTCTCTCAACCCCCATCTACAGTCACCAGCTCCAGAGGAGGGTGGGAAGCCCCTCGCCCCAACCTCTACTAGCTTTTAGGTTGTGATCTCAGGAGAGAAGCCAAGAGACCATGCACCAGATCTACACTGGGGCAGGTTAAAATTAATTAATTAATTAGCAAAAGAAAAAGCTCTCCAATCCTGGGAGCCCTCAGTGGCTCGGAAGGGCCAGGAGCCTGTTGCCCAGAATGGCACTACCCTCTGCCAGGGGAGAGGGCTGATGGCTTGGCAAGCTCTGAGCCCTTCCCTTGCRGGGGCTTTTACCGTTTCTTGCTCGGGGACAGCTTCCTGGTTTCACACTTCTTCAGCTGGTGATACATCTTGGCCGCTTTGTCGTACAGCCGCTTCAGGTTCCCGTAGGCCCCTTCGAAGGACACTTCAGACTGGATACTGAGGCCCCAAAACAGAACAGACACATCAAGGGCTGCTTTGCCACGSGGCTGCTCACATTTTAAGCCTTTACTTCACCAGAGAGATATTCAGGCAAACAAATACAGACAAATAAATACAAAAACAGGTGCCTAGTGCGTTTGTTTGAACACACTGGAGTCCTTAACTCCCCTTGATGTCTGCAAATGCCACAGCAACATGGGACACGTTTACACACCCATGTATGGATTCGTGCCTTCAGGCCATGCTCAGATAACCCAATTCCACCCCCTTGCTGTGCTGGGACGCAGGTGGAAACCCGCCCTCCAAGTGCAGCCCCACGGGCCTGTTCAGGGACAGCATGACAGTTGGGTTTGACCAGGACTTATCTGGCCATCAGTCCTACTCGGGGAGGAAACAGCCCCGCTCTGCTCTTCCCCATCCCCATGAAACTCGTCCACTGAAAAACACAAGCTCAAAATAAGGGAGAAAATCTGGCGGCAGCAGCCAGGGCACCCCGATTCCTCCCCCAGGAAACGAGCAGATGCTCGCGGGCACTCACCAGCGTAAGTAGCAATAAGTGGCTTCCACATTGTAGTATTTGCTTCCCGCCAGTGTCCCCAGCTGATTGAAGGGCATCCCTGCAACGCAAGAGAGGGACAAGGGAATCAACCTGCAGTTCTCCACCTYGCCCTGCTACAAAGCCCATCCTTGCCTTCCCACGACGCTTCCAGGCGGGAGGGAAGCCAAGTGGCACCCACAGCGCCGTAACCACAGTCCAAAGGTCTGCACTACTTCATCCTTTAGCCACTTAGCTTTTTCTCCCCCGTTTTACAGTGTTTTTAAGATCTTCCCTCCCTTCCTGCTGGGTGTCTGCAGAAGAAAGAGCAAACAACTCCTCCTCAACAAGCACCTGTCCTTGACCTCACTATGTTGGGTTTCTCTAGACCTGGACAACATCTTATCAGYGCTGGAGTGCTCTGTCCCAGCCAACTGAGCTGCCTAAGTGCTGGTCAGGGACTGGTTTTGGAGATTAGACGCAGCAAGCAACTTGGAAGAGCCCCGCAAAGACAAGGTAGTGAAAACCTCCTCTGGAGCTGCTTCSTTTTAAGATAAGATAGGCACTCAGCTCTTGCCACCATGTGCTTGGGTAAAGCAATCACTTAAAGCAGAACGAAGCACACAAGATTTGTTAATGCCGCTGTTCTCGTCAGAACAGGGTGTGAGCAGTAATGTTCTCTGCCAGCAAARGCCAACTGGAGCATCCCTGAGCCACAGGAACATTCTACTCCATTCATGGAAGCTCCAGCTTCTGGGAATTATCCGGATGGGTAAGCTGGCATCCTTGGAGGAGATCAGCTTTCCTCAACTCCTCTCCCTGGCTAGCCTGCTAAAGAGTCTCGCAGGGGACTCTAGCCAGGGAATAAAACCATTCCCCTACCACATTTAGACCTAAACAGAGCAGTGTCACACAATAGCGCTTTTAGGTTACAGCAGCAGCACGTGAACAAGGAAAATCCACAGTAATTTACTCACCGATTTGTGGTGCAACAGAAAGTGCTTGATAGTAAAACCGCTCGGCCAGCAGCTCAGTGTCCACACCCGCCAGCTCGTTCTGATAGCGAGCTGAAAGAAAAGCCACACAGTGCACGTGAGAAACCAGAAGCCGCCCTTCGCCCCTCTTTTGCCRAGGGGAAACCGCTTCCTCACAGGCTGAATGTCCCTCAGACCTGGAAACACCGGCCAGGACAACAAACCCATCAAATGAGAGCCGCTCTTGGTGATACACACAAACGCCCAGGGCTTGCCGGGACTGTTTGAAACACCCCTACGTCACCCGCACCGTCCTGCACATCATGGAGCCGCCGCTCCAGGCGGAGGGGACGTCTCTCAGCGCTTGTGGGGGTGCAAGCAAAAGGAATAACAACTACTGCTCCATGTGTTAAATGCTGATTCATTCACCCTCGAAATAACACAGTGTTGTGCTCCACTTTCCAGCACCTCAAACACACCACATCCTACTAGAGCAGAGTGTGAAATGTGAAGTCAGTCAATTTAATAAAACACCTGGTGTCTAGACTGGACCTTATCAATCATTATCCTTCTCCAATACCAGGAGGCACCATGGAGGTTGTGGAGTCTCCTTCTCTGGAGGTCTTCAAAGCCCGTCTGGAYGCCACCCTCTGCCACATGCTCTGGGTGTCYCTGCTTGAGCAGGAAGGTTGGACTAGATGATCCCTAGAGGTCCCTTCCAACCTTGAACATTCTGTGATTCCGTGAAAACCTTTGGTGCCAGGACAGCAAGGAGGGGAGCGCATTTTTCTCCCGTTAGTCAGGCCAGTCAGTCCCTCTGCCCCACACGACACTCACTTGCCCCACATTCTCCAGCGGATTCACGCACAGCAACCATGTCAACACAGCCCCAGGAGCTCGAGGGCTGCTGCGTGTCGAGCACATTTGCCCAGACCACGCTTGGAAGGGCTGCTTCTCACACAGCTACGTTTCCTCCCTGCCTTCACCCCCCCAACCAAGCACGATGCTGCYGGGCTGCAGAGCAGAGGATGCCAGGAGCCAGACGCTCACCCAGGACGTGGGCTGTCCACGTGCCCCTTCATCCCAGGCAGCCACCAAGACTGCTCAACAAATCCCACTTCCATTCACGCTTACGCTGCTGACAGCGGCTCCGGAAGGCAGCCTTAAAGCAAGTCTGAACAGGGAAGTCACTCCGCTTCCAGTTCCCTTTGCGCTGTCCAAGCGACATAAATCAAGTCAAGGCTTCCATTCTTACCAGCCGCAGTTGCAGTCGTTTGCCAGTAGCCAACTCGTCATCTGCTGGCACGAAAACAAAGCTGCTGCCATCTGCAGCAGCTCACTTCTCCGTGGCGTTTTCACCTTAAACCAGTCACTGACAAATGTGTCCACGAGAAACCGGCGCCTGCAGGCGACTACGGTAGCTGACTAACAACCCTGGAATCAGCAGGCCGAGCGGCCCCGTCTTCTATGTGCTAAGGGTTGGAAAGATGCTGCTGCTCTTACCTAGATCTCCCAGATAAACCAGACATCTGTGACACGCCATCTGTGCCCACTCCATCTCCTTCTCCGACGCAGACACGGGTTTCTTACAGCCTACACGAGAAAGGAAAAAAAAAAAAGAAAAAAAATCACATAGACCATTGGGGAAAGGCAGGTGGAAAGACACAGGAGCAGCCTACGCCCGAGACACCCGGTGTTTCGGTGGGTGAAAATAGGGACGGCACATTCAGGCCGCAGCGCTGGCTGCTGCCCGGGTGTCTCGCAGACCCAGACGGGTCCCTCCTCGCCGGTGTGAGGCGGCAGAGGGGACAGGGTTCCCCGTGGAGCTCGGCCGCGGCACCGGGGGCGGCTCCACGACGGCAGGACGGAGGCCCCTCCTGCTGCAAGCCGCGGGATCGTGGAAACGCGGCGCCCCGAACAAGGGCTGCTGCGAGGCTGAGCTCGTCAGCACGGCTAATGAGGCCTTCGGACAGGGGCCGGCGCAAATCCCTGGAAAGTGGAGGAAAAGCCGGGCATGGCRGCACCTGGCAGCGACGCTCGGCCTGGATGGAGTCGCCCTGTTACTGAGGCTGGAATAGGCTGGAGATCCGGATTCAGGGCTGTCCCAACCACAACGGGAGGAGGGGAAGTTACATGAGCAACAGGCAGGAAGGGAAAGGGCAGCTGGAGAGCATCCTACCTCAAAGATGCCCCATGGCCACCAGAAAGAACAGCAACTCAGAGGAAAGGGGCAAAAACTAAGGAAAAAGTTCTAAACAGTGATGGTGACAGAGCACTGGAACAGGCTGCCCAGAGAGGTGGTGGAGCCTCCTTCTCCGGAGATCTTCCAAACCTGCTTGGACACAGCCTGTGCCCCGTGCTCCGGGTGACCCTGGGTGTGCAGGGGTTGGACTAGAGGATCTCTAGAGGTCCCTTCCAACCTCAGGGATTCTGTGATTCTGAGAAAACGAGACAGCTCCTGGCAGCTGTTCCGGCTAAGTGGAGCCTTCAACCGTGACTCGGTTCCTGGGAGGGTCTGAGGGACACAAAGGGACATGATCCCACCTGCCCAGGCAGAGGGACGGCGGGCACACAGCCTGGCTTCCTGTTCCGCCGCTCGGAAAGTCCCGCAAGCAGGAATATCCCGCAAGCGGGAATCCCAAAGGAAGGCACTCCYGAGAGGCCCAGTGCGGTCTGACCTGCGTCCCTCTTAGCTTGGTTCAACAGGGAGGAAGCGCAACCCGGATTAAGGGAGCAGTGAGGAAGGAAAAGGGGCTTCGCAGGAGCCACCTCAACGACACGTGGCCGCTCAGCTGTCGCCAGGGGGATCTACCCTCCCTTTCTGTTTCGCTTTGCATCCCGGTTCTATCACATACCGGCCAAGTTCCCTCACCCCAATTTGTGTTTCATAGGTGCTTCTCCCCACACATCATTCCCGCATATGCAGGATTCACCGTTCATGTCCAGCTACAATTTTCTCAGCTGCATCTGAACCCACTAAGCAGCCTGGAGGAGGAGATTCCTGCAAAGACAGCCGCCCGCCGGAGCGCAGGCCCCGCTGGAACGCGGCTCCGAGGGTTTATTAGTTCTGCAGCACCAAGCTACATCTCTCAAAGCAACAGTTGCCAGGGACATCTGCCTTCTAAAACGACATTTCAAAGCTGATCACGATACAATCGTCTCCCAGAAGCTAAGAATAGGATATCAGTACCTAAAATGTCCTATTGCTAAAGACATACTAAGGGGTTTTATCCCAATTTCTCTGTYGCTTTCCCCCTGCCAGCTTTAAAAATGTCAATCAAACCCTGCYAATACAGTTCACAACCCCCCCTACATCCCCATTTCTCAGCTGGAGCAGAAACGTGCGCCTTGAAGCCACCGAGTGCAGCAGGGGAGCAAAATCAAGTGTTTTACACTATGATAATCTACGAGGTGCCGTCTAGAGCTGCTTCTGAACTGCCCCGAACACTCTCGCTCCTCTGCCCCTCGGCTTAGCCGGCGTCCGAGCGGCCGCACGGGGCGGCTGCCCGCGACAGCCAGCGCCTGGGTGGCAGCAGCTCCCTCGCCTTCCCAGCCCGAGAGGCAGCGGCCGTTTCAGAGCCGGCACGAGTGGGAGAAGGCGACAGGAGGTGGGCAGAGCGCGGGCCGGCAGCAGGAACTGGGATCCAGGTGAATAGCAGGGTGCTCTGGCAAAGCCTGCTGATTTCTAGAGCCTATTCCCACCAAGGCCTGGGTGTCTACTTAAATTTATTAAAACAACCTGTACAGATGGAAGAACTCTTCCAAATTCCCTAATTTAGTAARTTTGCTTAATAAGAAGTCTGTATCACCAAATGACCCTTCAAGCATTTCCTATGAGCACTTTTTGACACATTTCAACCCTTCTTGCGTTGAAAAAGATAAGATAAGCAGAAAAGATAAGCCAGAGAAAACAGAGCAGGGCACACGGGCTCTTCTGCAAAGATAAAGGGCTAATGAGAAATCAAGTGAATCCCTCAAATCCCAAGCCAAAGGTGCCCTGGCAGGAGGTAAGGCCACCTGAGCGGGACCAAGGCCTCAGCCAGGAGCACAACGGGGCGAGCACTGACCGATGAGCGGGTCCGTTACGTGGGTCCAGTCAATACAGCACTGCAGCTCCAGCTGATAGTGAGACTGGATGTAGAGGAGAAGGTGCTGGTAAAATCCGATGCCGGCGATTAAGTGAGTCCGGTAGGCRCACTCCAGGGTGCTCCGGCTGTGAATGTGCTGCAGGGGAGGGAAGAGCTCGTGTTAATGCAACCACGCAWCGTCTCAGAGCGGCAGCCCAACACAGCAGCTGTCTCAGCTGTAATTTCCACACATCTATACCTCTTTTGGCTCAAAAATGTGGACTCCAGTGGTATTTACTATGGATCACAACAAAGGAGAAAYGCTCACGGCAAGGAGGAATAAAAAATTAACATATCTGGTTAGAGTGCACCTTAAATATGCTCAAATAACCAGATCATCGGGACAGAGTTCACAACAGCAGAAAATACAACCAAACGTCAGCGTCTGGAGCATTTTCTGGTGATCAACTCCAGAAAAACCCAACGCTTCGTCAGGCTGACAACACCCTAAGACGATCACTGGCATTCCCTCGACATGGGGACRTGTCTACTTGGAAGATGAGAAGACTTAAAATATAAATTAAAAAATAAGAAAAAATAATTTTAAAAAGTTAAAAAAAACTGAAATATCCTCCGCACTTGCAGCTCTCTGGACAGATTGTTAGAAATTACTGGCCCACAGCTAGACAGAAAGCGCAAGTCAGCTCCACGATGAAAATTGAGGAGCTCCTGGCTTCCTGCCCTGTGTTCAGACCACAACCTCTCCAGGAAAATGAAGAATTTCACTTGGTCTGACTGGTGCGTGCCCAGAGACTCTCCCAGGCAGGAGCCACAGATACCTGCCTTTTTATTTGTTTTAATGAGCTGGATAACTTCATAGTAAACCTTTCTCCAGAGCAGCTCTTCTGCTTTTCTCCCATAATCCACCGGATGCAGGAACATCAGCTTCACACACAGCTCCCGCAGCCTGAGACAGAGCAAGGAATGAAGATTTAGCTACAGCGGCCCCAAAAACAGCAGGGAGAGGAAATCCCAAATCGATCCGCACGGATGAGCTAGCCCCACTGGTGACGGAGCAGCTCGTGGCACTGCCACACAGCAGCAGCTGGAAAAGCCACAAGCCACAGCGGTCGCTTGCCCTCCGCTGGCATCAGCGGCTCTCTGAGCTGCATTAATGTCAAAAAGTTGTCTAAAACAACAGGTAAACTCCACCACCCTCTCCAGGCCGCCCCAAGAGCTGATAGAAGATTTCAGGCGCAGGTAGGAAGCTTCTCCATCACATAGATAATTGAAGGCAATGGCAAGGAAGTCATTAGCCGATGTGAAGATGACTTATTTGTCTCGCAACAGGACTCGGGAAAGCCTCCGGCCACCCACCTGGGCTCTGAATTCCTATGTTCAAATACAGACCTCAAGTGCGGCCTCTGCTCTAAAAATCTGGAAATATCCCTGGCCAGTGGGTACCACCACTGACGTGCGACTTCCTGGGCACGTTTTTCAGGTCCAATATAAGGACTACACCCTCTGCCCAAACTTACTTGTTCCTCAAGCTGATGTTCTCGGGCTTGAAGACCTCCTGATAGGCTGCCTTATTGCCAAGGATGAGGTCGAGCCGATGAACAGCCTCCACCACCGCTCTGCAAAGCGACAGAGGAGCGTCACAGGGGCACCTTACCTGGGGGGCTTTATCACAGCCGGCCTCTCCGCACGCAGCCACGCCGGCCTCGTTAACCCCATCCCTTAATGGGCTGCAGCCGCCCGCTGACGCGCTGATCGCACCTCTGCGCGACGCTCTGAAAAGCTCAAGGAAAGAAGCAGAGTTCTACACACTTCAGTAGTTTGTTTCAAATAAGCCGCTACCACCACCTGCACGGTCAAAACTGCCAATTATTTCTACGGGAAAAAGCGGCTTTGGGACATATTAGTAACTTTTAACCCTGCAGTTCAAACCTACTACACATACGTGGATAATTTAGATATAACCAAGTGCATGATTCGAGAGTGGGTTTGTTTCCCATGCTGTTCGATAGGGCAAGGGTCAGCAATCCTCCACTCCCTGCTCCCTTCCCACTCCCTTCATTCCTTCTGCCAGCGCTGGCTGATCTTTGGTAAAGCAATTCACCGAACGGGGAGATCTCTGCATGGGAGATGCAAAACCGCTCTAAAATATCTCATTTATTAGGGGTTCCCGAGTCCCAAGCCGACCGAAACACAGGCCAAGCAGCTTCCGAGCACAAACATGCCTGGGAGGCACTGCTGAGACCCGGCCCCTCGGAGCGGGGACGTCGCCGTGTGCAGAACGCCAAGCGCTGCACCAAGGAGGCTACAGACCCCGCGCCGGCACCGCAACGAAAGCGGGGACTCGGTGTTGGGATCTCGAGGGCAGCTCGACAAGGCGCGGATGGAAAATCCCAGGTGCAGCCCCTCGGGAAGGGCACATCTCCAAATCCCAGCCTCTGCTGCGCCTGCTTTCGATGTCGCTGCACTGCCTGCCCCAGCTCTCTGCTCACTGCCTTCCCTTGGGAGCTTATCCGTTACTGCTTGGCTCTCCGCATCACAAAACGTTTKGGAGCTGTAGATTTGGACTCATTTGCTTTGAAATCTCAAATTATGGTGAAAAGCATGGCTAAGAACACCTAAAATCGCCTTTATTTGAGGGTTTTGGCGGGGCTGCCCTGGCAAACACCGATAGCTTAAAACGCCTTGTCCTCCAAGCCGTGCCCAGCCAACTGCATCCAACTGCATCCCTCGTTTGGTCGCCTTCCCTTGCATCGCTCCCAGGGCGCGTGCAGAGAAAGAGGAGCACGAGGCCGAACGAGGGGGAGCTGATGCGGAGCAGCAGGATGAGCGGCCGCGGCCTTTTGTGGAGGACGAAGCCCCCGGGCGCGCTCAGCGGGCGCCGAAACCGGCGGCTCTCCCTGCAGAGGCAGGGATGCCCTCGGGGCTCCTTCCCTAAAGGAAGCAGCGCGTTCAGGGGAACCTCTCCACAAGGCACCGCCGCCGGAGGAAGAGCGCGGCGAGAGGAAAACCCTCCCTGGTCACTCAGGAGGGCAAAACCTCGCGGGGCCGAACCAGCTTCTCCTAAAAAATCCTGAAAAACCAAGTACRGAGCAAGAATCACACGCGGGCGGCTGCTATGAGCCCTGGTATCCACATCTGCTCCCGAGCATCTCGGACGGGGCCTGAAGGTCCTTTGCCAGCTCTGCCCGACGCCTCACGCCCTCCCAAGCRAGACAAACGCCTTTTTGCAGGCAAAGGGCTCGCTGCTGCGGGAGGCGGCGCGGCGTGCCGGGCTGCAGGGCGACCAGGGGAGATGGAAAAGCCCGTTCCCCGGCACCCCCGATGCACAGCAGCCCCAGAACAGCCGTCCCTGCAGCTTCAAAGGGCCTCGGAGCTGCTCTCTGCGCTCCGGAGCAGCGGCCGCCGCGCGCTCCACGTCACTCCGACACCTCCAGGTGGGAAACCAGCTCCCAGCGCCGGACACCTGCGCCCAAGGCCACGGGCGGCCGCTGGGACGGGGCCCTGCACTGCCCCCTTTTCCTACGTTCAATMAATCCGGGTCCCTTCACAGGCACACAGTCCAAATTCCCTCCTTGTTCATTAGTGCTCATCTGCCACATCTGCTCCCAAAACAGGTAAAATGCTTTTTTTACACTTAAAAGAGCATCACAAAGTCTCACTGAAGAACCTGGCCAAGTTGAGCAGTGGGAGAAACACGTCCCAACGTCACCCAGTGTGACCCTGCRCATGGAGACTCCGCAATGGGGATGATGGAAGAAGCCACCGCGAGGATACGGAGACTCGGGAAACGGTGTCGTTCCAGAACATTTGGGAACACCAACGAGGAGCGGCTGAGCGCRCCCGGATTCAAACGCAGCTCGTGCCGGGGCACCGAGGCCACGGGCCGAGTCGCAGGCAGGGCTTAAGGGGCTAACTCTTGTCTCTGTCCCCGTCTCGGCGCTTGCTGCACGGAGCCCTTGCTCGGAGCGCCGAGGGAGCAAAGGGGAGGCCAGGCTTTTAAAAGAAGCGAGGGCAGCACCTCCTGCCAAGCAGGTGGGAAGCGCCCGGTGCCAAGTCCTCTCGGGTGCAAGGAGGGATCCAGCAGCTCCCTTTGGTGCCGCYGGGACAGGCGCAGAGTCGTAGCCAGCGCTGCGAAATCCAAACACCTCAACCTAACCTGAAAGAGTTTCCAGAGCCTTTGGAGTCAGTAAAGCACGAGGAATGTGGCACTCACATGGAGCAGGTCCCCAGGCTGGCACCCGAGCTCCAACACTGCTCAGGTGGGAAGCCTGTGAAGAGACCCAGCAGCGACACGGCCAGAAAACCTGCGAGTACCGCAGACGCCACGGAGGCTGCAGCAAAACGCCCGAGGGGCCGAGAGCGCGCGCCTCGGATAACAGCGGCCACCGCGCGGGACCACGAGCCTTGCAAGGAAAATCATCGTTACAGTGATAACACGAGGGCCAAGTGTAGGGGGGCGGCTTGCACGAAGCACATCAGGGAGACGGGAATAAATCCAGACTTGTAGGCAAGGCTCTGGCCACGCTTCCCAGAGGGAAGTGAAGCTCTCCCTGTTTGATCAAGGGGGCAGAGAGGTCCCCAGGACGTTTCCAACGTCGTGCAGTGGGTCAGCAGCTGGAAACGGAGCCTGGGAATGGAGCAGGAGCTGTTTCCTGCCCTCCCCATCGCGCTCATGTGGGAAACCACGCGGGCACTCCGGAAACTCCGCTGGGAAGCAGCTCCGCAGGAGCGCGCGGGGGGAAGCGGCGGCAGCGCCCGGGCTGTGCACGAGGCCGCCACATCCCGGCCCTTCCCTGCGCACAGCGGCCGGAACGCGGAGCGGGACCCGGGACGGGCAGCAGCCGGGGCCTCCGCACAGCGGGAACGCGGCCTGGGCCCCGCTCCGTGGAGCCGCCTCCGCGCCCTTCCCGGCCGCGATTCCCGCTCCCCCTTCCTCCGCATCCCTCCACTGTCCTATCCCATTGCTCCCTGCCCCAGCGGCCTCCTCTCCCTGCATCCCACACGTCCTCCCTCCATCCCCTTGTCCTGACGTCCTGCAGGCCCCACAGCCCTTCCCGACCCTCCAAGTCTTCCCTGGATCCCCCCCTTCCTCCCCTTGGTCTCCCCCTTATCCTGGGGATCTCCAGGATCAGGTCCCCTGATCCAGCCCCCTAAGAATCCTCCACATCCTGCCCCATCTCCTCTAGATCCCGCAGAGCCCCCCGCCCCTGCACCCCCTTCCCCGTAACCTCGGGGTCCCCCGTCCCCTTCCCCCCGTTACCTCGTCCTCGTCCCCCCCGACGCCCCCTCTTTCCCCCGGGACCTGGCCCGACGCCCACGCCCTGTCCCGGGGCCTTCCCCGCCCTGGGCCGCTCGGCGCCCCCGCTCCCGCGCTGCCCCTCGGCGCTCCGGCCGGGCCGCGCCGCTCACCGGTAGAGCCGCTTCGTGTGCAGCACCTTGGCCTCGGGCTCGCCGCTCTCGCCGGGGGCGCCGCCGCCCTGGCTCATGGCGCCCGGGGACGGGGTGTGTGGGGGGGCGAGGCCCGGCGCCGCCCGCGGCCCCCTCAGCACCGCCCGCGCCGCCGCCGCCGCCGCCACCGGCCCCGCTCGGCCGCCATGGCTGCGCCGCTGCCGCGCGAGACTTGCGCGGGCTATCGCGAGACTTGCCGGGGGAACGGGAAGCGAGGGAGGGAGGGGTGGAACGTGGCGTGGACTCGCGAGAGCTCCCTCTACCTGCGTGCCAGCACTAAGTACTGGCAAACATGGCGGCCGTACGGCGTCACCTCGCGAGACTTCCCCTCCCCCCCCCGGCACCGCTGCCAGCACTAAGCGCTGGCAAACATGGCGGCCCGTGCGGCTTCATTCAACCAACTTTATTGGCAGCGCCGCGCGGCGCACACGCACAGCAGGGCTGGAAGGGGGCAGGGGGCCAGGCCTGGGGCCGCAGGACGAGGCCCACCCGCCATTTAGACCCTGGTGCTGGCAGCCCCCGCCCCCCAGGGACCCCTCGGCCACCACCCGCCTTGGGGAGCACCCAAGGGCCCCTTGGGATCCCCCCTGCTCCCCGCACCCGCGTGCCCCTTGGGGCTGTGCGCCCTCCACGTGGCTTCGCCCCTGGGGCCGGGGTCTCCGGGGGGCCGCAGGGGGGCCGGGCRGCGGCCAGACGGGACGGGGCGGCCGCGCCGGCGCCCTGCGGCCCGGCCCCACCTGCGCCGGTCAGACAGGTTTGGAGGCCGCGGCACCACAGGGCTCCCGGCGCGGCCGCAGGTCGGGGCGGCCGCGTCCCTCCCGCAGCCAAAAACCGGACGTTTCCACCCAAAGCGCCCGCTCCCCCCGCCACGGCAGCCCCCGGCGCCCGCCCCAGGTAGGAAGCGGGTCGGTGCCGGCCGCGCTGCCCGGCGAACGTGTCGGGCCGCGGCCGGAGCAGCTCGGGGGCCGTCGCGGCGGGATCCACGCGGCTCCGGTCCCGGGAGCCCTGGGGCGCGCGGAGCGAGGGGATCCCTGCGCCAAAGCGTCTCATTCCTGATCCCTTATGGTCCCCGTTCCTCCTCCTAGCACGGGCGAGGCCGGCAGGGATGGGATCCCGCTGCTAAGCCGAGCCCGGGAGCAGCCGGGAAGCGCCATGGCGGCACCGGTGCCGCCCACCGAGGAGGTGGCCTTGCTGGAGCTGGCGGCCGCCCCGCCGCCCGGCGGGGACCCCGCGGGCACCCTGCGC
>NW_020455701.1:100819-104010 GCF_003342845.1 Nothoprocta perdicaria | reverse complement strand
GGCTCCCATCGCACCCCCATCCCGGCTCCTATTGCGCCCCATCCCATCCCGGCTCCCATTGCGCCCCATCCCGTCCCAGCTCCCATTGCGCCCCATCCCATCCCAGCTCCCATTGCGCCCCATCCCATCCCGGCTCCCATCACGCCCCGTCCCGCGCCGGCCGCCCGCTCAGCCGCTCCCGCCCCGCAGGGATGCTCGTCCACGGCCTCTCGCGCCTCTGCTCGGCGGCGCGGCAGCCCTGCGCGGAGCTGCGGCGCGAGGTCCACATGCACCGCGCCTACGTGGCCCAGTCCGTCCACCTCTTCATCCTCTACTTCTTCAACATGGCTGTGCTGGCCACCTACCTGCCGCAGGAGGCCCTCAAGCTCGTCCCGCTGCTCACGGGGCTCTTCGCCATCTCCCGGTAAGCGGCTCCTCGCCCTCCGCACGGCAGCCTCGTCTCCCTCCCCCGGAGGTTCCCAGAGGGACGGACCTGGGTCTGGCGATCCCAGGGAATTCCCTGCGCTGGGAATACCCCTTGGCACAGCGGGAGCAGGGGTCACGTCCCGACGTGCCTCCCGCCTCCAGCCTCGTCTACTGGCTGCTCTACGCCGTGGGCCGCTCCTTCCGCGCCTTCGGCTTCGGCCTGACCTTCGTGCCGCTGCTGGCCATGCTGCTCTGCAACCTGTACGGGATGTTCGTGCTGGAGCCCGACAACCTGCTGGCCGTGGCGGGCGCCAGGGCCGCGGGCCCCGCCAAGGACGGCGCCAGGCTCCGCTTCTGGGGCTGAGGGGGCTCTGCGGCGGCCCCACGACGGGCCCTGCAGGCAGACGGGGCCGGGACGGGGCCCGGCACCTTCCCGCTGCAGGGCGGGTGGAACCCGGCGCAGCCGGACCCGCCGCAGGGACGGGGAGCAGGAGGGGAGCGAAGGTCCCTCGGGAGCTGCCTGTGTCCAATAAACATTCCCGCTGCGGCCGCCGCTACGAGCACACGCAGCTTTGATCCCACATCCAGCCCCAGGCCGCTTCCAAGGTGGGCGAGAGGAGCTGATGCTGCCCACGGCACCGGCCCCGCTCCTCCAAACCTCCAAACCGGTCACCTCCAAACCGGGGAGCGCTGACGGGGAGGGAGCAGGCAGAGGGCTCGCTGGCCGGGAGCAGGACCCGTGGCCGGAGCGGATCCCGTGGCCGGCCGCACATCCCGGCTCTGCCCCCCGGGCCGGAGGAACCTCCCGCTCCGTCCCAGGAGGGCGGCAGCCTCCCTGGGCCTGGTGCCCAGGAAAAGGGAACTGGCTCCTTCCCGGCTGCCACTTCCTTTAACAGCGGCGACTGCTCCCCCAGCGCCATGCTCCCACAGGAAACCGCTCCTAGAAATCCCTTTTATTTGGTCCAAGACCTTCAGTGGTTGAGAAGCCCCAAAGCCAGCGTGTCCCGAGGCGCCGAGCGGCTCCCGGCACGGAGCCCATGGGCACCCAGCCCCGCTCCGTGCTGCAGCCCCGCGCGGGAGGCCAGCAGTGGTTCAGTCCCTCGGGACAGCGGAAACAAAACCCTTTCCCTCCGTGCAGAGCAGTCCCCAGCTCCTCCAGTCACTTCCCAGCGAGCAAGTAAGGAAAAGAGGGAGAAGAGGGACCCGCTCCAGGCTCCGGACAGCAGGAGGGAGCGGGACAGAGGGCTGTGACGCAGGTGACAGCAGTGAGCGTTGCTCCGGTCCCCTCCAAGGGTGACGTAAAGGGGGCAGAGTCCGAGGTGCAGGTGCAGGAGCCCCGTGTTCCCGTGTCCCGGCCGGCAGCCCCGCTCAGTTGATGGGCTCGTACTCGGAGTAGCGCCGGCGCCGGGCGAGCAGGACGGCGAGGCCGCCCAGCAGCAGCAGCGCCGCGGGGGTGCCCAGCGCCACGGCCACGATGGCCACCACGAGGGGCGAGAAGGAGTCCGCGGGCGGCTGCCCGAAGCCCAGCAGCGCCGACCTGCGGGAACGGCGGGATGCGGCGCGTGGGGACACGGAGCGCGGGGAGACACGGAGCGCGGGGGGACACGGAGCGCGGGGGGACGGCTCGGTCCCCGCGCCCTCACCAGCTCAGGTAGCGCTTCTCCTGGTAGACGTCGCCGTCCTCGCCGCCGAAGGAGATGTTGAGGGCGCTGACGGAGCAGGCGCCGGCCGGGCGGTCGCCGAAGTAGCCGCGGACGATGGCGGAGGGCGGCAGGGAGCAGTTGGCCGCGTGCAGCTCGTGCGCCCGGCACCGGATGCCGTCCTCGCGCCGCGGGCTCCGCGAGCCGTAGGCCGTTGCCTTCCACTGCAGGAAGCTGAGGACGGCGCCGGGCGCCTCGGCGGCCAGCGACAGCGTCTGGGAGCGGGAGGGGAGCCTCGCGGAGCCGCAGGGCGCCCGGGCCCCACCAGGAGCAGCGGGTGCTCGCGGCCGGGCGCCGCGCTCGCCCCGCGCGCACCTCGAAGATGGTGGGGGTGTATTCGTCGTCGATGGAGCGCGCGGAGCGCAGCCGCCGCGCCGCCCCGGCCTCCTCCACCGTGGCCACCTCCAGCACGAAGCGGGAGCCGTTGCCGCGCGGCGCCACCCCGGCCAGCACGAACTCCACCTTGGAGCTGTTGGCCGTGTGCAGGAGCCGCGGCAGGGCCCCGTCGCGGCCGTCGGCCTCGTAGGCTGTCACCTGGGGGGACACGGGCAGAGCGGCGGGCGCTGGGACGCCGGGATCCCCCGCGTCCCTCTGGGACGTCGGCCGGGACAGGGGGCTGCGCGCCGCCGAGCGCAGCGAGACCCCCGGGACGTACCCGGAAGGCCAGGCTGCCGTTGGCGAAGCCACCACCGGGCTCCCCGGCGGGGCCGCCCCGGAACTCGGCCGTGAGTGCCGTGCGGTTCAGGGTGCCGTTGACGCTGCCCCACGAGAAGCGGGACAGGTCGTAGGGCGGGTAGAAAAGCTCCGCGGCGGCGCCGCCGGCCTCGCGGGACTCAAACACCTGGCGGGGCGGGAGAAGGGGGTGTCACGGAACGAGCGGGGGCGGCGCTGGCCGGCCCGGACGCCTCGGCGTGGCCGCGACCTTGGTGAAGACGACGGCGCTGGCGTGCAGGACGCTGTCGCGGGGCTCGATCCAGACGGCGCCGGCGGGCGCGGGCGAGAGCAGGCGGCGCCAGTCGAGGCGCAGGGCGCTGCGCGGGGAGCGCGTGGCCACGAGCAGCGCGCCCGGGGCGCCCACGCTGCTCC
>NW_020455701.1:79291-100620 GCF_003342845.1 Nothoprocta perdicaria | reverse complement strand
GGCCCTGCGGCTGCGGCCCCTGCGCCGGCCCCGCGGCCCCCGGTACCGCGAGGCCGCCGGTGCCGCCTGGATCCGCGGCTCTGCTCCCGGCCCAGCCCCGAGCCCGGGGCTCCCCCCAGGCCCGCTGCCCGTCCCGGGGCTCCCCCTGCCAGTGCCGGTACCGCTGCCCGCGCCCCGCAGCCCCAGGACTCCTCCCGTCTCCCGGTGCCGGGGCTCCCCGCACCCCCCGGTGCCGGTTCGGATCGCGGGGCTCCTCCTCCCGGCGCCAGCCCCCGGCCCCACAGCCCCCGGGCTCCCTCCCCGGCTCGGTCCCGGTTCCGGTTCCGGTCCCGGTCGCACCTCCCGCCGGACGCCGCCCGCCGCCGCCGCCAGCAGCAGCAGCCGCCACATGACTCCCGTGGCCGCCCTGTTGCAAGCGCCGCTCACGTGACCGCACTGCTCACGTGACCGCACCGCGCCTTGCCCCCCGCTCCCCCCACCCCGCAGGCCTTAAAGGAGCCGCCGTCTCTTGAAAACAATTGGGGGGGGGGGGGGTGTGGTAAAGGGGGAGGATTTCATGGAGCGGCAGCAACTTCCAGCAGGGAAAAGCAGCCGCCTCCCCGGCCCGCTGCTCCTGCCCCTCGGCTCCCTCCATCCCTCGCAGCCCCTGCTCCTTTCCCCCCTGCTCAGCTCCCCTTTGTCCCTGCCACATGCAGGGATGCGGCCGCTTGTCCCGGCAGCAGCAGGAGCAGCCCCGCGGCTGTCCAGTCCCTCCGGCTCCTCCCGCTGCCTTCCCTCTCTCCCAGCTCCTGCCTGGTGACCCCAGGTGCGAGCGGAGCAGGGAGCAGCTCCCCTGTCCTCCCTGTCACAAACACGGCACAAGCGGCCTGGGGTGACGTGTTTTTATTGTAACCGGTCTCGGCTTCGACAGCCTAGACTTAAATTAACCATCAGTGCCGCCACAGAGAGGGGCACGGAGGGACACAAGCTCTTGGTGCCACCCTCACGGCGCTTCTCCTCTCCCCGCTCCAGGCTGCAGACCAACAAATTCCTGGATATTCCCCCCTCGGAAGCTGCTCCGCGCGGCTGAGCTCCTCCCGCAGCTCCCGCTACTCCTGGGCTGCCTCGGGAGCTGCCGGCTGCTTGCTGCCGTCGTCGCCTTTCTTTTTGTGCCCCGAGACGATGTCATCGATGCGGAGGAGGAGGACAGCGGTCTGGGGAAGAAGGAGCGGGTGAGAGGCGGCGCGGGGCCGGGCCGGGCGGCGCGGCGCCGCGGGGCTCCCTCACCTCCACGGCCGTCTTGTAGGTCTGCAGCTTGACGGCCAGGGGCTCCCAGACGCCCAGCTCCTTCATGTCCACCAGGGCGCCGCTCTCGCCGTTCACGCCCCACGTCTGGCTGCCCTCCTGCGTGTGCTTGGCCTGGGGACGGAGCACAACGTTAGCCCAAGGGCGGCGCCGGCCGAGCTCGGACACCAAAGGCAGCTCGGGCAGCTCGAGCCCTTCACGCGCTGCCCGACGGGGAAGACATCGTCGGTGTTCTCAGCTGGGGAGCTTATACCAAACTATCTGCCCCAGAGCACCAGGTCAACCCCTTCCATCTCGCACCTCCCAACCTAATCTCAACATTAAAGACTTTGATTTTGTTGGCCTTCAAATTTTAACAGAGGTATCAATCCAGCTACGCCATTCCCCTTTCCTGTTTTGGCACAAAAGTTCAGTTAAAAGGCTCAAGCTCATACATACATACAAGCCCAGCTCATACACAAGAACCACCCCAAGCCCCATTCTTCCCATCACCATCAATCCAGCTACACCAGGTATCAATCCAGCTACACCATTCCCCTTTCCTATTTTCCCGTTTTGGCACAAAAGTTCAGTTAAAAGGCGGTAGTCCAGCTCATACACAAGAACCACCYCAAGCCCCATTCTTCCCATCACCATCAGCAGGTACGGTCATTCCAAAAGGTTTCCTTTAGTGTAAAAAGGCCTGTTGTAACTATGAAAAGGCAGCATCCTGCGGAGCAGAAGCTGCGACAAACCCCGACGGATCTGAGGGCTGGGGAGGGCAGAAGGAGGCCCYGTCCCTCGGGAGGACCCCGAGACAGGCGCCTTACCCTGAGCGAGGTCAGCACGCGGATGGTACTGGCTCCGCAGTTCTGGATCAGCGTTCTGGGAATGACTTCCAGCGCCTGGGCTACTGCCCGGTAGGGCCACTGCTCCACRCCCGTCATGCCCTTGGACTTCTCGGTGAGCGCGTGGGCCACGGCCATCTCGGTGGCCCCCCCTCCGGGCACCAGCTGCGGGTCGATGAGCACGTTGCGACAGACCTGCATGGCGTCCTGCAGGTTGCGCTCCACCTCCTGGCACACACAGAGCGGGACGGGGCTAGCGGCCACCGGCACTCGGCCGCTCCGAAGCCCCCTGCGAAACCCCAGGGAATCCGGCGCCCGCGCCCCTCGTGCGGCAGCTCCCGCATGGAAGCGCGGCCGGGTGGGAAAGGCGGCCACGGAACAACTTACTGCGAGGATCTCCTTGCTGGCTCCGCGCAGCATGATGGTGCAGGCCTTRGGGTCCTTGCAGTCCGTGATGAAGGCAAAATACTCATCTCCAATTTTTTTCACTTCGAAGAGCCTGGCTCCGGTCCCCACATCCTCCTCCCGCAGCTCGTCCGTGCGGCTCACGATGCGAGCCCCGCAGGCCCTGCACACACAGCGCTCGCCAGCTGCTCCCGAAGCCAACGGGGCGTCCGAGCGTCCCCAGGACAAACACCCGCTAACAGCCCGCAGAGGCTGAGGTACCAGCGAACAACGGCGGCAACGGCCCCACTCCGAGGAGGAGGGAAGAGGTACCTGGCGATCCTGTTGTTGTCCGTCTTCCTCACCCTGCGGATCGCCGTGACGTTGGCTTTCATCAGGTAGTGCTGCGCCAAGTCTGAAAGCAGGTTTGGGCAACGTCAGGGAGGAAACAGCAGCGCTGTTATGAGCACGTTACTGCTTTAGAGACCCGTCACGGGCCGTGGAAACCCCTCATCATTGCTGCTCTAGCCAAGCTGCACGGCAAAATTCCAGTGCAGGCTGTTACGGTCTGCTAGGCTCAGCTGCACCCGGGGCGTACAACTGTTTTCTAGGGAGAAGCGGGGTCATAATCAAAGTCTCTTTTAATCATTAGACAGTGCATGTTAGCACAGAACCAACCTCATTAACTGTGAGCTCGTGCAAATAAGAATCACAAATGTTATTACCGGAGATTCCTTTCTCCGTGATGACCAGGTCCGGCTTGACTCGGATCAGATCCTCGCAGATCTGCTGGATATACTCTTCCTCCATCTGCAGGATGCGGGCGAAGTCTTCCTCCCGAGTGATTTCGATATCGGTCTGCGTAGAAAGAGGGGTCAAAATCCGAATGCTCTCCCCGCAATCCTGCACTGGCTTAAACAGGGATTCCCCCAGCTTGAGTGATCCGAATTGATCTTTTAGGCTAACTCTGCTGGGGGCTCAGTACTGCAGAGAGATTTTGCCCCCAAAAGAGACCGAGACCATGGTCTGTCACTCGAGCTGCTCGTGAATCTGTTCACTTTACTGGTTTTATGGGYTGCAAATATCTCTAACAGGACTTGCCTTACCTGACTCTCCCCTTTCTTGTACTCTAGGGAGCAATCCAGAAGGACGATGCGGGGATTCTTGATAAGGCGCCGCATCCTGGGATGGGTCACATCTTTGTTCACCATGATGCCACGCAAAACACACGAGTCTTCACTAAAACCACCCGGAATCTGACACAAGAAAGGGGGAAGCAGCGGGGAAACCAGGTGAGTTATTCCACTCCAGGGGAACACGTGTATCCCTCCTGGGTTTGCAGGCTGCACGTTCTAACATGTATCCTCGACAGAAACACTTTGAAATAAGGGAGGACAGACAGACAAGGAACGGTCCAGGACACATTCACCTTTTCTACTTTGGCATATTTCTTGATATCAATTTCCCTTCTGCCATTTTCCTCAAACTCCACCGTCTTGACGGCGTCGAGAGCGATGCTGCAGGCCAGGTCAGACCAGCGGTTTATCGCCTTGGTGTTTATAGCACTCTTTATTATTTTAAGCATCATCTCTCTGTTGTTCACGTCCACTGGAGTGCTGAGACGAGAAGAAGCAGTAAATTGAATATTACTCCAAGCTACAATCTAGTCATAATTCCATTTCAGCCTTCTCTAATTACATTTAATTATATTTCACTCGTGTGTTTCCCTGAAGATTCATTTTTAAGCACTAAAAAACCCCATGCCCTTTCCTCCACCTCCCGCAGCCCGAACTCACCCGATTTTCTTCAGAATACTGATCATGTCATCCAGGGCCTTCCGATAAGCCCCAATGATCACAGTCGGGTGCATCTGCTGTTCGAGGAAGTGTTCGGCCACAGAGAGCATCTCCCCAGCTAAACAAACATCGAAGCCCCCAGATGCGTTAGCATCGTGACAACATCGTGAACAAAACGTATTTGCTATCGCTGCAGAGTGTTTGTGATGCACAGATACGTCTTCCATAAGGCTTTCAAATGAAATCCATACGTTTCTTTGTAAACTGTGCTTAACTGGGGGAAAGAATACAGCCTCCCCACCAAAGCAGACAGCTCTGAAACCCTTAATGTTTGKTTTTTTGTTAGAAATATTGTAGGGTAGCGAAATCACAGCCATCTGGCTCATCAAACACTCTGACTTCTCAGGAGCAAACACAGGTGGGAAGTGAGGGGAAAAACAGAACTAGCAGGTAGGTCAGAGGACATAACCTTCAGTGCAAGTGCTGTGTGTCTAATCAGAGACCCAGGAGCAAAAGCRGAAAGTTTTGCTGCTAATTGCTCAGAGGACAAAGTAGGTAACACTGCTTGACCAAGAAGCAGAACCATATTAATCAGAAATATCCGCTATCAGACGCAGTCATTAAACTCGCCTGAAACAGGACAAACTTCAGCCTTACCCCTTAATAAAAGCTCCCATCTTAGTCACTCTTCTTACCAAGAATAATTACAGACGTGGTCCCATCTCCAACTTCTTCATCCTGAGTGCGGCTGATCTCAATCATGGATTTTGCAGCTGGGTGCTGGACCTGAATCTACAGGGGAGGGAAAGAGGTTTTTCATCCAAAAAAAWTAATAACTTTTTTTTGTATTACTCTGTGGAACGGAACAAGCACCGGAGCTTTTACACAGTCRAAGGGATTCCACCCAGCTCTAGCAAATATTTCAGACAAAATCCTCCAGGAGAAACCTACCTCTCTAAGAATAGCATTGCCATCGTTGGTCATCACGATCCCACCCATGGGATCCAAAAGCATCTGTGACAGAAGAGGAGAAATATTTGCAGTGTCCTGCGGCACGTGCCGTGTTTCTAGCCCTGCAGGGCACAGGAATTTTAGCAGCTCTCACCTTCATCATTGCTCTTGGTCCTAAACACGTTCGGATGATGTCAGCAATAGTCTAAGARAAAAGAAACAAATACACAAAGGAGGAATATTTTTAACATTGTAAATTCCTTTCAACGCTCTAGAATCATTTATTTCTAGGCTCTAGACTATGGAAAAACCCTCCAAAWCTATTTTCCCCACTTAAATTTATTGGCATAACCATACAGTACCTTAGCAGCAGTGATGTTCCCAGTCTGGACTTTTCTCCCAGACTCACGTTTCATATTCTGACCTAAAGCACACAGGAAAATAAAAGACAGTAACAATGTGGGTATACSTGAAATGTGATTTTTCTAGAAACCCAACTGAGGCACCGACGCTGACAACGCATCAGAGACACCACCCCAGTCACACACACAGAGGATCTGGGATTATAAATCCTCAAGGAAGGCTTTAGGAGATATAAACAACTACCAGAATGAGGAAGAGTATTAGCAGAAAATTATTAATGAAAACCTGAASGAAAGAATTCCTGGTCATTGGCATAATTTAACCCGGACAAAACTCGGCACACCCAGAACACGACCCAGAGCCCACCGCAGAGCCGTGATTTCCCGGGATCCCGAAGGCGCCGCAGACGCCTGCGGAGCGGCCTGCAGCCCCCGACGGGCGGCTAGGAGCGCTGCGGGGTACGAGAGCGGCGGGAAGCCGCCGGGGCGGGCAGGGCAGCGGCGGCCGCTGCGGGGCCCCAACATGGCGGCGGGAGGGGGGGCAAAAAGGAGACCCCCCCCCCCAAAAGCTCCCGCCGCGGGGGCAGCGCGGGCCCCCTGGGCGGGACTCACTGAGAACGAGCACGGGGCGCGGGCCCATCATGGTGGCGGCGGCGGCGGCCGGCGCGGAACGTTCTGGAGAGGCGAGCGCGAGGCGGCCGCGCCGACGAGTGCCACTTCGCCGCGCCGCTACGCCCTGCCCTCCTCCCGCCAATCAGCGCCCGCGCCGCCGGCGCGCCGCCCAATGGGAAGGCGGAATCTCTTTGCCCCGCCTTTCCCCGGAACGCTCAAGCAAGTTCGGTTGAGAAGCGGTGCCTCAGCGCGTGTAGCGGCAGGGCTGGGCCGGGCGGCACTGCGCATGCGCCTGCCGCACGCGCCGAGCGGGCGGGGGCGCGCGCTGCGCATGCGCAAGAGCTCGGCGCATCCATTAGGGCTCATGGGGGTGGCGCTGGTTCTGCGTTCTTCATCGCGCCTGGCGGGCATTGGGACGAGGCAGAGCAGAATTATAGGCGAGAGAGGAAGGAGAGAGGCGGTCTCGAAGAGCCGCGCGTGGAAATGAAGCCCTCAACGCCAACCCGCACCCCCGCCTTCCTTAACGGCCGTGGTCTCGCCCCCGCGGGGCATGCTGGGAGCGGTAGTTCGCGCCCCGTGAGGCGCCGGGTGGCCTCGAGATCCCCGGGGCTGCGGGTCCTCCCGGGCCCTCAGCTCCGTCTCGAGCTGCTTCATCGGGGAACCCGCCACTGTGCCCCCCCCCCCCACACAGTTACCGGTGCCTTTCAGCTCCTGGGGAGCCACGGAGGAGGAAAATCCCCCAGGGGAATTCACAGCCCTGTGGAAAACCTGAAGCGTTTTAGCCCAGCGGGTCTGGGGTTTCGCGGCGCTTCAGCAGCCCCCGCTGGTGAATCTCCCGCCTCCATGCGAGTTTCGCCTTCCCCTGTCGCTGTGGTGAGAGGCCGGCTCTGACTGGAGCCCTGAGGCGTTTCCTGTAGCCCGTGCTTCTGCCGAGCTCTGCCTGGTGTCAGGATCGCTCATTCCCGGTCTCCTGCTCTGTTATTGTCCTGGATCACAGGGGAAAGAAACCAGATGTATGGAGGGGCTGTAGCCAAAGGCCRAGAGCGGGAGTCCTGGGTGAAAGAAACTGTGAGGAGGGCCCTGGAGCCTGCGGCGGGGCGGCCCCTGCGGAGGCGGCTTCAAGGGGTGCTTATTTGTGTGCACGCGTGACAGGGAGCATGCACACGGAGAGGTGGCTTTGAGGAGGCTCCACTGATCCGGGGAGCTTCTCCAGGATCCAGGGAGCTTCCCCTGCCCTTCTTCCACCACGGGTCTGCAGGGCCCTCCCAAGGCTTCTTCCTGGAAGCGGAGCTGGCAGCTTTGCCTCTGCATAACTATTTTTGCAGCAGGGAGGTCGTTTCTGATCCTGATCTGTCGGAAACAGAAAGGTGGAGCCTCTGGTGCGAGACAAGAGCGGCCCAAACGCACGAAGGTGTCCCAAAGCGGCGTCCGGCGGCGCCGATGCTGCGTGCGGGGGACATCACCCTGCTCCCGTCCTCCCTCGGCCGCGTCCCCGTGCCCACCTCCGTCCTGCCGCCCTCCCCCCGTGTTTCCGTGTTTTTTTTTCTTTTTTTTTTTTTTTTTTTTTTTCTCTGCGCTAAAACCTCGTGTTTTGCCGCCGCTGCTGCCCCCAAACCGGACCCGGCGCGGGGGCGGGGGGGCGCGCCTCTGCGCACGCGCGGAGTCCCGGGCCGGACTACATTTCCCAGAGGGCCGCGCGGCTCCTTCCGGTCCGCGGGGTCTGTGCTGACTCGGCCTTCCGCGGGCAGCGGGACGAGGTGATGAGGGGGGCCCGGGGGTCGCGGGGCTTCGCGGAGGGGCTGCGGGCGCGAGGGGGGCCCGAGGGTCGCGGGTCTGTGGGGCAGGGGAGCCCGTGGGGAGGGTCACGGGGGGTCTTTGGGGTGGGGAGAGCCTGGACGGCATGAGGGGCCTTGGGGGGTGTCTGCCCTGTGGGGCAGGGGGGTCCCCTAGGGCTGGGGGCGGGGGGGGGGGCTGCCTGGGGCAGCCGTGGGGGGCAGGAGCCGCCGGGGCGGGCAACGTGAGGCGGGAAGCGGGCGGCCTGGGAGGGCAGGCAGCGTCCCCGGGAGCGGAGGCTGCTGCGTGTCGGCTGCGTGTGGAGAACGGGGCTGAGGAGGCCCCGGGTGCCGCGGGGACGGGCTGGGAGCGGGACACGTGGCCTGGAGCAGGGAGCTCTGCGGAGCTGGAGGGAGCTGGGAGGAGCTGCAGGCTGGGAATGCGCTGGGAATGCGCTGGGAATGCGCTGGGAATGCGCCGGTGCTCCGGAGGGAGCAGGGCCCTGGGCAGGGAGGGCCGCGGGAGCTGGCACACACAGCGGTGGCGCTGCCTTTGCCCGGGCCCTTTGGGTTCCCTTTGCCATGGATCCACCGAGGACCCTCCGTTTCCCGCTGCTTCTAGATGAAGCTCCTGCTTCTCGCGCTGCTGGCCCTGGTCGGCGCGGGCGGCGCGGAGGAGGGCGCCAGGCTGCTGGCCTCCAAGTCGCTGCTCAACAGATACGCGGTGGAGGGCAAGGACCTGACCCTGCAGTACAACATCTACAACGTGGGCTCCAGGTGGGGCTCCGTGCGCCGGGGACSGGCGGCCTCCGAGGGCATTCCCGCCCCGCTGCTCGGGATGCTCCTCGTGCATCCGCTTCCTCCCCTTTCCTGCTGCTTCCCTGAGCTTTGCCTGCCCCTTTGTGCCACCTCCTGCCTGCCATGCCACCTCCTTTCAACACCTTTCGTCTCTCCTCCCCCTCTTGGTGTTTTTTTCTGAAAGTCCATGTTCCAAAAGCCAATTCCAGCCTCTCCGGACCTGTCATCACTCTGTGGTGCAGCTCCCGATGAGTAGAGCTCCGGTCTGAGACTCTCCTCTCATCCGTGTGTTGCTTTCAGCGCTGCCCTGGATGTGGAGCTGTCGGATGATTCCTTTCCCCCGGAGGACTTTGGCATCGTCTCTGGGATGCTCAATGTCAAATGGGACAGGATCGCTCCGTATCTTTTCATGTTATGAAATGATTTTCTGACGCTCTTATTCCCGAACAACCCGGAGCTCTCCTGGGTTTGTTCCCTGTCACTGGAGCTCCAGTTCCCTGTACCCTGGCCGAGGGCTTGGACGCCAACCTCGCCTCTCCATGAAGGTGCCGTGTAAAAATTCCGTGCAAAGAGTGTCAGAGCAACATCCAATTCACGTGGCTGGGAAAGAGGGAGTGGATTTGGGTGGGTTTGGGCATCTGCAGCTGTTGAGGGCTCGGATCTGTCACCTCGGCTGACTGGAGCTGTCTCGAGTCCTGTGCTTCATTGCAGGAGGTAAAACAGAACCGTTTTCCTTAACTTGGGGCTCGCAGGGCCAGCAATGTGTCGCACACGGTGGTTCTGCGGCCTCTCAAGGCCGGTTACTTCAACTTCACTTCTGCCACCATCACGTACCTGGCGCAGGAGGGTGGGCARGTTGTGGTGAGTGTCTCTGCTCGGCTGCCCGGGACCCCAGCCCCGCGGGGCAGCAGGAACGGGGCTCTCTGGTCCCTGGGCTGCCCATCAGTGGGTGCTGCGTGTCCGTGTGCTGCGGCAAGGGCATGAGGACCAGCCCCTGCTCCCGTTTCCAGGTTGGTTTCACCAGTGCCCCCGGGCAAGGAGGAATCCTGGCTCAGCGCGAGTTCGACCGGCGCTTCTCTCCTCACTTYGTGAGTGTCTCCCCGCCGGGGGCCCGCGGCGCTGTCCGGCTGTGCCTGCGTCACCGCCCACTCTGCGGGTGGCAGGTCTCGTGGTGCCAGCGCTCGGCCCCGTGGGATCAGCCCTGACTCCCTTCCTGTCGCTCCCCGCAGCTGGACTGGGCGGCGTTCGGCGTCATGACCCTGCCCTCCATCGGCATCCCGCTGCTGCTCTGGTACTCGAGCAAGCGCAAGTACGACAGCCCCAAGCCCAAGAAGAACTGAGCAGAGACGGCGGAGAGCAGCCCGGCGCCGCGGGGACAGCAGCTGTGTTGGGGCAGCAACAACCGGCCCCGAGGCTCTGGCTGTGCCGAGCTCGGCACCGCCTGTTCCCACCGCTGTGCCGCCGTTGCCTTCTCCCTAAAAACACGCAGCCCCCRGCTGGATCAGCTGGAGATTGGCCTGGCATCGGCTGGGGCCAGCCCGGCATCGGCCGGCTCGGCGGCCTCCTCCAATGCAGGCGCGTCGCAGCTTGCTCCCGTCCTCTCGACTCCCTAAATTCCGCACCGGATCCCTCCCCTTCCACGCGCTTCCATGCCTGTGGAAGCACCCGGGGGCTCAAGCTCTGCCTGGYGACAGTGACCCCTTCCCGCGGGGGCTCCGCGGAGCTGCGGCCGCGSCGAGGCTCCCTCGCCRCCCCGCTCCTTTCCCTGGGTGCTTAATCCCCGGTCTCCTTTTCCTGCTCGCTCGGTGGAGGCGTGAGGAGRTACGGAGGGTTTTGTAATAAAACGACCACCACAAAAAGGCTGCTTTTGCCAGGGTTCCTGGCGTTTTCCAAGGTTCCTGTTCCTAGGGAGGCCCTGGCGGCAGGGCCGCTGCCCGGAGCGGCTGCTGGGCTCACCACGYGTTCAAGGCACGCACTTGAAAATACCCCAGCGCTTTCCTGGGCACCCCCCTTGCCCTCCCTCCGAGCAGATCCGTCGGGGAAGCCCCAGCCGGTGGAATAGCTGGCAGGGCAGGGTGGGCAGCAGGAGTCRCTTTGGACCCGTTTCACAGCCCCTGAAGGGGCCGTGTCGAGCGCCGGGTGCCGGACCCCGCGCGGTGGCAGCCGAGCAATCCGTGTTGGTGGCTCCGGGCCGCRGGGAACACTGCGCCTTTGTTCCCAGGACATTGTTTCCACGCTGGGATTCCTCACGCCCTCATCCCGGCCCTCGCTGCGCGCGGCCTTGGGGGACGGTGGCCGAGCGCTCCCGAGGAGCGGGCTTGGGCGGCTGCTCCGGCAGGTCCAATGGCTTCTCCCTGGATGTGCCGGACACGGAGCGTCCCTGTGAGTTGAGGTAGGGCCRATGGCTCTGTCTGCCCCGGCATCTGCAGCGGGACAGAGTGGAGACAGGGAAGGAGCCGGGTGCCTCTTGCCTAAACGCTGCTCTGGGCGGCGCGTTTGCAGGAGCAGCTGGGGGTGGATTTTGCTGGGAAACCGATTGAAATGTAGGAATTATCTTGGATCCTGGATAGCCCAGGGGCTCCGGGACCTCCCCAGTCACCCCGGAGCGCCTGCAAAACCTTGGAGTTTGTTCCGCAACCCTTCCGGTGCTGTTTATCGCGGCGCTGGGCGTGCGCTCCGGGCGCGCCCCTGGCACCGCGCTGCCGCACAAAGGTCCCGCGGGCACCCATTCCTGGGGMGAGGAGAGCTGCGGGCGCTGCCGCTGCTCTCGCCTGCGCTGAACTGGAGCCGCGCGTGCCGCCGAGCGGGGACACCTCGAACAAACGCCCCGTGGCGCTGGGGGCGCGTGGGGATCAGGCGGGCGCGGGGTGCCCGGTGCCGCTCCGCTGCGTGCCCCCCACGGTGGCTACCGCGTCCCCAGGGCCAGCGCGGGACGCGGTGACGTTACCYGCGCCCTGAGTCACCTCCGCGGGCAGCGCTGCCCCGGGCCGGGCTGGTGCCCCCGGTTCCCGGTGCCAAAACTCGGCCCTGAGCTGATGCCCACGGTTGGAAAAGGGAAGTTGGGATGGGACACGGAGCTGTGTCCTGGGCCGTGGGATCCCGCTGCTCTCTGCACGCAGCCTTGGGAATGAATCCCAGGCGCCTGGGGCTAGCTGGAAAGGGGCGAGGGGGAGCCTGGGGCTGGTCCTGCCCCAGATCCTGCTGGAGCGGGAGGAAAGGAGCCCGGAGCCAAGCAGGGAAGGGGGCAAGGGGCAGCCGGGGGCGCGCAGGGCCACGCAGCGTCTGCCGCCCGCGGGCAGGATCCCGGCGGGCAGGGCAAAGGGTTAACAGGGCCGAGGCTCTGATTTGCCCCGTGGTTCCTGGTTTATTTTGTGCGCCGGGCGGAGGGGGAGGAGAGCGCCCGGAGCGGGGCCGGCACCCACATCCATCGGCCGCGCGCGGGGCAGACCCGGCAGCAGGTAGGAAGCGCCGGGCGAGCGGCTCCGCCGGCTCCGGTCCCTCCCGGCTCCGCGTCCGGATGGAGCAGTGGCTCCGCAGGGGTTGGGCCGGGCGCCCGGTGTGAACTCCCTGCTCCGGCTCTGCCCCCCCATCCGGCCCGTGGGGTCCAAACAGCCTCATTTGGCCCCGTACCCCCCCACCGGGTCCCAGCCCCTCTGTGCACGTTAGATGGGGGCAGCTGCTGTGATGAGCGGGCCCGTTCTCAGCACGGAGCCAAAGAGCCACCTTGGGGCAGTGACAGGGGGGTGACGTTGCTGCCCCCCAGCCCTTCTCCCTGTCGCCGTCACCTCCCCGTGCCGGGCACCGGGGCCAGCACGAGCCCTCCGCCGTCCCCTTGTGCCGGAGCGGGAGCCGACAAAGCGGGAGCGGGAAACGTGATCCGTGATCCCGTGACGCCGTTCGCTGCCCTGCGGCCRGCGCCGTCCCCGGGCTGGAAGAGCAACCGTGGGCTCTGAGGACCACCCAGCCCCCTAACGCGCCCGTTTGGCTCCTTGGGGCAAAAAGCGGCAAGTTTGGGGCTCCCACGAGCGGCGATGAGAGGCAGGCCCCCGGTGGGGATGTCACCGTGGGCTCCCGTGTCGTGGTGGCCGGAGCAGAGGGCGAGGAGGATGAGGAGGGCGAGGAGGATGAGGAGGGTGAGGAAGGGCGAGGTGTGGCGCCGCGCGGCCCCGTGCTCCTCCAGGAGCGCGGGCGTTGCCGGCCGGGACACGGCCGGACACACCTGGCCGCATCCGGGAGCCGCCGGCCGGGCACAGGGCGGCTCCCCAGGTGCAGGGGRGCAGTGCGGGGCCTTCATCCCCTCAACCCCTCCTCATCCTTCCTTGCTCTCTGCACCTCTGTACTTGCTCGCCTCCGGATTTATGGAAAAAGCAGTGGCTCATCCCGGTCCGGCCGGGTTGTTTTCTATCAGCTGATTGGGCCGGGTGCGTAAAAACAGGAAAGCGCCTGAGCTCATCCCATTTCCCGGCCTGTCCGTGGGAATGGGCCACGCGGAGCCCGGCGCCCAGTCCGGCCGGGAGCCGCTCGGACCCGGCTGCGGCGCCGGCCGCTTGGGTGCCGAATTCCTGGGGGTTAATMAGTAACCTGGCGGGGGTGGAAGCTCAGCCCGCGGTGCCGGCTGGTTTTGCAGCTTCCCGCTGCCGGCACCAGGGTAAATACAGCCGGAGGCGGCTGCTGAGCTCGGCTGAGGCCGCCCTGGCTCGTTACATGCACCGTGGCAGCACCAGAGCCCCCGTCCCTGCCGGGACCGGGCAGGGGCACCCAACGGCTCCCGACGCTGCCGTCCTTCCCTCCCGCAGCCGCCGGCTCCYGGTGCGGGATGAACGGAGCCGGCGTCTTCCCCGGTGCCCACGAAGGTGCCGAGAGCRGCGGTGCCCGGCAGCCGGCCTGGCAGGAGGGCGAGGACGAGGAGGAGGAAGATGAGGAGGAGGAGGYGCGTGGGGTGCCGCTGCGGCGGGCCTGCGCGCTCCGCAACTCCGTGCGCTGCCGGGACGCTTTCCGGCGCCACAGCTGGGAGCCGGGCCGGGAGCTGCGCCGAGACGCCGGCTACGGGCACCTCAGGTAGCGGCCGGCRCCGTCCCGCGCTCCGGAGCGTCCCCTGCCCCGCGCGGATGCTCCGGCCGCGCTCGGGGACCCTGCGGGCGCCGCAGCGCCAGCTCCCCTGTGCCCGCCGCAGCTCCTGCTTCCAAGCGCCGGGCCTGGGTGGCGCGGGGCCGCGGCGGGACGCGCGCCGGGCACCCCTCGCCCGCAGCACCGACGACCTGGACTCGCTGCTCTCGCAGGACGAGGATGAGGACGACGGGAAGCGGGTAGGGGGGAGCGGGCAGCTAAGCCCGATCCGGAGCGTTATCCGGAGCGGTGCCGCTGCAGCCTGTGCTGCCTGCYGGCCACCCTCGTGCCACCCGGGGGGGGCTGCGGCAGGTGACCCCCCCACACACTCTGCCCCCCGTCTGCGCTGCAGGAGGCCGAGCAGCAGCGGCCGAGCCCCGGAGGCTGCGGCCTCGGCAAGTCCGTGTCCCTGAGCGGCATCGACAGCTTCCCGGAGGCGGACGGTGAGCGCGGGTGTCCCCGGCACGCGCTGCCCCTCCCAGGGCTCCTCACAGTGCCCCCAGACGGAACCATTATTTATTCCTGGTTATTTATTAATTGTTGCTGGTCTCCAGCGAGGAGCGGTGGCCGCTCCGGCGGCTCCCGCCTCATTTGCCCCGTGTCTCTTTTGCAGAATTTTCCCTCTTTGCCTCCCGGCTCAGCTTGTCCAACGGGTAAGTGGGGGCGAGGGCGGCCCCCCCAGCCCCTCYGTCCACCTCCCCATTCCTCAGCTTCCCGTTGGGAACCAGTCCCCTCCAKGGGCCCAGGTGTCCGGGTGGTGAGCGGCAGGTTAAGCCGTGGCCGCTCTCGGCCTCCCCGCGCGCGGGCTGAGACCCGACACACTTCACTCGCGGCGCCTGTCACAGCCCATTCCCATCCTCATTAGGGCAACGAGCCCGGCTCGTTAGCGCGGGGATCACACGGTGCCGGCAGCGCCGAGGCCGGCCGGGAAGAAGGGAGGGGGCTCCCTGTATTCCCGACTCCCGCCGGAGGCATCCGGGCTGGGCAAGGGCGAACAGAAAGGGCTCTGTGCGCGGCGCAGCTGCCGGGGGGGCCGCGCTCCTCCCGCTCCGCGCTCCAGCCGGCGTCTCCCGCAGCTTCGGCGCCGGGAGCTGCGGGCAGCTGGCGGCCGCCGCGGAGCCGGGGAGCCCGCGCCGGGACGAGACCCCCCTGCGCCGGACCCTCAGCTTCATCCGCAGGATGACGGGCAAGTCCAAGGTAGGAGCGGGCGGGCGCGGAGCGGGCCGCGGCGCTCGCTCCGGATGCTCTCGGCAGCGCTTTGCTCCCTGCTCACGCCTCTTGTTCCCAAACCGCCGCCCGGCTTCGCCTTCCCTCTTCCCAGCGCCTTCCCTCTGCGCTCCGGACAGGGAGAGGTGGGATGCGCCAGGTGCAGGATCCTTGGGGAAGCGGCTGTGGGGCCGGGGATGCTGCGGGAGGCCGTTCCCTGCGAGGCCAGGGGGTGGAGACCGAGCCGGCACCCGCGGAAGTGGAGCTCTTCCTGCCCCRGCCGCGCGCCGGGGCCTGCCGAAGGGCAGCAGAGCTTGCACGTTCCCACAGGGATCCTGCCCTCCATCCCATTTTTCTGCCGCCGCTCGTGACCGAAACCCACGTGTGTCCCGTGCTTCAGTTTCCCCCACTGTCAGCATGGGCAGAGATGGCAAAATCCCTCTTTCTGGGGCTCCAGGATCACAGTGCAGCTTCCACGGGGCTGCTTTTTTCCTGGAAAGCTCCAAGGCCCTCACGCCAGGGCCCGTCCTGCTCCCGATCAGCCAGGATTCAGGATTAGGCTGCTGGGTTAAACCTCTCAGGCTGTCCCTGCCGCCAGTGCCGGGTCCCCCCTGTCCTCCTGCTGCTCCCGGCTCCGCCAGTGCCAATGCCAATGGAGCAACTGGATGGCAGGAGGAGAATCCTGACATGGGAGAGGGTTTTGCAGCCACCAGCTCCCCAGAGCAGCGCGGGGGCCAACACAGCCCCCCAAAACCGTGTCCATAATCCCCACCCAGGGTAATCCGTGCCAGGATTAGCAGCCAGCTGCAGGCAGTGGCCAGGGCTGGAAAATCCTCCCGCCTCTCCCGGCGCCGCTGCCGGCGTTTTTCCGAGCACTGATTTTTTATTTACTTATTTCTCTATTTATTTATTTATTTTTCCCCGGCAAAGTGCAAAACGGGCCGCGGTGCCGCGGGCGACTTCCTTTGCCGGGGCTGGCGCTGGGAATTGGGGCCGGAGCGCTGCCGCCGGACGGGGCACGCGGGATTGCATCAGGCGCGGGAAGAGGGGGCCGCGCGGCGCCGCCGGCCGCTCCGTCCCTCCGAGCCCGCAACGCCGACTCCTCCTTCCCGGCGAGCCATGGACGCTGCCCCGAACAAGGGCCGGATTGTTATCCGGGACGGCGGCGCCTTCGGCTCCGCTCCGCAGCGGGGCCGAGTGGGGCTCGGCCGGGATGATGGGGCAGGAACAATCCCGGCTCTGTGCGCCGGAGCGGGACCCCCCCGTTTGGCGGGCGGGGGGCGCGGAGCCCGGCCCGCTCGCTCGCCGGCCCCGCGCTCGCTCCAACGCAAACATTTGCCTGACCCGCCGCTCGGCCCGGCGCCCGCGGCGCCCGCCTCTGCCGCGCCGATTCCCTCCCGCGCCGGTGGCTTTTCCGCAGTTACTCGTTAAACCATCGACGGGGAGCTGCTCACATGGGCGCTCTAACAGCACACGTCTGCGAGATCTATGAGATCTGTAGGATCTGTGCCCTTTCCTGGGACTTTTGGCATCCGTGGGGATCTCCTCTGCCTCCAGAGGAAACGGGCTGGCTCTTTTCCAAAGCATTTGCACAGAAAGCGGCTCCTTTCTGAGGCTGTGGCTGGGAGAAGTGGCTCCGTTTGCCGTCTTCAGCAACGCCTGGCCTGGCTGCCTTGGTGTGGCCACGTTTTCCACCCGATGCGCTCGCCGCCCTTTCCCATTCTCCGGGAGCGTTGCTCGCCGTTGCCGCCGCCCGGCTCCGCGGGAGCTCCCGGCAGGAAGCACAGGCGGGAGTGATGCCTGCGCGGGCGGCTGCGCCCCGGGCAGCATCTTGGTGCGCTTAAACAAACCGTCCCGGCGGCGCCCACGCCACAGCCGCGGTGCCAGCGCCGGGGCCGCCGCTGSAGGGAAGGGGCCGGGGGCTCCTGGAGGGGGCTGCGCGATGCGGGGGGGCTGTTTGTTAACCAGTTTTCAAGGATGTGATGGGGAGGGTCCAGGTCTGATGGCACCATCCCGGCCTTGGCATGGGAGCCTGTCCCTAACCTGCGGCTTGTCTTCCAGAGAGGGGAAACTGAGGCAAGGGATGGGGAAGGACGGACGGACGGAAGGGCCCTCGGGGTGGCTCTGGGAGGCTGTTCCTGAGCRGATCTGTCCCCGGGGCAACTCCGGCTGCCGGTTCCCATGTGGCMGGGCCAAATTCGCAGGGGCGCCGGGGGCCAAAGCCGGGGGCTCTGCCCGGGGGGCTCTGCCCGGGGTGCAGCCGCTCCCGGTGAGGCGGCAACCGGGGCCTCCCCGCGCCGCCGGTTCCGCCGCCGGTTCCGCCCGCTCGGGCCCGGGCCCCCGCGCTAACAAAGGGCCCCGGGGCCGCACGAGGCCGGGGCCGGCGGCGCGACCCGCCCCGGGGGAGGAGCCGGCGGCGGCGGCGGGGCCGGGACGGGGCGGCAGCCGCGGCGGCTCCTCGCACCATGTCCCGCATCGAGTCGCTGGCGCGGGCGCGGAGCGAGCGGGCCAAGGAGGGCGCCTCCAAGGTGGGTGTCCCTTGTCCCCCCCGGGGCCGCTTCCCGCCGCTGCGCCTGCACCCCCCGCCCCTTCTCCCCTTCTCTTCCAGTTGTCTGCGTGGACCCCCCCCCCCCCCGCGCAGCCCCCTGTCTTGTTTGGCGGGATGCGGGGGGTGCAGCCCCCCCAATCCCTGCTCCGCTCCCCTCGGGGGTTGCGTTTCCCCCCTCGCGTGGAGGGCGGTGAATTCTCCCCCTCCCCATCCCAGCCCGGCTCTGCCCCGCGGGGTCGCTCTGTCCTAAACCGCCCCCTGCATCATCCCCCTTCCCCCCCCCGCCGCCTCCTTCCCCGCTTTGTTACCGGCGCCTCGGAGGGGGGGCTGGATCGGCCCCTCCCCGCCCAGGCAGGAAAAGTTTCGGGGGGAGCCGAGTCGGAGCCGGGGGTGAGTCCGGGCGCTGCGGGCGGGGATGGAGAAAGGGCCGATTTTCACCCCGGTCGCGATAGTGGCGGGGGGGACGGATTGGGAATTGGGTCCCCCCCCCCGATCCGAAACCTTTAGCTGCGTCCACGTGTAGAGGGAATAAAAAAAGCGCCCCTCTTTCCCCCCGGCGCCGCTTTCCGCTCACAAAAGCCGCCCGAGCGGCTCGGCCCGCGCCCCATTGTGCGGCGCACAACAAAGCGGGACCCCCCTCCGGGACCCCCCCCCCTAAAAACACCCCCCTCGGCCGGGCCGGCAGCAGCAGCGCGAGGGGGGAACTTCTCCCTCCCGGGCGGATCTRCAACTTCCTCAATCGTCCTCCCTGTTTACGCCGAACTTGGGGCCGTTTGGGGGCGGCATTAGTAGAAAACGGGAAAAGCAAAATAAATAATGTTCCCCCCCCCGCCCTTTCCTTCGGGGGAGGGGGGGCAGATTTGCTGCCCCCTCTTGCCCCGGGCCAGGCGGGAGTCCCCGGTTATTGTTCGCGRCGCCCGGAGCGCAGACAAAGCCCTTGGCGGCGGGTGGGGGGGGGCGAAGGGGGGGACACAAAAAGGGCTGGTGGGCGCTGGGGAAACTGAGGCCGGGGGGGGCCAGGGCCCYGTTTCCGGCCGCGCTCGGGCCGGACAAGGGCACGGGGCCAGGGCAGCGTGTCCGGAGCGCGGCCCCCCCGGGGGTTGGGGTGAGTTAACAGGGAAGGGAGGGCCGTGGGGGGCCCAGCTGGTGCCCCCCGCCCCGGCGCTGCAGGGCTTTGTGCTCCCGCCAGCGGCGCCGCGCGCTGGGACGGGCCCCTGGACGTGGCGACGGGTGCCTTGGACATGGCGATGGGTGCCCTGGACGTGGCGGCGGGTGCCGGGCTCTGCCCCCTCCCCATGTCCCCCTCCTTGCACCTCCGTTTGCCCTGTACGCTCTGGGCACCCTTGGGGTCACACAGCCAGTGGGGAGGCTTTGTGCCACCCCACCACTCATGGGTCTGGGGGGCGGGGAGGCGCCCTGGCATGCACCGAGTTGCCCGGGTCTGAGCRGGGTCCCTGGGGAGGTCGCTCAGCCCTGGTGGGTTGGGGTTTGGCAGGGGGGGCTGCAAAAGGGCCCCCCCTCCACCCTGGCGCGGCCGCCCCGCGGTTTCCTGGCCGGGTGGGGAGCCGCCGCGCGGGGGGAAATGGCGGTTTCTGTGCAAAAAAGCCACGAGTTTGGGCCGTTCTCGCCCCACCCCGGCGGCCGGGATCGGCTCTTCCCGCGGCCTCCAGCTGGGCAGCTGGGAGGGGTGACGGATCCCAGGCGCCTGGAGAGCCGCCACGTTCCCCCCTCCGGCCGCGGCTCCGGAGCGGCTCGCGCGGCCGCTGCCGCCAGCTGTTGCTGCCCGGGCAGATTCGGGCCCCCGGAGCCGGGGGGAACGGGGGGTGTCAGTTTTCAGGCATCGTTCCCAGCGGGAAAACCGTCCTGGTGGCACCCGCGGATGCGCCGGCAGCAGGTGATGAGCAGCCCGGTGGCTGCCGGTGGCRCTGGGAGAGGGGACACTGGAGGGGGAGGCAGTTATCCGTGAATCCCAGGCAGTTATCCATGAATCCCAGCTGTCCCCTTGGAGCGAGCTGGGATTTTAGTCCGGCTCTGTCCCATGCCACGTGCCGGAGAGGGGGGAAAGATTTCAGAGCCTCTTCCGCTTTCGAGGGCCCCTGGGTGGGGGAAACCGGTGGGTGCTGCCGCCGCCGCCCCCGGGCGCGTGAGTCACTGGGCTCGGCGGGACGCGCTCCGCTCCGCTCCGCTCGCGGCAGGAAAGGGAAGGAGCTATCTTGGTCCTCGGAGCGGGGCCGCGCTGGCAGCACCGTGCCCGCAGTGGGCGGCGTGCCGAGCGCGACGGCGGCGCCTTGAAAAAACACCCAGAAATTGCTATTTTGAGCCCGGCTTTCCGCTCCCCGCCTGCAACTGGGCGCTGGGGACGGTTTGAGGCAGGTTTGGGGTTGAGATACCCATTTCCTGCAGGTTTTCCCGCTCRCTTTGCGCACATGAAGTGGGTGCAAGGGAAAATGGGGTCCTTTTCCCGAAGCCGGTGGAACCCCGCTGTTTTCCCCCGCCTCCGGGTGTCTATTTGTGGTGCAGGCAGCGGGTTTTCGGACCCGGTGCTGGGGCGTCGTGCGGGGCGGCTGCTCCCGGGGCTGCCGGCTCCGCGTCCGGCTGGTGGCATCAGGCGCCGCGGTGGCCCCGGAGCCACCCGGCACAAAGGCGGCTCCGTGTCGGGGCGGCCCCCGACGCCGTCCCCGTGCCCTGCCAGGTCCCTGGCTCTTCCCGCTGGCCCGTTCCTGGGCGCGAGGCCGAGGGGGGTTCGCACGCGGCTGGCCCCGCGTTCCTGGGGGTCCGAGGGCGCTTCCCGCGGGCTGGCGGCAGGAAGGGGAATCGCCTCCCGCCTTTGTCTCCGCCGCCTGTTTTGTTTCCTGCGCTCCGCGCTGGGATGCAGGAACTCCGGCCCTTTCCTCCCGGCCCGCGCCGCCTCCCTTCAAAGAAGGGCCCAAAGGCAAGAAAAGAAAATTAAATAAAAGCAAAAAAAAAAAAAAACCCAAAACAATAAAACAACCCAAACAAGAAACAATGTGAGGCTGGGAACAATTGGGCACAGAGCGAGCRGCCGCGGCAGCGCCGGGATGTGCTGCTGCTCCTGCATCCCGCTGCCCGAGGAGCGGGCGCCGGGGGGCCCGCAGCGGGTGAGCGCGGGGGCTGCGGGGCCCCTTCCCCTCCTGCTTTTTCTCCCTTAAATCCATTTTGTACGGGGCAAACTGGGGAGCTCCGTAGGGCTCCTGGGGCAGGATCCCGGCGGGAGGGCAGCGGCAGGGCCGGGCGGCTCGGCGGGTGCCAGGCGGCAGCTGCTCCGGGCGGACAAAGCCGGCTCTGTGCCGGCTGCCGCGGCCYGGCCGGGAAGAGCCGCCCGGGGCGGCGCGGGGCCCTGCTGCGGAAGTCGCCGCTCGCTTCCCCTTTTTTAGAAAACGCGGGAGAAACCCACAGCATGGCGGGGGCGAGCAGGGCTCCCCCGGCACCCCAGCAGCCCCCCACCCAAGCCGGGGGGAAGCCCCCCCAGCCCGCGTTATTCCGGGCTGTTTCCTGCAGTTTGCCGGACGCCAGGGCCCTTCCTGCACCCTCGCGCCGCGGGGGCGCTCCGCACGGCGCCGGGTCCCCCCCGCCATGCGCATCCCTGCGGCAGGGGGGTTCTCCGGCAGCCGCACCGTTGTCATGGTTATGGGATGCAGGGAAGTACGGGAGAGTTGAATGAT
>NW_020455701.1:76317-79129 GCF_003342845.1 Nothoprocta perdicaria | reverse complement strand
TCCCCCCATTCCCAAAGGGAAAAATTTGCGGGCATGAGCGCGGAGCGGGGAGCCGCTGGCGGGGGGCCCGGGCGCCGGGGCCCGCTCACGCGCCCCCCGGCCCTGCCGCAGGGCAAGGAGAAGGAAAAGATGAAGGAGGGCAAGGAGAAGGACGCGCGCTACACCAACGGGCACCTCTTCACCACCATCACGGTGTCGGGCATGACCATGTGCTTCGCCTGCAACAAGAGCATCACGGCCAAGGAGGCTCTCATCTGCCCCAGTGAGTAGGCGCCGCGCGGACCCCGGCGCCTCCGGGATATCCTTGGATCGGGAGGGCTGGGGCGGCGCCGGTGCCGGCGGCCTCTTCCCGGCCCGTCGGGTGCTGGGCGGGCAGGCGGTGCCGCCGGCTCCGCAGGGAGGGGAGACGCTGCCCCCGGCCCCCTCGGCAGCCCCCTTGCAGCGGGTGACACTGACCCGGGGTGGGGGGACGCTCCGGCCGGGCGCATCCCGGGGGCTTTGCGGGATTCTCCGGCCAGGTGCCGGCGGAGGCGGTTGGTGTTTGCCAAGGTCTTGGCAGCGAGGCTGCCCCTGCGGTGCGGATACAAGGCCCTGTGTGTGGCCCCATGCGTGTCCCCATGCATGTCCCCTATGTATCCCCATACGTGTCCCCATATGTGTCCCCACGCATGTTCCCACACACCTCTGGGCACCCAGCGGTGGTTGTGGCAGGAGGGGTCCCCGGGGGACCTCTTGGCTTGGCACCCCGAGCCGCTGCTCCGGCTGCTCCATCTGCTCCGGGTGCCCTGTCGGCACCTGGGCGCCGGTGGCTTCCGGAGAGGGGCTCTCCCTGTCCCTTTACCCCCGCTGCCATCGGCGCGGGGGGCTCGCGGTGTCCCCGCGCCGGTGCCCCCCTCACCCCGTGCCCCTCCCGCAGCCTGCAACGTCACCATCCACAACCGCTGCAAGGACACGCTGCCCAACTGCACCAAGGTGAAGCAGAAGGTGAGCGGCGGCGCCGGGCACCCGTGTCACGAGCTGCGCGGCCTCGGCCCTGACGCCGCTGCCTCCCTCTCTCCCTCCTTCCCTCCCGCAGCAGCAGAAGGCCGCGCTGCTCAAGAACAGCTCGGCGCTGCAGTCGGTGTCGCTGCGCAACAAGAGTGAGCGGGGGCCGGCGGGCGGGCGGGCGGCACCGGGGTGTCCCGGGGCTGTGGGGTCCCCCGGGGCGCCTGGGGGTGCTGAGCGGCGCTGCTGTCCCCAGCCGCCATCCGCGAGCGCCCCAACTCGGCCATCTACCCGTCCGAGAGCTTCCGGCAGACGCTGCTGGGCTCGCGCCGCGGCCGCCCGTCGCTCTCGCTCTCCAAGAGCGTCTCCACCACCAACATCGCCGGGTAAGCGCGCGGAGCCGCCGCGCCGCYGCCGCGCGGCCGCCTGCCCGGCGCTACCCGCCCGCTCCCCGCAGGACCCTCAGCGAGGAGTCTCCGCTGGGCATCCGCCGCATCCTCTCGCAGTCCACGGACTCGCTCAACATGCGCAACCGCGCGCTCTCCGTGGAGTCGCTCATCGACGAGGGTGGGACGCGGCACGCGGGGACGCGGGGACGCGGCGGCCGGGGCCCCGCCGCTCACGCCGCCCTTCCTCCCAGGCCCCGACGTCATCCTCAACCAGCTGATGAGCGACTTCGAGACGGACGAGAAGGACTTCGAGGCCGACTCGTGGAGCCTGGCCGTGGACAACAACTACCTGCAGCAGCACAAGATGGACGTCATGAAGCGGCAGGACGTCATCTACGGTGCGGGGACGCGGGAAGGGCTGCGGCACGAGCTGCGGCGCACGGTGGGGATGCGGGGCCGGGGTGCGGGTGTGAGGAGGAGGAGGATGCAGGGGTGGATGCGGGGCCAAGGCAGGAGACCCAGGGAGGAGGATGCAGAGATGGGTGCATAGGGATGGGGCGGGGGACATGGGGACAGATTGGGGATGCAGGGACCTGGATGCAGAGCTGGATGCAGGGGCAGAGGGACAGGTTAGGGATTCAAGGACGAGGAGGCAGGGATGGGAGACACAGGAGCAGGGCGCAGGATGCAGGGATAGAACAGAGGGACAGGTTAGCGGTGCAGGGAGCAGGATGCAGAGATGGGGGTGCGGGAGGAGGACAGGGGACTTGTTAGGGATGTACAGATTACGGATGGGAATGCAGGGATAGGGGGCRTAAGGACAGGACAGGGGACACGGGGACAGGTTTAGGGATGCAGGAATGGGGGACAAGTTAGGGCACAGAGATGCGGATGCAGAGMTGGGGACACAGGCCCAAGACAGGGGCCATGGGTCTGACGCCCTCTGCTCCCTTGGCAGAGCTGATCCAGACGGAGATCCACCACGTGCGCACGCTGAAGATCATGGCCAACATGTTCCGCAAGGGCATGCTGGARGAGCTGCAGCTGGAGCCCGCCACCGTGCAGAGCATCTTCCCCTGCGTCGACGAGCTGGGCCAGATCCACGAGCGCTTCCTCGCGCAGCTCCTGGAGCGCCGCAGGGAGTCCCTGGCGCAGGACAGCAACAAGAACTTCGTCATCAACCGCCTCGGCGACATCCTCGTCAGCCAGGTGGGCCGGGGCGCGGGCCGGGCGCGGCGCCGGCGCTGGTGCCGGTGCCGGGCTGACGGGCGCGTGGCCCCGCAGTTCTCGGGCGCCAGCGCCGAGCAGCTGCGGAAGGCGTATTCCGAGTTCTGCAGCCGCCACAACAAGGCGGTGAAGCTCTACAAGGAGCTGCTGGCGCGGGACAAGCGCTTCCAGCAGTTCATCCGGGTGAGCGCGCGGCGCGGGCGGGCGGGACG
>NW_020455701.1:73192-76028 GCF_003342845.1 Nothoprocta perdicaria | reverse complement strand
GCGTGGGGCCGGGCGCGTGCGGGCCGGGGCCTGAGCGCGTCCCCGCTGCCGCCGCAGACAACGAGGCCGACTCCGCGGACCTGTCGCGGGCGCTGAAGCTGGTGCGGGAGCTCATCTCGGCCATCAACGAGGAGGTGCACACGTTCGAGATGAGCGCGCGGCTGCAGGAGGTGTACGGGCGCGTGGACGGGCGCGCCAAGGTGCCGCTGCTCTGGGAGAGCCGCCCCGGCGTCTTCGGCAGGGACGAGCTGCTGCGGCGCAAGCTGGTGCACAGCGGCTGCATGCTCTGGAAGACGGCGGCCGGGCGCTTCAAAGGTCGGCGGCGTGGGGACGGGGAGCTGCCGGGGGGGACGTGGGGAGCAGGGTGCCAAGGGGTGTCCCAGGGTGCTGGGACAGGGGATGGTTGGAGATGGGGTGCCCCTGGATGGGGGTGCTGGAGGATGAGGGTGCTGGGAGATGGCATTGGCAGGGGATTGGGTGATGGGATATGGGGACCAGGGTGCCAGGGATGGGGATCCTGGAGCACCAGGGTGCTAGGAGGTGGTGATGGCAGGAGTTTGGGTGCCAGGAGATGGGGATCCTGGCGGACTGTGATGCCAGAAAATGTCAGGGAATGGAGGTGCCAGATCCTAGAGCGCACAGGGGTGCCTGGACGCCCTCGCCCTCCATGGGCAGCTCTGGAAGGAGCCAAGGGGCTGCCCAGGAGCGGCCCCATCACGGTCCTGCTCCTCCTTCCAGATGTCCTCGTGCTGCTGATGACYGACGTCCTCATCTTCCTGCAAGAGAAGGACCAGAAATACACCTTCCCCATGCTGGTGAGCCGCGGGGCGTCCGGGTGCTCCCGCAGGACATCCAGGTGCTCCCATGGAGCGTCCAGGGGCTCCTGCGTCACCCGGGCACCTCTCAGCCCCTGCCACCGCTGTGCCGCAGGACAAGCCGGCCGTGATCTCCCTGCAAAACCTCATCGTGCGCGACATCGCCAACCAGGAGAAGGGCATGTTCCTCATCAGCGCCGCGCCGCCCGAGATGTACGAGGTGCACGCCGCCTCCCGCGACGACCGCAACAACTGGATGAAGGTCATCCAGCAGACGGTCAGCCTGTGAGTGCCGCGGCGGCGAGCACGGGGTTTGCACAGTGAGCATGGGGTTTGCACGGCGAGCGCGGGGCTTGCACGGCGAGCAGGAGGTTTGCACGGTCATTGTGGTGTTTGCACGGTGAGCGCGGGGTTTGCACAGCGAGTGGGAGGTTTGCACGGTGAGCAGATGGTTTGCACAGCGAGTGCGAGATTTGCACAGCAAGCACACAGTTTGCACAAGGGTTTTGCATGGCAAATACCAGGTTTGCATGGGGAGCACAGGCTTTGCCCAGTGACTACGTAGCTTGCACGGTGAGTGTGYGCTTTGCACACCGGGTATGGGCTTTGCCCAGTGACTGTGGGTTTTGCACGGCGAGCTTGGGCTCTGCGCGGTGCCGGGTGCGCGCTGGAGCTGGCGCAAGGCCGATGGCTCCGCTGCACCCAAATCCCTGTGGGCTGCGCCCTGGATACGCTGGRATGGGGGTGTCCGGAGCCGGGGGGACACGTCCCCACTGTGACCTGTCCCCTGCAGCTGCCCCAGCCGCCAGGACTTCCCCCTGATCGAGACAGAGATCGAGGCCTCCCTGCGCAAGCTGAAAGGTGGGTCCGGGCCCCCATCCGTCGCCTCCGCGTGCCGCGCGGCGCCGCGCTCAGCCGCCCGCGCCGCCCCCAGACCGCATCCTGCAGCACGACCGGGAGATCGAGGAGCTGCTGGAGGAGAAGGTGCGGCTCTTCGCCGACATGCGCGCGCTGGCGGGCGCCGAGGAGCCCTCGCCCACCCTGGCGCCCCGCACCCTCTTCCGCTCCGACTCGGGCGAGGGCCCGCGGGGCGAGCGCCTCATGCACGACGCCATCCGCGAAGGTAGGGGGACCCCGGGGCGCGGGGACGGGGCGGCCGTGCGCCCCCGCTCAGCGCCTGTCCCCGCAGTGGAGAGCCTCAAGGAGATGCTGGCGGGCGCCGGGCGCGACCGGGACAACAACCATGAGGCCGAAGGCTGCTGCAGCCCCGGCGCCAGCAGTAAGAGCAGGGGCTGGGGGACGGCGGGGATGGGGTGGCGCCGGCAGCCGCTCACCCTGGCGCTCTCCCCGCAGACGGCGACGCCTTCAACGGCGCCCCGGAGTTTTGCCGCGGCGACTCGGACGCYGGGCAGCGGGTGAGTGCGGCCGGGCGGTGCCACACGGTGACGGGGACGTCCCCGGCGCCCTGTCCCTGCGGTGACTCCTGCGCTCCCTTGCAGGACGGCAACGGCAACCAGCTCCTGCAGAAGGTGCCGCAGGAGGTGAGTGGGGACAAAGCGGGGGCGGCTGTGGCGCTGCTGCACATTGTCCCCTTGGGGGCTCACCCTCYTCTTCCTCCTTGCAGGAGGTGATGCAGCGGCTCATGAACCTCTACACGCTGCTGCACGGCCTGCAGGTGGGCACAGCATGGGGCAGGGAGGGGACAGGCCGTGCCGCCGTGTCCCCATGCCGTGTCCCTGTGCCGCCGTGTCCCCGCAGGCGGTGGTGAGCCAGCAGGACACGCTGCTGGAGCTGCAGCTGCAGGAGGGCCCCGAGCGGCGCGAGAAGCAGGCGCGCGGCAGCGAGGCACCGGCGGCGGCGCGGGCRGGCGAGAAGCCGAGCACGGAGCTGGCGCTGCTGCAGCGGCAGCACGCGCTGCTGCAGGAGGAGCTGGCGCGCTGCCGGCAGCTGTGCCAGGAGCGGGCGCAGGAGGCGGCCGCGCTGGAGTCGCGCCTGCGCGACAGCGAGCAGGAGCGCGCGCG
>NW_020455701.1:68158-72883 GCF_003342845.1 Nothoprocta perdicaria | reverse complement strand
CCCGCAGCTGGGCCCCGGCGCCGCCGCGGGGCTCTCCTTCCATCCCGCCTTCGCCTCGTGCCCCCGCGAGCCCCTCGAGTACCGGGGCGAGCCCGAGCGCCTGCGCGACGGCGGCGACGCGCTCGACGCGCTGCTGGAGGACGACGCTCTGCCCGCCCGGCGCTCCCCGCCCGCCAGCCCCCGCGGTGGGTCCATTCAGCCCCCATCCCCGGGGTGTTTATGGGTGGGATGGGTGAGGGGGGAGCCCGGACGCCTGGGCCCGCTCCCTGAGAGCGCTGCCGCTTCCCTGCAGATTTCCTGCGGATGCAAGACATTCCCGAGGAGGTGGAGAGCAGCCAGGAGCTGAAGGAGGGAGACGGCGGCTCCCCGGACACTTAGGGACCGGCTCRACCCCCCTGGAGCAGCCGGGTCCGGACGCGGGGTGTGGGGAGGGGCGGGGGCAGCGGGGCGGGAGCTGCTATTCCCATGGGATATTCCCGCCTGGGCACATCTGGATGTCACCGTCCCCGCCTTGCCATGGCAGGACGGGGGGACGCGGCGTTTCGGGGCCGATGCCGCCCTCCGCTCAGGTTAATTTATTTATTTAGTCTTGGTGGAGCGGGAGGAGGCATTGGGGGGGCAGCTGGGGGGCTGCAGCCCGGTCCTGCCCCCCGTTGTCCCCGAGGGGGTGGCAGCGTTCCCTATGACCCCCACGGGGACAGGGGTCCCGGAGCACCCAGCGTGTCCCAGCGCGGGACCCCGGCCCCGCTGCCGGGGCAGGACGTCGCAGGGGGGGCATTTGCTGCCTGCGGGTGCTGCTTTGGGGGGCAGCTGCGTCCCCCGGTTTCACTGTACAAAAGGAAAGGGCAGAGCTGAAAAAAAGCCACAAAAGCCAGAAGCAAATAATTAAATGGATGAGTTTGGATCCGGGCTGTGAGCGTGGGTGCCTGGGGCGCCGGGGTGCTCAGCACCTACCTCTGCACTGAGCGCCTCGGGGCTCAGCTGGCCACCCGATGGGCTGGGGCTCAGCCATGCACTGAGCAGGTTGGGTGCCACCCATTCATCCATGCACTGAGCAGGTTGGGGCTCAGTTGGGTGCCACCCATTCATCCATGCACTGAGCAGGTCGGGGCTCAGTTGGGTGCCACCCATTCATCCATGCACTGAGCAGGTCGGGGCTCAGTTGTGCACCAGGCGGGTTGAATGTCATCCATGCACCAAGTGGGTTGGGGCTCGGTCGTGCACTGAGCGGGTTGGGTGTCATCCATGCACTGAACGGGTTGGGTCTCAGCCGTGCACTGAGCCAGTCAGGGCTCCGCTGTGCACCGAGTTGGTCTGGGCTTCATTGTGCACCGAGTGGGTCAGGGCTCAGCCATGCGCCAAGTGGATCGGGTCTCAGCTGTGCGCTCCGTGGGTTAGGACTCAGCCATGCACTGAGGTCTCAGCCATGCACTGAGCGGGTCGGCTCTCAGCTGTGCGCTGAGTTGGTCTGGCCTCAGCCGTGCACTGAGCAGGTCGGGTCTCAGCCACGCTCCCCACGAGCAGCCCCGCCACATGCGCTGAGCGGYTCCGTTCTCAGCGGATAAGCYGGATCTCCCGYGGCCGGGCAGGACCCCCCGSATGGGRAGGAYGGGGGTCTGGAGGGTCCGGCGCCCRGTGCCGGGTTCCCCACGGTGGCTCCGGGGAGGCAGGTCGGGTGCTCCRTGGCTGCCCGCGGGCGCTGGGCGCTCCCTTCCCAGCGCGGGACAAGCTGGGGCTTGGCGGCCACCGGAGCGTGGGGCGGCGCCGAGCACCCAGCGCCGCCGCACCCGGTACCGCTGGCACCGCCACACCTGGCACTGCCGGCACCCGGGACCGCCGCACCCGGCRCCACCAGCACCCAGTACCGCTGCACCCAGCACCGCCGGCACTGCCAGCCGGGCCTCGCGCCGCAGCCGCCGGCATGAGGAGGATGTTCTCGTGYTCCAGCGCGGGGCCCACGGTGAGTCCCGATCAGGATCCTGTCCCTGGYGCCTGGGGGTCCGCGGCTGCTCCGGAGCTGGGAAAGCCCCTCTGGCACTGGGATGCGCATCCCAGCCCCATGGAGCAGCCGGGTGGGGGATACGCTCCGGCTTCCCCCCTTCCCGCTGCTTTCCCAGCTGTGCCGGGGGCTGATCCAGCCTCACTCCCATCTCCGGGAGGGAAACTGAGGCACGGTGCTGACTCAGCACCTTGAGCCATCGCAGGYGCCTGTGCGAGCTCTGGCACCAGGGATCCCCATGCAGTGAGGGGGTTCCCATGTCATGGGGGTGTCCCTGTGCCATGGGGGGCTCCCTGTGCCGTACAGGGGTGTCCTCATGTCATGGGGGTGTCCGTGGGCCATAGGAGGTGTCCCCRCATCATGAGGGTGTCCCTGTGCCATGGAGGGATCCCTGTGCCATAGGGGTGTCCCCATGCAATAGGGTGTCCCAGTGCCATAGTTCCCCTGCCATAGGGGTTTCCCTGGGTGTGCCTGTGTCCCGGTTCTCCCCGGGCTGCCCGGGACGGGGGCGGCGCTGTCTTGGCAGCGCGGAGGCTGCGGGTGCCCCTGTCCATAGGGGTGTCCCTGTCCATAGGGGTGTCCCTGTGTCCCGCGCTGCCCGGGGCGGGGGTGGCACAGTCTCGGCAGCGCTGGGGCCGTGGGTGCCCCTGTCCATAGGGGTGTCCCTGTCCATAGGGGTGTCCCCGTGTCCCGCGCTGCCCGGGGCGGGGGTGGCACAGTCTCGGCAGCGCGGGGGCCGCGGGTGTCCCCGCAGGCAGCGCTGGACCAAGCAGGACCAGAAGCTGCTGGCGGCCGTGGAGAGGGGCGACGTGGCCCGCGTGGCCGCGCTGGCCGCACGCCGGACCGCCCGGCCCGCCAAGCTCGACGGCGCCGGCCACTCCGCGTACGTGAGCGCCCGCACGGGGCCCGGGGCGCGGGTCCGGGCGGGTGCCGGGCGCTGCCATCCCGGCACCCACCGCTGTCCCCGCAGGTTTCACGTGGCCGCCTCCAAGGGGCTCACGGCCTGTCTGACCCTGCTGCTGGCCCGCGGGGTCCCCGTYGACGAGAGGGACGAGGCCGGTAGGTGGGACGGGTGCGGGGGTCCTTGTGCCCCCCAGCCCGGCCCCACGGCGCTGCCCCACAGGCAGCACCGCTCTGCACCTGGCCACCATCGCCTGCCAGCCCCAGTGCGTCAAGGTCCTGCTGCAGGTGCCGGTCCCTCCCGGAGGGGATGGGGACAGGAATGGGGACGTGGGGGGGCATGGGGGCAGGGACAAGGATGGGGGTGGGATAGGGGTAGAGACTGGGACAGGGATGGGGACAGGGACAAGGATGCGGATGGGACATGGAAGAGGATCAGGACAGGGATGTGAACAGGGATGGGGACAGAGAGGTGGAGAGATGGGGAAAGGGAAGCAGACAGGGAAGGGGACAGGGATGGGGATGGGGATAGAGATGGGGACAGGGATGGGGACAGGGAAGGGAGCACAGACAAGGATGGGGACGTGGGAGAGGATGGGGACAGGAAGGGGCCATGGGGATGGTGACACAGCCAGAGCTGGGCCCAGCGACAGGGCAGCCCCTGGGGAAAAGGCTTGGGGGGGGGGGGCAGGACGCTTGGGCCCCTCTCCCAGCTGGGGAGGGGGCCCGTCCCCCCTGCTTCCCCCACAGTATGGAGCCAGCGAGAGCCTCGAGGACCGGCAGGGCCGGACCCCGCTGCACTGGGCCGGTGAGCGGCGCCGGGGGGGCAGGGGGACGCTGGGACCCCACGCTGACCCCCGTGTCCCCAGCAGCATCGTCAGGCTGCACCCCCAGAGTTGATCCGGGGGGACAGGGTGACATTGGGACCCTGCACTGACATCCCCTGTCCCCTGCAGCATCATCAAGCTGTGACCCCACTGGTGCCACAGGGGGATGGGGTGACACTGGGACCCCGCACTGACCCCCGTGTCCCCCGCAGCGTCGTCGGGCTGTGTCCCCAGAGTCGATCCGGGGGGATAGGGTGACAGTGGGAGACCCCACACTGACGCCCATGTCCCCCGCAGCATCATTGGGCTGTGTCCCCAGCAGTGCCATGGGGAGACAGGGTGACATTGGGGGACCCCGCGCTGACCCCCGTGTCCCCCGCAGCATCNGGGCTGTGTCCCCAGCAGTGCCATGGGGAGACAGGGTGACATTGGGGGACCCCGCGCTGACCCCCGTGTCCCCCGCAGCATCATCAGGCTGCGCCTCCAGCGTCCTGCTCCTCTGTGACCACGGGGCCAGGCTGGACGCGACTGACGGGGTGAGGCGGGGGACAGCGGGGGGACAGCGGGGGTGGGGGTGACACGGCGCTGACCCCCGTGTCCCCCCCAGAAGGGACAGACACCCCTGATGGCGGCCGCGAGGGGCAACCACGCTGCCATCTGCGCCCAGCTGCTGCAGAGAGGGGCCGACCCCGAGCTGGCCGACCAGGACATGAAGTGAGCGGCGCCCCGGGGGCTTTGGGGACACGCTGGGRGGGGGGACAGGGTGGCACCGGGACCCTCCAGCCCCTGCACCTTGCAAAGAGCCCCCAGGACGTAGCCACGAGCGGGTCGGGGCCGGGCAGGGTGAAGTGGCCCCAGGGGGTCCTAGGGGAAGCTGCATGGGGACGSGGTGCCACCGTGTCCCCGTGTGCCCAGGACGGCGCTGGTCGTGGCCTGCGAGAGCGGCAGCGCGGAGGCCGCCCGGGTGCTGCTGGGCCACGGGGCGGCCCTGGCCGCCCG
>NW_020455701.1:65905-68077 GCF_003342845.1 Nothoprocta perdicaria | reverse complement strand
GGAGGAGGAAGAGGAGAAGGAGAGGAAGGAGGAAGACGAGGTGATGGAGAAGGTGGAGGAGGAAGAGAAGGAGGAGGAAGAAGAGGTGAAGAAGCAGGTGGAAGTGGGGAAGGAGGAGAAGAAGGAAGAAGAGGAGGAGAAGGAGGAAGAGAAGGACAAGAAGGATGAAGAAGAGGTGAAGGAGAAGAAGGAGGAAATGGAGAAGGAGGAAGAAGAAGAAGAGCAGGAGGAGGAGGAAGGGCATTGTCAGGGCAAGCTGGAGCTCCAGGACCAGGCAGAAAACCCACCAGGAGCCCCGGGAGAGCAGCGGAAACCCCAGGAGCTGCTCCCTGCGGCCCCGGGCGCGGGCTCGGCCGTGCCAGAGGTGAATCCGTGCCGGAGCGGAGCGGGGAGCTGCGGGCAGGCGGCGCGGGAGCTCCGGGAGAGCACCGGGGAGCTGCTGGCGCAGCTGGCGCGGCTGGGCCGGGAGCGGCAGCGGCTGCGCCGGGAGCTGCGCGGGCTGCGGCGGCGGGACGGCGGTGCACGAGCTGCTCCGCAGGCTGGACGGGCTGCTGAGGAGCCAGCACGAGGCCCTGCAGCTCGTGGCGCAGATGGACGGCGAGGAGGAGGCCGGGGCCGCGGCCGGCGGCGGCCGGGAGCTGCCGGAGCCCGAGGCTGCGCAGCGGGAACGGGAGCTGCGGGAGCTGCGGGCGCTGGAGCGGCGCGTGYGGGAGCTGGACAGGGCCTGCCAGGACAAGGAGGGCACGGTGAGCGTGGGTCCTCCCAGTGCCGCCTGGCACCTCCCGGCTCCTTCCCCTTCCCATCACCTTCCCCTTCCCATCACCTTCCCCTTCCCATCACCTTCCCCTTGTCTACCCCTTATCATCATCATCATCATCACCTTCCCCTTCCCATCACCTTCCCTTTCCATCACCTTCCCCTTGTCTACCCCTTATCATCGTCATCATCATCACCATCCCCTTCCCGCCATCTTCCCCTTCCCATCACTAGTCCCTTCCCATCCTCATCCTCTTTCCATCCCCATCCTCTTTCCATCCCCATCCTCATCCCTCTCTCATCACCATACCCTTCCCACTCCCGTTGCTGTTCCCTTCCCAACACTACTCCCTTCCCAGCCTCACCTCCTTCCACCCTCATCCCTTTCCTATCTACATTCCCTGCCCATCCCTGGCCCCTCCTGGGAAAACCGGCCCTGTCTTTGGAAACCACCAGGATGGGTGAGAACATCCTTGCCCATGGATCCCAAAGTGCCCGTTTCTCAGCCCACCCTGGGGACACCGGCAGGGCTGGGACAACAGGGACCGGGTGCTGGAAGCGGGGGAGGATCCGGCCCCATTTTTCCYCCGCCAGCTCCTGATTTCTCCCGGGCAGATCAAGAGGCTCCTGGCGCAGACGGAGCAGCTCTCGGCGGAGGTGCTGGCGCTGCGGGGCGAGCGCACCCAGCTGCGCCTGCGCCTGCAGGTGGGTGCCGGCGGCCCCTCCGGCATCGCTCCGGTGTCCCCTGCTCCAGTATATCGCTCCGATGTGCCCCCCATGGCATCGCTCCGGTGTCCCCTGCTCCAGCACCGCCCGTCTCCACTTCCCAATTCCTTTTTCCGGGGCAGGTGCAGCACAAAACCCACCGCGACGTCGTTGCCGTCTACCGGACCCACCTGCTCCAGGCGGCGCAGGTAGGAGCYGGAGCGCGACACCCGGATTTGGGGCAAAACGATGCAAAAAGAAGAGGTTCTATACATATATGCATCCATATCCATATGTGTATTTTGGCAGGGCTTCATGGACGAGGCGGTGCACGCCAGGCTGCTGCAGATCCTGCGCGCGGGGCAGGCGTGACGCGCCGCACGGCCGCCCCGCGTCCCTCCCCGGCGATTAAACGGGAGAAGCGCCCCGTGTGCTGCCTTCCTGCGGGGAGCCGCGGGCCCGCTGGCCCCGGGACTAGTTAGGGGTGCCAGTCAGTCCCCGCCCCGGGAGGGGGGTAGTTAGTGGCAGCAGTGCCTGCCCAGCCGGAACTAGTTGGGGGGATCCATGACGCCCTGTTCGCAGGACTAGTTATGGGGCCGATCGCCCCCCCCCGCAGCTCAGGACTAGTTAACGGGGCGCTCAGCGCACCGCGATGCGGGGCCGCGGAGTGCGGAGCTGCGCGACGCCCCCTGCCCGCCCTGCCCCGCCCCC
>NW_020455701.1:46051-65094 GCF_003342845.1 Nothoprocta perdicaria | reverse complement strand
CGCCGGGGCGGGGCCGCGGGAGCCGGGACGGGCCGAGGCAGCGGGAGGCAGCCCGCGGCACCAGCCGGGCGCTCCCGCTTTCCCGGCGGCTCCCCGTTTCCCGGCGCTCCCCCTTTCCCGGCGCTCCCGCTTTCCCGTCTCTCCCCCTTTCCCGGCGCTCCCGCTTTCCCGTCTCTCCCCCTTTCCCGGCGCTCCCCTGCGCTCCCGCTTTCCCGGCGGCTCCCCGTTCCCCAGCGGCTCCCGCTTCCCCGGCTCTCCCGCTTCCCCGGTGGCTCCTGCTTTCCCGGCTCTCCCCCTTTCCCGGTGCTCCCGCTTTCCCGTGGACACGGCCGGCCACGCCTGGTGTCCCGTGTGTAGGAGCCGGGGCTGTGGGCACCAGGCTGAGCCTGTTCCACGGGGCCGGAATGCGGAGCGGCCCTCACAGCCCGTCCCGGAGCTGCTCCGTGTCCTGCTGCCGCTCAGTGTTGTTTTCCCCGGGCTGGGAGACTGGGATATTGGTCCTGCCTCTTCCCTCTGCTGGGAACACCGGGTGTTTGGGAGCCAGCGTGGCGGGCACCGGGTTCCCTGCGGCTCCTCTTTCCTCTCCACGCTTTCGTCTCCGGGCCGGACCCGGAGCCCGGGAGCGCTTTTCCTGGTGCTGTTTGTGCCGTCCCTGCGAGGTGTGCGCTGAGCGGTGGCTCCCGGTGCACGGACACGGGACGAGGTCCCGGCTGGACACGTTGGACGGGGCCGCCGATGCCACCCGGATGGGATCGCGCGYGGAGGGCGGCCGGGTGCCCTCTCCGAGCCCTTTCCCGTGCTGATTCCCGCTGCGGATACCGGAGGGCCGGGCACTCGTGCCTTGGGGTGCTGCGCCAGTCTCCGTCACCTGTTCCCAAACACACACCCTCTGATTTTCACATCAGCCAAATACGGAATATTCCTTTAAAATGAAGATATTTCCGCTTTGTTTTTACGTTTTTTGTATTGTTTTTCCTGGCKTAACCAGATGCAGCCTCCCGCTCCGCCCAAATCGCTCCTGTTTGGAGAGCAATCCTGCTCTTACGGAGTCGCTTGTGACAGTGGGGACGTTGCCCCGTGCCCAGTTTGAGGCCTCAGCTGCCGGGAATGCGGTGTTGGAYGGGATTGGGCAGCGTGTCCCGCGTTGGGAGCGGGACAGCGGCGAGGGGGACGCCGGGGGCTCGTCCGGCCTCGCGCGGCAGCTTCGGRGCGGAACCTCCTCGTCCTCCATCTCCTTCTGCCGGCAGCCCCCAGACCCCCCTGCGCTTCCTCCTGGAAGTGGGAATTGCCGTTCGGCTCCTGCTCCCTCGGGAGCCTTCCCGAGCGGCCGCYGGGCCTGCCCCGAGGATGGGCTCTCGGAGGGGCTCTCCTTCACGGACAGCTCCATCAGGAATGGTGGTAATTAATGGACCTGCTGGCTGAATTCTCAGCTCTGGTGTTGGGTGTTCCCTTGAAGAAACTGTGGGCCACAAATGGGCAGTCCCAAGGGATAGTTTTGAGTCAAGAAGTAAAAATAACAGACAAAAACACACGCAGCTCCGCTGTGGCCTTGGCCTCTCCAAGCCGAGAGGCCTTAAAATGAGTGTTGGACCCTTTAGAAGTCCCTGAGAAATGCAAAGGGTTTAGTTGACATGGAARGAGAAAGGACCCTCGATGCCATCCGCAGCCTTTCCCTGCGGGAGGGCGATCCCGCCGCCCGCTGAACGTTGGGAACGCTGCTTCAAGAGGGGCCCCGAGCGCAGCCCGGGGCTRTCGAGGCCTGAGCGAAGCRTCTGACGGGAGAAACCAACCGAAACGTGGACCCTAAACGGGATCTGCACGGGGTTTGCTGCACGTTGCGGTGCCTCTCGAGGCCCTCGCGTGCGGCGGCCGCCTCGTGACGGGTTTCCTTCGCTCTCTTGCAGCGCATGGTGCTGAGCTTTAGGGTGCCGGAGCTGCAGGCGCTGCTGGGCTTTGCCGGCCGCAACAAGAGCGGCAGGAAGCACGAGCTGCTCTCCAAGGCGCTGCAGCTGCTCCAGGCCGGCGGCGGCCCCGCGCTGCACGGGAGGATCAAGGAGCTTTACGGGCGCCGCGTCCCCGGGAAGATCCTGACGCCGGCTGACTTCCCGGCGCTGCGCAGGCGGGCCGGGCCGGCGCYGGGCCCCGCGGCGCCGCTGCCCGTGCGCCCCGACGTCAAGATGAAGCGGCTGCCCTTCTACGACGTCTACGACGAGCTCCTCAAGCCCACCACGCTAGGTACGGGGAGACCTSTCCGCCGTCGGGGCTGCTCCTGCTCGCCCAGGGCTGCCATCCGAGCGCTCCCAAACCCACTCCGGGCCGACCTGGGCTGCTGCTGCCAGCCTGGATGCCAAGCAGCGATGCCCACAGGGTTTAGCAAATAACAATACAGCAATAGCAATACAGGACACAGGGTKTAGCGCATTGCAAATAGCAATAGCAAAGCCTTGCAGTCCCCGGGGTTCAGGTTTCCAAGGCTGGCGCGTGCGAGCGCGGCCGGGCAGCGCCAGGAGGGCAGCAGGGAGCTGCGGGGCGCCCGGCCCCGCTTTGTGTTTTCCCTGTAAAAATGCCCTTGGAGTAAGAGCCGCTCTGACAACCTCAGCTGCTTTTGAATAGGCTGCCAGAAATGGAAGCTTTTAGCCTCTTTTCAGGCTCCTTCCAAGCCTATTTGCATGAAAAAGGGCATTTCCCTCGGCTGACATGTTCCACTTTGTGTTGAGTGTCTATTGAGTGTCAAGTTTGGGGTTATTTACTGTTTTCACCTGGTAAGAAGCATTTAGGGGACCTGGAGCTTTCTTTTCAGAGGCCAATGGAGAGGTTTGCCCTGTGCTGGGACCTGTCAGCAGCGGGGTGCTAATCCCAAGGGAGTAAAAACCTGCTTAAATTGGCAGGGACTCCCTTTGGAACAAATTAGCCAAGGCCAGGACTGCTAATTGCGAGCGGTGGTTGGTTATTTTTGCCAACAATTGATGTCAGCAGCTCTCGGCGCCTCCTAAAATCTCCCTGGCAGCCTGAAGTTATTTCTGCCTTAGATATTAACAAAAATAGTCATGAAATCCTCTGATATACAGGATTAATGAAGTGTTTTGTGTGTTACAGTCCTGCCCGCAGGTTGCAGAGGTGGGAAATTCTCGTCCGCGTCGACGAGGCAGCTCGAAAGCAGGCAGGAAGCAGGGAAGGAGAGCGGAAAAGGGRTATGGAAAAGGGAAAACCCGAAGGCCGTGGGGACTGTAGTGCCCTGCTGCCTTTGCTGGCCTTTCYGTGTGTCGCTTGCAGGTTCGAGGAGCCTCTCGTGGACCCTCATTGAGTCCAGGCAGCACCTGCTTTAGGCGAGGGACTTGGCAAGACGTTGCAGCCAGATGGAGTTGGTGGGAGAAAGAGGAGATCAGACTTAAAAAAACACCTCAGATAGCCCCGTCTTGTACCAGCCTAGAATAGTCCTGTGCTGACTGTGTTTGTGCTTTAGGCTGAGCCTTTCTGGCTTCTTCAAAAGACACCCCCCATCTCGAGCCTTTTTAATGGCTCTAGCTTGGGCTCGGGGCTGGTTTTCTTCCACATAAACAGTTGTGTTTGCTAACACAGAGATAACGTGTCTGTATTGCAATGAAAAGCCACTGACTTTTTATGTTCTGGCTGCATATTCTTAGGTTTGGCTTTGTTAAACCTCTTGGACAACCTGTGGTTAAGCCTCTCCCCTGAAACGGGATACTCCTCTTGCAACAGAAACTGTTTTTTTTGGTGCCAAAGACTCTGTCTCTTGATAAACTCCCTTCCTTATGTGTTGGTGCCTGAACTGGAAGCATTTTTTATGTAACAAACTTGAGGATCGCAGATATTTTTTGCTCTTATTTTTGGCTCCTGTGGGTTGCATCTCTCCCTGTTCTCCCTTCAGCTCTGCGAGCGTCACCTCCTGTTTTTTTTTCCACATTTTAATTATTTGTGACAATTTGGTTACCGTTTCGGGCGTCCAGATCTGAAGGCTGTGACGTCATAAAAATGCCTGATAAAAATACACCTGTGGAAGGGGGAAATGAGAGCAGAGATGCAGGCAGGTTGATGGTGGGATAGAGACGGCGCATTGATTAATTAATCCACTATCCAAATTAATTACCTCTAGCTGTGTTAATGATGAATCTGGCAGAAGTTTCTGTTTCTCTGAGTTAGGGGCSGCTGCTGAGTGAGCGACAGGATTTGGCTGCAAACGGGTTATGAAACAGGGGATTGTTCCCTGCCACCTCCGTTTAGAACCAGTGAGCAAGGAAGCGGAGATGCAAGTTATTCCCATTGAGATATTTGGCTTTGCGGTGGTGCTGCTTGGAGCAAAACGGGGATCTCATTTTGCAGATGGGGTGCACAGGGCTCAGCAAGCCCCAAGACCCGCGTCCGGGGAGGCGGGAAGCCCTGGGGGCTCCTCCGTGGGCCCCGGCAGCCCCTGCTTCCCGTGGCCGTGGGTCGCTGCTGGCTCTCCAAGGACATTCCCAGCACTTTGCTTTTCCCCACATCAGCTGTGGCTCCCGCACGTGCCTGGGGAGGAGGTGGAACCACCGATTACTGTTGAGCAGGTGCAAATATCCCCAATTCCCGTGAATGCCCAGGGCAGCTCGTGACCTCTGGCCTTCCCTTGGCTCCGGGCCCGGCTCTTCTCGACCTGTTGGTTGCTCCCTGGGAAGTGTCGCCCACCGTGTTGCTCTGGGTCCATTCAGGGGCTGGTTTGGTCTCAGGAGAGCAAGGAGATGAGTTCCCCAAACTCCCTATTGTGCGCTGCTCTGCACAGGGGGCTCGGCGCTTCCCATGCCTCAGTTTCCCTGCTTTGTAAGATGATGGGACCCGCAACCGTCCGCCTTGAGAGAGCAGCACAAGGCTTGACAGGAGGCTCCTTGTTTGCAAGTGCAAGGAGTCACCTACAGTCAGTGGGCTTCAAATCTGGGAGCACTGGGGATTTGRGCTGGGGCTTCTGCCTTGGACGCAGCCGCTCAGTGCGTGCCGGGGTGCACGGGTGCCTCGATGCTGACGCTGTCCCCTCTCCTGTCCCCCAGCACCGGCCAACGGGCAGCGCTTCGAGGAAGCCCGGTTCGCCTTCGCGCTCAGCCCGCAGCAGCTGCAGCAGATCCTGGCGTCCCGGTAAGCGGCCCCTCTGCGGCGCGAGCAGCTCCGCTGCACTGATGTGGTTCATAAAACGTCCAGCATACGCCGCTGTGAATGAAATTCCCTGCTGTTGTCGCTGTAATCCCCTCGTTAAACGTTGCCAACAGGCTCAAGACCTTCTTTCCTGTTGCAGGGATATCTTACYGGGCGCCAGATGCGATTACACTGTACAGGTGCAGTTAAGGTAAGATCCGTGTCTGGGCGTCTTTTTGGTGACTGCATTAAGCGCTTTGCTCTGAGCTCGAGCGCTGAGTGTCCCCTGTGGTGGGTGAATCCTGCTCTTAGCCTTTGATGGGGTTAGAAACTGCACGTTGGAGCTTGGAGGAGTCCGCGGTTGGGAGCTCTGCGAGGAGGATCCTCTGCGGGCTCCCCGTGTGCCGCCGCTCCGTGCGGCGCGGCACTCCTGTCACATTTGGGTGCAGAGTCTGCCTGTTTATGCAGCGCRAATTTCCCTTTCAAATATTTACCTTTTTGCAGCGTCATTGCAAAAGGCAGAGTAAGAGGCAAAAATACCTTACCTTCAACCCTGAGCGTTTGTTAATATGCGCCTAATTACTGCTTACAGAAACACAAGAGATGTTGGAGAATGTTGGCTTGAGGAGAAAAACACTTGCAAGTGCTTCACGYTTTATCCTAGCAGCAGCTCCCACCCTGCTGAGCAGGAGTGGAGGAGACCCTTGCCCAACATTCAGCTCCTGGCTGAGTTTAAATGTCTTAAATGTTATTACCAGGGTTTTGAACTTGGCACAGGGACAGAGAGTGGTTGCTGTCCTCTGAGAAGGAAGGGGTTTGTCTGTGAGGAGGAGTTAGGGCTTGAGTTACACTCTGGAATCCTGAAGAACTGCAGTAATTTGAAGCCAAAGGCTTCTGCTGCCATTCCGAGGAGAATGTGTTGGTTTGCAGGAAGGCGTTCCGTATTAATTCCTGTTCCCTGACAATGTCTCTTCGATGGGAGACCTTGCGGTCACAGTTTGCGTGCTGTGTCCATCTRTTCCACTGTTGCACGCGGAGCATCCCGTTTCCTCCGCCGGATCAGGAGGTGGATCCCTGGAAGAGCCTCTCCTGCAATGCAGCAGAACACCGCGTGTGTTTGGGAGGGAGCAGTCGCAGCGTGTACCTGCACTGCGCTGTGGGCATTGAAGGAGAAGCAGAGTTTCCAAAAGAGCCCAGCAGTTTTATCCTGGGAGGTCACACGTGTCTGCTGGGATGTCCACAGTGCATCCATGGACCGGCAGAAACAACCCGGATTCAGCCAACGCGAGCGCCAGGCTCCAAAGTGGTGGTGGGATCAATTCCCGCTCAGCCCGGCTGCTCCAGYGCCTTCCCGTGCGAGAGAGGAAGGAGCAGATGATTCCCCAACTTGGTTCTTTGTTGTATTCCGTGGGGAGCGGCTGGGAGGCAGCGAGATGCGGGTTATTTATGTAGATGCTGGTGGGTGGCCCCGCGCGGTGCAGCGTGTGCAGCGTGCCCGGGCTTGGCCTTGCCAGGGCAGAGCYGGGCTCAGGGCTGTGCTTCTAGTGGGGAGTCATCCCCCCGGCACTGCCCCCTCCTTGGAAGCCGAATGGAGCAAGGTAGAGCAAAACATCATCCGATTCAAGAGGAGCAGGACCTGGACCCGGGCCCGGCGCGGGCTGCTGCTGCTGACATCCTTACGCCGCAGGAAGGCGACTGGAACGTAGGAAGCGATGGCAGATGAGTCCTGAAGCGGCGCTGAGCCCTAATGAGTCTCTCCTATTGCAAGATTTACTGTGGGGCAAACAGGGTTTTAATTCCCCCGGTGCTTGTAAACTGTGGTAGGTGACTTAAATGTAGGTGGCTCCTTTCCTCTGGGGAGTTWGCAGGTGAAGCAGCACCCGGCCTGCTCCGTGCTGCCTGGGAAATGTTTTCCTGTTCTCAAAGAGAAGTTTGGCTGCCGTCTTCGCGAGCCCCGTCACTCACTCGCAGTTTCCCCCTCCTGTTTTGTAGGTTCTGCTTGTGTGAAACCAGCTGTCCCCAAAAAGATTATTTCCCTCCTAATTTATTTGTCAAGGTCAAYGGAAAACTCTGTCCCCTGCCTGTGAGTAAATCCTATTTCTTGTTAATATGTTGTTGTCCAAACTCTGCCCTTGGACACAGCAGCGGCTCCCGATAAGTTTAGTAGGGATGTATTTTCCAGAAATTAAGACCCGGCTTGGAGAAATGCTCTTGTTAGCGTGAAAAACTGATTTCATGTTATGGGCTTGTGGATTAGGGATGAAAGCTGCTCTTTGACTCGCTTAAATAGGGGAACATGCCAACTTTTGCCCTGACTTTTAACCAGCAGAATCCCACTGGGTGTTTGGCCTGTCTCTGTTTCCAGGAAGCTTGATAATAAAAAAAAATGCAGCGTAAAATGGAAGATTAGTGGAATAACGGCACTACCTCTAGTTTATTGTATTACAGGAGGACCTAGATGCTCCAGTCAAGGTTGGGATCCTTGGTGCTGGGTAATGCCTAACAATATAATAAGAAATAGCCCTTCCCTGGAGGGTTTGCGCTGCACGAGGCGGTGCGGCTTGCCCGGGCCGCTCGCTGCCACGTCGGCGACGATCTCGGTGCTGGCGTCACAGCCGCGCGCCCGCCGCTGCCGTCGCTCCGTCCCCGCTGGCACCCTTTGCAACCAGACCTGCCAAGCGGCATCTCGTGCTCCGCCTGCACCACTCCCGTCATGTTTTCACAGATGTGCCTTTCTTTTTTGCCTCAAATGTTCTGTCCCTGTTTTTTTTTTTTTTTTTTTGAAGGGCAATTAAGAGCCTGCTAAAAAAGAGCAGGTTCCTTCCTGGCCTTGCGGGGTGGAAAGGGGGAGTCAGCGTGAGGCTGCGAGATGCCCCGCGGCAAAAAGATTCCCCCAGCTTATGTACCAAGATAAGGGTTTTTTTTTTTGGTTTGTGCTCAGTTGAGTGAGTCACTTGTGGCTGCAGCTCTTCCCATGTGCACATTAAAGCAGCTCAGCAGGAACCTTCTGTTGTGGTTGTTGTTTTGCTTGACTTCTGCTTAAAAGCAATAGTTGGCCCATGGGGGCAGAGCCTCGGGTTGAGCTGTCCAGTCTGTCCGAGGGTGATGAACCCGCCTCGCTGAAAGGGGAGAGGTGGAAATATCTCCAAATTACAGAGAAAAAAAGCTCTCGTGGGGTGGATCATGGGATAGGTTTCTAATCAGGTTGGAATGCGCGTGAAAAGAAGTAAGATGGGACCAACGTGAGATTGGGCTTGGGATGTGATGTTTTTAGCCCTCCCGCCRGGCTGGGATGTGGGGTTAGTGCAGTGCCTTGTGTACAAGACATATCCCACGCCGGCAGCTCGGCACTTGCAGAGGGGCTCAGCTGCTCATGGGATTCCAGTGTGCTTGTCCRGGGAAGGGCTTTAGAGGGAACCTTTATTCTTCATTTCCTGGGGGATTATCGTGTACTTCTGAGGCGGAGGTTTTAAGGACACTCCTCCCAGTTCCCTTGAAGGCTCTAGGATATGACACRAAATGCTTTGAGGTACAGTGTGCTGTGAAAAGACTGGCTTTGGAGCTTGTCCTGTAGGGCCGTGTCGCTTGGAGGGGATTTATCTCACATCGGGGGATCGTTCTCTCTTTGCAGGGTTATCTCCCACCCACTAAAAAYGGAGCAGAGCCGAAGCGACCGAGCCGCCCTGTCAACATCACTCCCTTGGTGCGACTGTCGGCGACTGTCCCGAACACCATCRTGGTGAACTGGTCCCCGGAGCTGGGCAGGGTGAGTGGGGAGAGGCGYCTCCCCGGTCACGCGGAATCCCTAAGCAGTGCCGCGTTCGGTGGGGACAGTATCGGGTTGTCTCCTCCGAATCCCTGCTCCTGCTGTTCCGTAGCGATCAGCTCTTTGCAGCCTCCAATCTGCGGGCTGCCGTCGTTTCCACAGCAGCATCAAGCTGTGCAAAAGCAGGAGATTCCTGTCCCTTGCAGGGCGTCTTGCCGGGCTGAGCAGGGTCGACCTCTTTTCCGCAGAGCTACTCTCTGTCGGTTTACCTGGTGAAGCAGCTCACGGCGGCAGCGCTGCTGCAGAAGCTGAGAGCCAAGGGCATCCGCAACCCCAATCATTCACGTGCCCTCAGTRAGTACCTGTCGAGACCACGTCAGCTTCTTGCAAGCCCCTACACAGCTGCTCAGGCCTGTATACGGGAGTGTGATTGGAGGGAAAAGACGGAAAAGGTGCCCTTTTTAACAGGGAGGTATTTGAACAAGGCTGTAAACCAGTGTATATAGGATARTGTCCACTATGATAAGCATCATTTGACTGTGATTTGGATATTGAGCATCGTGGTGCAAACTGTAAATTACATCTGTGTGTATTTATGCGTGTGAGAAAAGGGACTGGTTAACAAGAGAGCTTTTCCTCCTCCTCTTCTTTCAGTCAAAGAAAAACTGACTGCTGATCCTGACAGTGAGATCGCCACCACAAGCCTGCGAGTTTCCCTCATGTGTCCGGTGGGTTTCTACATTTTCCTGACATTTGAATTAATGTCTTGATCAACCTACCGGAGGGATGGACAGGGAATGGAATAAAGGTGACACCCCRATCTGTGCTTTGTGCCACGTTGTGCAGAACTGAGTGCATTTCTTCTTTCTTGTGTCTCAGCTGGGCAAGATGAGGTTGATGGTGCCCTGCCGAGCCATTACCTGCACCCACCTGCAGTGCTTTGATGCAGCCCTCTATCTTCAAATGAATGAGAAGAAACCCAAGTGGACTTGCCCTGTGTGTGATAAGAAAGCCCCCTATAAGAAGCTGATAATTGATGGGTGAGCTGGGCAGGCTCTGTGTACGTTCTTTAACCTGGTTAATGGTTTGTTTTTAAGGTTAATCCTCTAATGCTAGCATATATAGATGAGTTACAGCCTCAAATAACTAAAACCTGTTTTTTTTTTCATTGCCTAAACTGCTTTGAGGCCAGTTTGGAGAGATTTTCCCTAAAGAACAAGAAGCCTTTGTCCAAATCTTGGCTTCCTTGCTGGCAGTCTGCAGGGGCTGTAGTGAGGGAACCTGCTCCGTGGTTTGAACAGAGCCCTGCTACATACGTTGAACAGCCCATCACAGAGCTGGGCTTTCAGGGGAGCCCGGCCTGGGCTGGCTGTTAGAACTGTAATTCTCTGTGCCCCGTTAACCCACCCCCGTCACTTCTGCGTCATTCCTGCCTCCTTGCAGTGTTTGCTCTCCCCAGCTGCTGCTCTCTCACCTGGCAGGTTATTCATGGAGATCCTCAACTCCTGCACGGACTGCGACGAGATACAGTTCATGGAGGACGGCTCCTGGTGCCCCATGAAGCCCAAGAAGGAGAACCAGGAGGTGTGCCAGACATCTGCGTTCAGTGGGATTGAGGGTATGGGAGTGATAGTCACCAAGTCTTCTTTTGGATGTCTGGTCTTGCCAAAGCAGCTTTCACGGAGAGCTTTGGAAGTGTTTTAGGTCCCACCTGGGAGCCATCCTTYGGGAACACACGAAAATACCAGGAGCATGACAGGCACTTAGCAGACTGCTGTGCACACTCTAGGAATAAAAAAAGAATGGAAAGCCCAGATTCTGTAGAAACCACAGCCTTAATTCTAGGTGGGCCATTGGAATGGAGACCTGTCTGCTAGCGTGAGCTCTGGACGATGCTTCTGGTCTGGGGCCGGGTTTGCTCTAAGCTGAGTGCTGGTCCTTGCAGCCCGTGTGTCCCGGGGCTGCGGTGCTCGGGTGGGTTGTGCTGTGTCGCCTCTTTCCATCCCGGCCGACCGCAGCTTGTCGCCCGCCTTCCTTTGCAGCCAGCGCCCTTTACACTGAGAGCTGCGAGGACAAGAGGTCCTCGGAGGGCAGCAGCAAAGCGGAGGTCATCGATCTCACCCTGGACAGCTCGTCGGACGAGGAGGAGCCGCCTGCCCAGCAGCGGTGCCCGACGGCCAGCRCGGCTCTGCCGGCAGCGGCCGAGCCCAAGGGGTAAGGGCGCCCAGCTCAGCCTTCAGGGTACCCTSCTGGGAGCCTATGGCCCCTCTGCTCGCTCCCTGGGAAGCACTTGCTGCTCCTGTCCCCACCGTGTCCCCGCGAAGCTGCCAGCACGCCGGGACGTGTCTGTGTGTGGAGGGAAGTGGGAGCACTTGTTCCTGCTGCRGGCTTGGTGGTATCAGGGTTTCTTAAGGTATAACAACAACTGGGGGATTTTTKAGAAGTTCTTTGGTCTTTGTTCTCTTTCAGGGTGCTGACTGTTGCTCATCGGCCGTCTTCGGTGCTTCGGAGTCCTGCCAGGGCCGCTCTGGGCAGCGACTGTCTCGCCAACCTGCCCGTTCCTGAYTACCACCCTTGGTACCAGGTGCCGACAGAGCTCCAAGGTAACAAGGACCTCTGGCACTGCTTTCAGATGTGCCCAGTTGTACCGGTTTAGCAGACCGAGCCGTTAGCTGTGGCGTGTGCATCGAGCTGCGAGGCCTCGCTCGCTCCTGCTCGGTGCGGCCCCTCTCAGCCTGGCGGCTCTTGCAGATCAGAGCAAGGGCTACTGAATGGCAGGACTCACTGGCCYAACACAGGACGGGGAAGAAGGAAACTAGAGCAGCTCATTCCCGCGCGTGACTCCAAAGCTCGGCCCACGTGTGCGCGCTGGCTGCGAGGCCGCCCGGGAGGGCTTGCGGAGGGAGAGCCACAGGTTCCTTTGGGTTGGAGTCGACCGTGTCCTGGTACCTGGTGCTCGGGAGCAGCCTCAATCCATCCGCTTGACTCTGCTAGTCCAGCTTGGCTCCCCTTCCTGCCAGAACTTTATTTACCAGCGAGAGATTTATTTTTTCCCCTTTTTGTTTTCCTAGGTCTGGATTTGTTTTCCTTCCTTCAAAGTGAAAACCAGGTAAGTTTGGGGGTGCCATTTTTGTTTTTCTTTTCTTTCTGACAAACCTGCAGTCTGGCAAGCGCATCCTTCCTTCCTTCAGCCAACCTYCCTCCTCTTCCATCCTCTTCCTCTACCAGCAGCGTTGTAGGACGATGCTGGGGGTGCCAGCTCTGTGGTGCCGCGGGGGCATCGCCTGGCGCCCCGGCCAGATGGGAAGTGTCTGCAGGAACGCCAGGCTCTCGCCCCTCTCCCCAGCACCCCTTTTCCTCACAGCTTTAAGTCTTCCCCGTCATGGAAGCGGGAAGAGCCGGGGCTCGGGGGTGGAGACGCTGCTCCCGCGGGGCCGGATCGGCGCAGCCAAGCACGAGGACGCGGTGGTGGCGCTGCCGGTGCGGCGCGGGAGGCGGAGGGGCATCCGTGCCCGGCGCCTGGGTTCCAGCGCGGTCCCTGGAGGCTCCTTCTTCTTCCTCTGCGCCGGGCCCTTTCCTGCTGCTGTTTCTCCTGTGCTCTTCCCACCTCCAAAGCCCGAGCGGCGCCGGGTTGAGCGCACGGTGGGTGTTGATGGTTCAGGGCTGGTCTTGGTGAGCCGGTCCATGAATGCAGGGAGCACCAGCTCTGTAAACGGTACCTGCCGTCCCTGTGGACAGCGCTTGCTCCCCCGAGGGACCTGCCCTCTCCGTGTGGCTCCGTGCGCCCTTCCGCAGGGCAGCGGGGCCGGAGCCGCTGGGAGGGCAGCTCTCACGAGGCCTTTCGCTTGCTTGGCAGCATTACAGCCCGTCCGTGCTCACCTCCCTGGAGGAGCAGGATCCGCTCGGCCGCTTCCTGCAGCACCGGGATGCCGGCGGCCGCCTCGAGGGCCTGAACGCRCTGGTGCCGGCCGGGAGCCGCGCGGGCATCGCGGCGGCCCCTGTGCCGCGCCAGGGCCCTGGCGCCGGTGTCATTTCCCTGGACTGAGCCCCGCGGGCGGCACCGGGCGCCGAGGAGGGCGGACAAGGACGAGGACAGGCCCAAGAGCGACGCGCGGCGCCGGAGCCCCCGTCCTGAGCGGGGATGGTTGCTGGATGGGCCACCCCGGAGGTGCCACGTGGGAGATGGCGCCACGGGATTCCCAGCGGATGGGGCTGTCCCACGACCCAGAACCCGGCTCCAGTCTTACAGCTGGATGCCCAAACAGGACGCGGGGACCAACGGAGGCCACGGGCTGAACCGCAGCCCCGCGCGAGGGGACAGTGCAGGCGCTCGGCCCCGCTGCCGCCTTCCGTCTCTAGTGACGCTGGGCTCGGGGCCGTCTCACTTGTAATTACGATATATTTTTTTTTAAAGAATTTAGATATTTTTCCTCCTTTTAAMTATTTCCAATGCAGCCCTGTACAGAGAGCAAATAGAGAATCTATATTTTCAGCTGCAGCCTTTTGTACAGACAGAACTCCAAAGACTCCGCGCTTCTCTTGCCGACTAAGTGGYGGCCGCGCGGTGCCCGCAGTGCCAGCGCTCCGCCCGGTGCACGGGACTGTTGATGGATCTGAGTGTCTGCTGGAGCTGGGGCCGCCACGGGTGGCTCTGGAACGGGCAGGGCGCTGCGTGTAGCACCTTTCAGCACTTTCCTTCGTTCCGCAGTCACTGTTTGGATGCAATAAAGCCGTGAAGCCGCTGGGCGAGCGTGGCCTGCGTGGCGTGGGACGAGTGCCTGGCGGGACCGGCGCTCCGGGACGTTCCCGCTCGGYGTTTCCCGCAGCTCCGCGAGCAGCCCCCGGATCCTGCGGCACGTGGGGCACTGCCGGTGCCTGCGGTGGAGGGTGAAGCCGGCGCTGAGGTGCCCGCGCGCAGGAAGGTGGCGGCGGTGGCGGGACAAGCCGGAGCGTCCCGGGCGTCCTCGGTGCGTTCGGCTGCAGCGTGGGTGTCCCCGGTGTGCTCAGCAGTGTCCGGGCATCCTTGGTGCGCTTGGTGGCGYGTTCAGCAGTGTGCTCGGCTCATCCTGGGTGTCCGTGGTACGCTCGGCTTATCCTGGGTGTCCGTGGTGCGCCCCGCTGCATCCGTTGCATCCTCGGCGCTCTTAGCTCCATCCCAGCTGCGCTCAGCTCCGTCCTGGGCATCCCCATCTCACCCGTCTCGTCCTGGACATTCCCATCTCACCCATCTCATCCTGGACATTCCTGTCTCACCTGTCTCATCCTGGAAATCCTCGGCTCAGCTCCATCCTGGACATTCCCATCTCACCMGKCTCGTCCTGGACATCCTCGGCTCAGCTCCATCCTGGACATGCCCATCTCACCCGTCTCATCCTGGACATTCCCGTCTCACCTGTCTCATCCTGGAAATCCTCGGCTCAGCTCCATCCTGGACATTCCCATCTCACCCGTCTCGTCCTGGACATCCTCGGCTCAGCTCCATCCTGGACATGCCCATCTCACCCATCTCATCCTGGACATTCCCGTCTCACCTGTCTCATCCTGGAAATCCTCGGCTCAGCTCCATCCTGGACATTCCCATCTCACCCGTCTCGTCCTGGACATCCTCGGCTCAGCTCCATCCTGGACATGCCCATCTCACCCGTCTCATCCTGGACATTCCCGTCTCACCTGTCTCATCCTGGAAATCCTCGGCTCAGCTCCATCCTGGACATTCCCATCTCACCCGTCTCGTCCTGGACATCCTCAGCTCAGCTCCATCCTGGACATCCTCGGCTTCTCTGGGGCATCCCTGGTCGCTCAGCCACATCCCGGCTGTCCTCAGCGCGGCTCCATCCCTGGATCGCTCGGCTCGTCCTGGACGCCCTGCACCCCCCTCCCTCGCGCTGCCCCCTCCCAGGGCCACCCCAGGGCACAGGCAGGGGACAACAGCCACCCGTGAGCAATGACCTCCCTGCCCCTCCACCCACAGGAYGGCCCCTGTGCCCGGGGCACCCATCCCGGTCACCCCTGTCCCTGCCACCCTCTCCGGCAGCAGCAGGCGCTTGTTGCTCATTTTTTATTCTCTACAGAAATGGGGCCCGCGGTGCCAAGGTGACAAGGCTGTCCCCCCGCGGCCCCTCAGGGCTTCTTCAAGGTGCTCTCGATGAAGGACTCCAGCACGAAGATGGTCTCGTCCACCTGGTTCTCGCTGGCGTCGATCCTGGAGACGAGAGGGGACGGTGGCAGCGGGCGAGGGGACGGCGGCGCCTCCGTCCCCACCGCCCCCACGCACTTGTTGACGTTGCGCTTGAGGGTCTCGAGCTGCTGCCGCTCGGGGGCCGTGATCATCTCCTCGATCTCCTGCAGCTGCCCCTCCTCGGCGCCCGTGGCCTGCATGGAGGCCAGGATGGCCTCCACGCGCTGCGACTTCTCCAGCAGGCGCCTGGAGGGGTCGGGGACAGGGACTCGGCCTCCTGCCGCTTCCCTGGCGCGCGGAGCGGGCGGCACCTGCCACCAGCGCCACTCACTTGTTCTCCTTGGTCTCAAACTGCCGCCTCTCGATGAGGTTGGCCACGGTCTGGGGAGAAGCGAGAGCCGCGTTGGGGACAGCAAGGGGACAAGCACGTGGCACGGGAGGGCGCCGCGGGACAGAGGACTTCACTGCCATCCCTGGCTCCCCCGTGTTGTGGGAAGGCCTTTTTGGGGAGCAACCGCCCTAAGGGGGGTGGGAAAGGGGCGCTGGGCCTTGCAGGGACACCAGGACAAGGTACCTTGTAGCATCGATGCAGCAGCATCCGCGCCGAGGACAGGACGTTCACTGTGTACAGGTAGAAGGTGCGGGAGGGCGCGTGGTCCGGAGTCTTGGGAATCTCCTAGCGGGCGGCAAAGGGAAGGGGGAGGCCTTCATCCCGCTGGCTTCCGCGGCRGCGGAGCGGGACCGCTCACCTGCAGGGACACCAGGTTCTCGGAGAGCATTTTGTACAGCATGTCCTTGGCTTCCTTGGCCGGGATCATGGCAAAGTCCTCCACTTGCTTCTGCTCCAAATGCTTCTTCCGCAGCAGCAAGCGGAATATCCTGGCACAGCGGGAGCCAAACCTCAGGGGGAGAGGGAAATSATGAAATCTATGGATGAGGATTGGAAGAAAGGGCCAGGAAGCCTCCAAGGTCTTCAAATCGCCGCTTTACCTCTCCTCCACAATGGATTCCAGGGTTGCCGTTGCGAGAGACGCAAGAGCCTTGTGAAGATCTGCACGGAGCTCATCAAGGGATAACGGGAGCAGCTGGGAATGGCCTCACGCGCTGGGAAGCGCCGAGGCYGGAGGCCGCCCTGGCAGTTCTGCACAAAGGATACTGACTGTGTACATGCCCCCGCCGCTGTCCCCGGATTTGCCCACGAACTCCAGCTAGAGCACAGGAAAACCAAGCTCAGGATTAGGAAATGACTGACGTTCAGAGGAGCTTCCCTGWAAGGGGCCATTTAGTGCCGAATATGCTGAAGTTTTTACAGAAGTAAAATCTTAACAGCCTGAAGCTACTGCCCGTGCTTGGAACGAGATTCTCTTTCAGTGCAGTTAAAATACATAGAGAGAGTAGGAAACTGCTTCCCCCCTCAGCCTGAGGTGCTAATCCCAGCCGCTGAAGCCTCGTGACAAAGCGGGACAGGGTTTCTCGGGAGGCAGCAAGGGGAACGGCGTCTTCCCCTTGCAGCGGGACGTGAGGAACGGCTCGTCGCGGGCCGGGCCGGTGACCTAACCCCGCGTTACTCACCGGGTCATCTGCCAGCAGCGTGAGGTACTGATCCAAAACCTGCTTCACGATGTTGTATCCGGYGGGAAGAGACCGGAATATCTACGGGAAGAGGCACGGATGGAACATGAGTGGCGGCAAAATGACCAAACCACCAGGTTGGCTCAATCTGCAGGCGCTTCACAGGGATTTGCTGCCTGGTCCTCGGCTCCTGCTCTGGGAAGCGTCTGGCCTCCAGGAGCGGGAATTCCAGCAGGGAAGCTGCTGGAAGCRGCTCCCGCAGGGCACACGGGGGAGCAGAAGCGGGGAGCCCTGGGCGGCGCTCACCTCGTTGGAGGAGAGCGGCTGCGTGTAGGGCGCGCTCGACGACGTGGTGACCTCGCTCATGCGCAGCATCGTCCGCACGATCTCGCTGCTCGTCTGCGGGAAGGGGCCCTGAGCGGGCGGCACCTCTGGGCGCACCAAGGCGCCAACGGGCCCGCTGGGTTCCTCCCACAGCAGCGACGAGCGCGGGCAGTGCCCACCCCGGTGCGGGGCTTCAAACATTCCCAGCGGGACCGCGGCGCTTCCCGCCCCTCCTACGGACCTGGTCCATGCGGTTGGCCACGGCGCTCACTATTCCCTGGTCTCGGAAGTGCTGGTGGAACCGGTCGATGTTGACTTGCCAGTAAATGCCGTCGTCAGGCGGGGGCTGGGGAAAGCCAAGGGAGGTGACCCGAGGTCCTGCCACCACCTTCTGCCCCGAGGAAGGGGCGTTTGGGATGCGCTGGACACCGGCTCCCTCAAACTCAAGCAGAGGAGGGGGACGCTCCGCAGGGAGGACAGGGATGGGGATAAGGGAGGTGCCAGGCGAGGACGGGACCAGCTCTGCGTTGCGGGCCTGCRGAGCCGGGTGATGCTGCCCGCAGGGTACGAGCGCGTCCCCGGTACCTCGGCATCTTCTCCATCGCCCTTCTGTTTCTTAGCCTTGTGCTCCCGGGCCTCGTCCTCATCGCACGATCGCCTCCGCTTCCCTTTCCCTGCGTCCCGAAGACGGCGTTTGCTTTGAACGCTTCCGTTGCGGTTTCCTGGGTTCCCTGGCCGGGCACCCGAGGGCTCTCACCTGTGAGGCTCAGCCTGGGCACCACGTACATGTCCTTCTCGCTGAGCACCAGCGCGGGCGCAGGCGGCGCCTCGGGCGCTTCCGCAGCCTCGGGCACCTGTGGGCACCTCTGCACAAAGTGCGTGTCCGCCAGGCGCACGAACGTGCTCGACACATCCGCGTAATCCATGGTCTTCCCATCTAGGGTGGGCACGGTGGCACGAGCTGTGGCTTTCTCCCTGTCCCTTGTCCCTATTCCCCTTGGTGGCACCTTCAGAGGTGAACCCGCTTCCCCTGCGCCCGCCCGTTTCCCCGGGACCGTCCTGCAGGACAACCGAAGCGCGGCCGCCTCCGGGGACACGTTCCCTGAACCAAAGCRGCCACCTCCCCCGCTCCCACATGCCTTTCCCTTGGGAGAGCAGCAGCTCCCAGGGGCCTCCCACCTTCCATGGTCTCGGTGAGCCGGTCGGCGACCCTCCTCACCACGGCGCTCATGGTCATCTTGCCGTTGAGGAGCAGCTCCTCCACGAGCAGCTCGCCCGTGTCGCCGTAGAGCGTCTTGGCGGTGTAGATGTAGCGCGGGTAGCGCAGGATGCGCAGCACGCGCCCGCACTGCGCCTCGTACTCCACGAGGCCGCGTCTCTGCACCTGGTAGGCTGCCAGGTTGTGCTGGATGAGCACGCACAGGCCCTTCTTCACCTGCGGGAGGGCCGAGCCGTGGGCCGCGGGTGGAGGCCGGGGCACGAGGCCCCTCCGCCGCTCGAGGAAACCCGCTTGCTTCCACCTTGTCCGTCCCGCTTTATTTTGGCGTTTGGGAGTCTCTCCCGCGGGCTGTTACCTGCTGCAGCGAGAGCCCCGTGCCGGCGGCGATGGCGCGCAGCGGCTGCGCGCCCGTGCCCAGCAGGCGGGCGCCCACGGCCTCCACGATCTCCCCGAAGTGCTCCCGCAGCAGCAGGGCGCACAGCTTGATCTCCGCCTGCGTCATGGCGGCGGCGCCTGCGGGAAGGCGCCGCCGTTACCGGGGCCGCCACGCGGGCGCCCTCCTGCCCGCACGACCGGCCCGAAATGGAGGGCGCGAGGCCCAGGCGGGAGCATCGCCGGGCGCTGCCTCGCGGGAGGGCCGGGGAGGCCGCCGAGGAGGCACCGGGGCCGCCGCATCCCCCGTAGGAACCGGGGGGCGACCGGGGGTCCCGCAAGGCCGCGGGCCGCGCCCGCACTCACCTAGGCCCGTGCCGCAACCATGGCAACCTCCGCTTCCGGCCGCCGGCGGCTACTTCCGGTGCTGCCGGCGCCTCGCTTGCCGCCCTGGAGGCCCGGCGGCGGCGGCGGGGTTGCTCCGTCCGCCCCGCTCC
>NW_020455701.1:32765-45005 GCF_003342845.1 Nothoprocta perdicaria | reverse complement strand
AGGCAGGGAATGACCCCCCCGTGTCCGTGTCCTTCCCGGATTCCCAGGCAGGGAATGACCCCCTGGTGTCCGTGTCCTTCCCGGCTGAGCGGCGGCACCGAGGGCGATGTCCCGGCTGCTGGGGCTGCATCCGCAGCGCGGCCGGCGCGTCCCGGCGCCTCCCGGGTGTCCTGGCATCCCGGCACCCCGGCCCTGTGTCCCGGCGCTTCTCCCCCGCTGCTGCTCCAGCGCGTTGGAGCCGCCGCTGTTCCCGGTGCCGCCTTGCCGGCTGCAGCGGCTCCACGTGCGGATGTGCGGAGGGGGCCCAGCCTGGAGCTGGCCTCTTCCCGGGATCTCTGGCCTCTTCCCGGGATCTCTGGCCCTTCCCAGGATCACTGGCTGGAGCAGCCCTGTGTGCCAGGGGGCCTGCCCTGTCTCCCTCCCCTCCTGCCTCCCAAACTGTGCTCAGCCCTCCCTTCGCACCCCCCCATCCTGCCGACTGGAGCAGTTTTCCAGTGTTTCCAGCTCTGTTTTCTGCGGAAGTGCTGCTGCCCGAGAGCTGTCGAGGCCCCTCGTGCCCAGACGCGGATCCCCGGTGCTCCCGGGTCGCCCGGAGCCGGTTTTGTCCTGCAAGGCCCCCACGGGAGGTGCCTCCACGGCCACCCCCGCCACCTTCCCGGCCTGGAGGAGCCGCTTCCCGAGGCGGCCGCGCCGGAGGCCCCGCTCCGTGAGGCCGACATGGGCAGGGCGCCTCGGCCGCCGCTCCCCGTGCGTCCGCTCCAGTTTCTATTTCGAGAGCGCCCAGAAACCCGGCTCGGTGCTGGCGCCCGCGGGGCTCCCGCGGCTCCGTCCCCGCCGCTCTGATGCCGCTCTCGGCTCCCGGAGCCGCGCGGGTGATGCCGGTTCTAGAAGCACGGGTGGAAATGCAGGGAGAAGCACAGCTGCATCCTGCCCGTGCTGCACGAATAATCCCTTTGGAGCTTGGGCCTGCCAAGCTAAGGAATTGCTTCAGTTTTTGCAGAACTCCCAGGTTTTTCCGTTCTGGATGTGGGGCCGGGAGCACCCGATGTCCCCCCATTCCCTGCAGCTGCGAGTGGGAYGGTTCCTGCCCCCCATCCATCCCTGAGGGCCTCGTCCTCAAGGCCGCCTCTTCGGCATCCTTGCTGTGAAGGGAAGCGCAGCCCAGTGCCCTTCGGAGGAGGTTTTCCCTGGGAAAGCTCCTGTTACCCCAGCAGGGCAATTCCCGGGGCTGCGGAGCCCCGAGCTGTGGATTGTCYGGCAGAAGCTGGAGCTGTTCATGGAGGGCAGGACGTGTCCATATCCCCCGACTCCGTCCGCCCGGCCCGGCAGCCTTTCCCTGTGTCCCTGCCGGAGCGACGCGGCCGAGCTCGGCTCCCGCCTGCTCGCTGCTCCGGCCGCAACGACGGCAGCCGCGGGCCGGGCGAAGGCTCCGGGACGCCCCGGGATGCGGACAAGCCCTGCGGAAGGGCCGARCGCTTCGTGCAGCCCCTCGGTGCCGCCTCCGGGCTGACGGGAGCCCCGGGCTTGGCGGGAGCCCGACCTGCTTGGCGGGTCCCGGCCACGCGGCTGCGCCTGGCCTAACGTGGAGGGGCCCGCGGGGAAGGGCCAGGCAGGACATTGGGCTCCTGCAGCAGCCTGGGTGCTGCGCTGGGCCCGAGCCCCTCGTCGCATTCCCGTCCCCGCGGTGCCGCCTCGCCCGCGGGCGCTGCTCGCGTCTCCCAGCCTCGTTGCGCGCCCGGGCGCCGCCGCAGCAGCCGACGAGTCCTTGACGGTGCCGTGCGGCCGGGCCGCGTGCTCGATGGCCCCATGCGCAGAGCGGCACCACCGGTGACGGAGCCGTTAATATTTATAGCGGCGGGCGCCTCTGCCCGTGACACGGGCCCTGTCCCTGCTCCGGAGGAAGCAGCTCCGAGGCCGGGCCTTGGGGCAGGTGGGAGCTGCGGGCGCGAGCGACGTCGTCCTGCGGCGCCCGTCGCAGGGATGGCAGCGGCGGCTTCGCTCTCCCCTAGCGGAACACACAACCCCCCTCGTGCGTAAAACTACCTGCCCGTGACATTTGAGCCTTGCATYTGTGCCCGGCGCCAAGGGACGAGGCTCAGGTAAAAGGCAATGGAAAATGAGGGCGTGCGGAGCAGCCCTCCCTCTTCCAGGAAGCTGGGGAGGCCGTTAGGTTCAAACATCCCAACGCTCCCCAAATTTCCGTGATGCTTCTGRGGGCGCGTGCGGTTCTGGCCGCTCGGCACGCTCTGCCACAGCTTTCCCTGGCACTGCGGAGCCTCTGGCTGCTTYGGGATCATCCGGCTGCCTCCTGCCTGCCCTGCGGCCCTGGTGAGCGGGATGCAGCGGCATCCTGCCGAGGGTCCCGCTTGCCCGAGGGTCCGGCCGCTCCCGGGATTTCGGTTTATCTTCCATTTGGACGATGCGGACGGCCAGCCCGAGGTGAAGCCGGAGGGATGGGATGGCAGGAGGGAAGCCTTTCCCTTGGCACTGTGGGACGCGACACCCTGGGCTCCCGGCACCCGGGGCTGGCGGTTCCCAGGACGCGGCGCCCAACAAGCCCGGAGCAGGGATAGAGCTGTCAGGGACAGCACCATGGGACCCTCGGAAAAGCCGGGATGTGACGGCGGGGGCTCTGGCCCCCGGCTCCCGTCCCATTCCGCGGCACCGCTCGGTGCCTCCTCACGGCCCTTCATCCCACAGGCTGCTTTTATCTCCGTTCAAGCTCTGACTCCGTAGTCGAGCTTTCGGGCAGGACACTGGTAATTTCCGTGCGGATTATAACATAAAAAAGGCTCCAAAAGCTTCCAGAAGCGGCCGGCGAAGCCCCAGCGCGGCAGCCTCTTGCTGTCTGTCACCGGCGGTGCCAACATTCCCGTCTGCGGAAGGACGAGAGCTGGGGTGCAGTTTAACCCCATGGGCTCAGCCCATCCCGGCACCCCCTTGGCCGGCGGCTCCGCTGGGATTTTGCCGCCGTGTCCCTGCAGCTCCGGCGGCCTGGGAGGGCAGCGCATTCCTGCTCACCGGCATGCTGCCGGATTGGGAAGGACTTTCTTATGGGCCGGGATTGCGGGGTGAGCTCTTGTGTCCCGGGAGCTGCGTTTCCCACCCAGGCTGTTCAAACGCTCCCGCTGGGCGCTGCGTGGGAGCCYGGGAATCCCTTCCCGGCTCTGCCTCTGCCCAAAGCCTCAGCCTCAACATACTAATTCACCATTCCTGTACGCATTTGCCATCTCCATTTGTTCCTTTTTTTTCCCAGTGTGTGCTATCCCTAGAGCCGGCATTCCAACTAAAACGAGGGGGATCGTGGTACCCTCTGAACTAGGTTTGCTCCCTTGCCGGGGATAATCTGCACTCCCAAAAGCCCCGGTGAGATGGGAAGAGCTTCCCACTCTTCCCAAAATTCTGGGGTGAAAATCCCTGCTGGGAATGAGCTGCTCCCTGCCCTGGTGCACAGCCGGAGGGCGGATCCGGAGGGAGTCCTCGGGGTTGGGCCGTGCCTTGTCCTAAACTGAAGCAGATCCGTGAATCTGGAGGCCGCCGAGGGGCAGAGCAGGTGCCGGTGCCCATAACGGCTGCCTGGCTCTCCTGGGCTCTTCCTGCTCATGGAAGTGCCTGGAGGAGGGGGAAAAGCCCCTGGGATGTCCCCTGCTGCTGACGGCACCGTCCGTGTGGGCTGCGGTGCGGCGTGAGGTCCCAGCATGGAGCCAGCGGCACCGACCCTGTGGATCCAGCCGGACCCAGCCTCCTCTCGCTGCTCTGGGCTCCTACCTTGGGCAGGGGACAGAGCCAACCGGGAGCGGGTGGCACCGCGCGGGCTCCTCGACACCCTGCCCGGGGCAGGGGAGGGCGGCAAGGAGCCCTTATCCTTCCCTTGGGGCCGCCGCTCACCGTGCGGGACGTCGGTAACGGCCTTTTTCTGCTCCGGAATCGTCACTTGTGGCTGTTTGTACCTGCCGGCACCACAGGGCTTCCAGGTCCCCCAATAAAACCAAAATCCCGGATGCCTTTGCAGATTGGGGAAGCCCAGGATCCGCGTTAGGTCCTTGTGCTCCGTGTCCATGCGCTGCCCCTTCCCTGGATTTGCAAGCTAACGCCGCCTCGCTCTCTCTCCACAGGAATACACTTGTCCCAGGTGCGAGTCCGGCTTTATCGAAGAAGTCACGGAYGATTCCAGGTAAGGGACGGGCCACGCGTCGCTCGTCTTAGCGCACACGGAGGTCCCAGGCGCTGCCGACGCCGAGGACAAAACGGGGAGCAAAGATGGGAAGGAAAAGCTCGTCTCMAAACGCCGCGTGCCGCATGGAACTGAAATACAGGAGCCCCTGTTTCGTGCTGGAGTCACCTGAGGGGCTGAGGGAGGGTTTTTGGTACGAGGGGAGTTTTAAATTGAAGCAGAACAGGGTCCCATGGACAAAACCTCTTACGGGGTTTTGAGGTCTCCTTGTTTGCTCCAATAGAGCAAAAATCACTATTATTTTTAGGAATCAAGCTTAAATTTCAGTGAGTTAACCTTGTTTTTCACCCGTGTCGAGCCACAAGGCTCTCCTGCCCGGCGCTCAGATGGTGCCTTTGAGGAGGTGCCTTTCCTGAGGCCGCGTGAGCGGTACGAGGCGCCCTGCGGGACACGCTGCCATCCYRAGGGCTGCCTGCCCAGTGCCCTGTATCCCAAATTCTACCTGTTCTCTATCCCAAATCCTGCCTGCCCGSTGCCCTGTATCCCAAATTCTACCTGCCCTCTATCCCAAATGCTGTCTGCCCGGTGCCCTGTATCCCAAATSCTGCCTGCCCAGTGCCCTGTATCCCAAATCCTGCCTGCCCAGTGCCCTGTATCCCAAATGCTGCCTGCCCAGTGCCCTGTATCCCRAGGGCTGCCTGCCCAGTGCTCTATTTACTGTGTTCAGCCTTGAATAACTGCTGAGCAAAGCGCTCGGTTTGGGTTGGGGTCAGGCAAAGGCGAAAGGGCGACGGCGGTTCCGTGATCCTTGGCGATCTGGGAATTCCCGCTGCAGGAATCGGGCCTGTTGCCACTGGAGCCGTGATRTCATGGCACATACTGTCCTTCCCTTAAATGTAGGTGTGAACCTGTCACCTAGGGCAGGAGGGATCCTTCGGAGCACCTAACACCATTCCCACTCATGGAGCCCTTTAGCTTCAGCATTCCTTTTCCTGTCCCTAGGAAGCAGCTCCGCGGGTTCCCACGGAGCGCCAGGGAATCCCGCATCCGGGACACGTTCACCCTGACCCCTGCCCTTCCCTGCGCCTGGCTCCGGGCGTTGATACAGGGTTGCTCCCGCCACGGGGATGCTCCGCTTCCCGCGCGGGAGCTGCCGCTTCCCGCGCGGGAGCTGCCGCGTCCCTGCGCCGGTGCCCGCGGCCCCGAGCCGCTCTCACCCGCCTCTTCCTCCGCAGCTTCCTGGATGGCAGCGGCTTGGACGACAGCCCGTCCACGCAGTTCGCAGAGGTGAGTGGGGCCCCGTTTTGCTCCGAGCCCCGCGCGYGGCGGCAGCTCCCCTGGCGCAAGGGCCCGTCCCGAGAGACCCCAGGAACCTGCTGGGTTGTTTTGAAGGGGCCGTTGGCATCGTCAGGAGACCCGAGAGCAGCCAGGGATCTGCTCTTTGAGCAGGAGAAAAAGGATTTTCGCGAGTAGATAAAGTACTCGGAGCTGCTGGGGGCCCAACTAACAGAAACTCCTTCGCAGCGCTGCTGCGGATCCGGATCCCTCCTGCTYGCTTCCACATTCTGGTGTTTGTGGCCGATTTGCCTCTCCTCACGGGGCTCCGTTTGTCTCCTGTTGCTTTTCTGCCGCTGCTCCCGGCGCGGTGTCCCCGGAATGCCGGCGTCGCAGCCAGGTGGGGCGACCCCTCCGCGGGGCCCCCGTGTCAGTCTGCAGAGAGCTCGCGCTGTGCGAGTGTAAATGGCATTTTGGATTAATAATGAACGAAGCTCTCGGGCCGGCAGAGCTGCGTCTTCATCAYGAGCAGCAGCGAGCGAGCGCAGCCCTCGTCTGCGGGGTGTCGATTCGGAGAGCGGCCGTGAACGGGGCTGCTGCCCTCCCTGCCGTGCCCGGCTGGCACCGCGAGACGCTTCCAAAGAGGCCGAGTTGGTGGGCAATGGAAATGCGGCCGCTCCTGCTGTGGTGAAGAGCGGCTGAGAAGGGAACAGCGCTCGGGTTTAGTTCCTGCCGCAAAGCCAAGGGCTCTGCTCGAGCCGCCGCCTTCGAGGGAGTGCGAGTGGGTCGGGGCGAGTGGCGCTTGGCTCCCTCGCGGCGCCCCGGCGCTTTCTCGTCTGATGCTCCCTGTTTTATTACAGCCTGCAATTTTTTTTATCCCAAACCCATAAATCTTGGGTGCCCTCCCCTTAGCAGAGCATCAGCTGTGATTTTAATCCCTGGATAGTCTCACTTGTGGGAGAAAGGCCTCCACATGGGCTGAAACCAAAGGGGGCTGCGCGTGCGGGGCCGGAGGGTGCTCGGCTCCGAGCTGCGGCTCGAGGACGGGCACATCCTGCCCTGCCATGAGCTGGAGACGGAGCAGAGCCCTGGGGACGGGCTCAGATCCAGGGTTATCCCCCCAAACCTCAGCCCTTTGGGGAAGGCAGCCCCTCGTAATGCCGGGGGTGGCTCGGCAAAATCCCCGTCCTGTTGGCATTGCGCGTGGCAGAAAGGCGTCAGCATGTTGGTCTTCCAGGGGGCRGGACAGCTGATTAATTAGGGCGATAATTAAGCGTATTTGCCAGACTCCTTTTCTGGGAGCCATGGCAACCCTCTGGCTTTGCTCAGTTGCTTTTGTCACGATGGACTTTGTTTCCGCCGGCCGGGTCTGCGCGGCGGCTCCGAGCGCCCGCGGGGCGGCCGACCCAGCGCCGTGACGGAGCCACCCGCTTGGTAACAGAGCCGTGTGTGCTTTTGTCTCCCCAGCTTTGGGACCATTTGGACCACACGATGTTCTTCCCGGACTTCCGACCCTTCCTGAGTAGCAAYTCACTGGATCAGGACAGCAGAGACAACGAGAGGGGCCACCAAGCACACGCCGACCTGTGGGGCCCGAGCCGGCCGCCGCGACTGCCCATGACGAGGAGGTACCGGTCCCGGGGCAGCTCGCGCCCCGACAGGTCTCCTGCTATCGAAGGGTGAGTGGTGGATGTCCTCTGGAAGAGCCTCTTTCCCTCTTCCTTAAGAAACGTGTAATCCCCAGGGAAACAGGGCAGACCTGGGGCCCTTGCGCTGGGGGTGGGGGGCTCCCAGCACCGCTGAAACGTGGGTTTTCGCGCCCAAATCTCTGCCCCTTGTCCCTRTGGGCACCGACCAGGCTGGGTAGGAGCCGCGTGGTGGGAGAGGTGGCTGCAGCAGCGCACGGAGACAAGTCGATGCCTGGGAAACTCAGTCCCTGTGCGGGCCCTCCCACGCTCTCCGAAGAGCRTCCGCGGTTCCTGCGTGCATCTGAGCCGCGCAGCGGCGTTTCGGGGCAGGAGCAGCCCCTTCTTGCCAGACAGTTACTGCTGCYGCCCGCTGCTTTGCTCAGCTCGTTCCTTCTCTCTTTCCTTTCCTCCCCCCTTCAGGATAATACAACAGATCTTTGCAGGCTTTTTTGCGAACTCAGCGATTCCTGGCTCCCAGCACCCTTTTTCCTGGTGAGTAGCAAGCCTGGCTGCCTTGCAGCTTTGCTCGTGGCGCTCCTCAAGCCCAGCGAGCAGCACTTGTCTGGCACCCGGCAGCCCTGTGTCCCCAGGTCACCGGTTCCCCTGCTGGCCAGGGGTTTCTCTGGGCGCATCACGTGAACCTCGGCGCYGGTTTGGTGTCCATAAATAATTCCTTGACCTGCTGCTCCCGCCTGCAGGAGTGGGATGCTGCACTCGAATCCCGGGGACTATGCGTGGGGACAGAGCGGCCTCGATGCCATTGTYACCCAGGTAAGACCCATGCGTGCCCGGCTGGAGGGAAACCCGAGCCCCTGGTCTCTGGTTTTCACCGGTGCCTCTTGCGTCTCCTTCTCTTGGGCTCCTGACCCGCCAGCCCCACTGCTGGAGAAGGGCTCTTGGTCTCAGATGAGGGCTGGAGAAGCTCATTGGCCTCCTGCTCGGCAGCTGCTTGTGCCCTCCTCAGAGGAGGAGGCTGAGGCCTSGGACTTGGACCTGAGCTTAGTCTGCCTCTTTGCCAACCTAAATGTGGYGCAGGGGTGGCAGGCGCCTTGCAACAGGCCCAGCAGCTGCTGGGCATGAAAATGCTGTGTGTCAGGCCTGGATCTCCCACCAAAGCCAGCAGTTTGGAGCCATTTCCCCCTGTGGCTTGGGGAGGATGAAGAGCTGAGTCCTCTGCTCCCCTTGGAGCTCGGCCACGGCGCCCAGCAGGAGCAGCYGCGCGCTGACAGCCCACTTTAATGTGGCCTTCCAACAAGTGACGCTCCCACGAGTGCTTCTCCGACCGTTCCCTGACCATCCACGGTCTCACAGCGCATCCACTGCCTCCCTTTGGCTTCCCTATCCTGCAGCACTAAACGAACCCACTCCCACGTGTCCATCGTTGCCCTTCCCTTTGGCTTGGCGGCACCAACGCYGTGCCGAGCCGCTCCTGCCCTGCTCTTGCAGGCCGTGGTGCTCCGTGTTTGTGCTGGGGACRCTCTGCACCTGCTCGCTGTGTCGGGGCTCCCAACCACAGCGTGTTTTTCTTTTTTCATTCTTTCCAGCTCTTGGGACAGTTGGAAAACACAGGACCGCCCCCAGCTGACAAAGAGAAAATCTCATCTCTCCCCACAGTGACAGTAACTCAGGAACAAGTCGGTAGGTACAATTCAGTATCCTCTGCTGCTCTGTGCCCCGTGCCTACCTCGTGTCTCCAGAGGCTTTGATGCACAGCGGGCCAGGGCAGGGCTGGGAAGTGCTGTTCCTAGGACCTGAGAGCTCCCTGTTCCCTCGGCCAAGGATCAGGCTCTTTGCTGGATCGCTGTGCGTCCCTGGCGCCTGCTTGAGCTGGGGGGGTAGAGGGCAGCACTGCTCCGTCCTCGGCAGTCACTGGCCACACTCAGCAATGGAAATAGGCAGGATTTTCAGCTCCAAAGAGCCTCAGCTTTCCTCCTGCTGTCGTCCCTGGTGTTCAGTTCTTGGCCCCTCACCCCAGAGCTCTGCCAACGCAGCCCGTCAGGAGCTGAAAGCAAAAACCTCCGCTGTGCAGAGCTTGTTTGTGCAGGCTCGRAGCGCTGCGCAGACCAAAGCCATGACTGACTGCTTGGCCTTTTCTGAAAGCTCCTGTTCATTCTGTTGTTCATGGTCTCGTTAACGTTGGGCTCTGCGTGTTGCTTTCCTCCCTTTCAGGCTGGCTCGCGGTAGGGCTGGGAGATCAGGCTCTGATCATATTCCTGCTGAATTAGCCCCGAAATGTCATGTGGAGATCACAGGTTCCTGTAATGCAGCCTGCAGGAAACCTGTGGGGCTTTTGTAGCGTTTATGGTTTTGCAATTAGCTCCTCCAGATGATGTCTCTGCCTGTGTTTGCAGAAGGCTGCCTCTGAAGGCTGCTCAAAGCATCCCTTCCCCTCGGAGCCGTGCTATTCCTGGAAACTAAAATGCTCCATTAGGACACTGTTTGATTAGAAAGGCTGTTTCCATGACAGATATTTCTGTCTGGCTCRTTTTATACACGCCTGTCTCTTGCCTGGGAAGCCAAGCAGCGCCCGTGTTTCCATGCGGGAATGCTGGAGCGGCCGCGGGGCCGGCGCGGCTCGGCCGGCTGCGGCACCGCCGGGTGTCCCCGCTCCTCGGGGCGCTTCGGGGCAGCGTCACCCCGGCCCGGGGCTGGTTCCAGGCAGGGACCCTGCGTTTTGCCGTCCCTGCCGCGTCGCTCGCAGCCGCGCGGGGCCTTGGCAGACGTGGCGACCGTCACACGCTGCTCTGCTCGGGGATCCTCCGGAACGGAGGCGGGAGAGGCCCCCGGCTGCCGGTCCCGCGGGACGGGACTTGGTGCTGCCTCCTTCCCTCCCGCTGGCGGTGACTGTGCTGTGCCCTGGGGGGTGAGAACTGCCCCCTCGCCCTCCTCTCTTGCCAGGAAGGAGTAGGAATGTCCTCCCTGCCCGCTGCTGCCAGTGTCCCCAAGCAAAGCCAGCCGCGTGCGTCCCTGTCCCTGTCCTGCTGCTGCCCTTGTCCGGGCCAGCGGAGAGCGGCACGAGCCTCCCCTGCGCCCGAAAAACCTGGGCTTTGGATTCCCAAGTGTGTGGGGGCTGCTCAGCGTGCCCTGGCTCTGCGTGTCTTGCAGATACGGGTCTGGAGTGCCCGGTGTGCAAGGAGGACTACACGGTGGCGGAGCAGGTCCGGCAGCTGCCCTGCAACCACTTCTTCCACAGCAGCTGCATCGTGCCCTGGCTGGAGCTGGTAGGAGCCTCCGTGCTGGGGCTGAGCCCCGYGGGCGCCGCCGGCTGCGAGCGGAGCCCGAATCCCCACGGGAAAACGGTCCCGGGGAGGGCGGGAAGCAGCTCGGGCGCCGCGGCGGGCGCCGGCGTCCCGRGGGAAGGCGGCCGCCGGCGCCGGCCTGAGCCCGCGCTCCCCTTGCAGCACGACACGTGTCCCGTGTGCCGCAAGAGCCTGAACGGCGAGGACTCGACCCGGCAGCCGCAGAGCCCCGAGGCCGCAGCCAGCAACAGCTTCAGCAGCGACAGCCACCTACACGACCGATGGACTTTCTGATGCCGTGGGGCTGCCGGCGCCCCGGCCGCGCCGTTCTTACCACAGATGTACATTGTGTTATAACTCAGACACCGAGAGTAGCAGGAAATAGAGGGCAGGGGAGGGAATCCACCCCCGTGGTATTACTGCAATGAGTGCTGTCTTCTTCCTGAAACTTTAAACTAGCATCTCCGAATCGCGTCTCCATCGGAATCGCCTCTGTAGTCCTAAATTCAGAGTCTTTGAGTGATTTGACTTGATTTTATACTTGTGAAACCTTTCCGCAGGCAGGGCCCCTGTGGAGGGGCCAAGGAGGGCAGGGAGCTCCATGGGCCCGGCCCGCGCTCCGTGTCCCCGCCACGGAAAGGTGGCAAAGGTGGGAAACGCCTCCGTGTTCGGGGCTTCCCTCCGGCCACAGGGGGCAYGGAAACAAGACGAGTTTTGTCTCTTGTCCCCTGGCCCCTTTCCGTGCCCCTCGGCCCGCAGGGGTGGATCTGAGTCCGGGAGTGTTGGTTTTTCCCCTCTTTTTTGAGTTCCAGTAAAAGCGTTTAGGAAAGAGGGCTGGAGGTTTTCCCTGGGGAAAGGCAGAGCTGGAGCCGGCGGGATGGGGTGCTGGTGATGAGCGGGCGGGCATTGAGCGCGCGGGGTCGGCGCGCGCCCGGCTCCGCGGGGACCAGGAGTGCACAAGCAGGGCGTTCGTCTCGGCAACTTCTCCTTTTTTTATTACTATTTTCATTTTTCTTTCTTTTCCTCTTTTTACTCTGGCCCTTCTCCACGTGCCTGTGTCCCCAGGTCTGTGCAAACCTGTCCCCCCTCCCCAGTGAGTCGTGTAGGACCCTCAGCTGGCTTGTATCATATGGACCACATTAAAGGCATCCTTCAGGAAAACGGACCTAGCTGCGTACCCGTTTTAATGCCTGGTTCTTCAGCGTTTAATCCACCCACAAAAAGAAAACCCTCTTAATTCTCTTAGTCTGGTAGCTTGAGGAGAATCTCTTTATTTTTGCAGAGTTTTTTAGGTTTGTTTTTATTTTCTCGCCTTCTGCAGCCCTTGCTCCCCGGTGGGCTCCGTGTTCCCGCTGTCCCGGCCGTGTCCGTGCCGGCGGCCTTGCTGCGCTGCCCGCGCTCCGCTTACGTGCCTGTTTGGTTGCTGTTCAGTCAAATAAAGGCCTTTGTACGGAAGAGGAGGCGTCCGGAAGGTCGCTGGGGCTGGAAGAGGGGCCTGGGGAGCCCGGGCTGCTCCTGTGGGACCGGCTGGGGGGAAAGAAGCCCCTGGGGCTGCTGCCGAGGGGCTTTTCCGCAAGGAAAAGTCTCCCTTGGTTGGTGGAGTCGGCGCTCAAGTCCTGACGTGGACACGTCTGCCTGGATCCCTCCATGTTGCGGGTCCAGGAGCATATCCAGAGGGGCTGCATCCCTATGGACACGTCTGCCTGGATCCCTCCCCTCTCTGGGTGAAGGATCTAGAGGGGCCACATCCCTATGGACATGGGACACGGGCTGCCTGGACGCCTCCATGCTTTGGATCCAGGAGTGCAGCCAGAGGGACCGTGTGCCCATGGATATGTCTGCCTGGTCCCTGCATGCCGTGGAT
>NW_020455701.1:30570-32231 GCF_003342845.1 Nothoprocta perdicaria | reverse complement strand
TCTGCCTGGATCCCTGCATGCCGTGGATCCAGGAGCGCAGCCGGAGGGGCCGTGTCCCTGCGGGACACGCGGGTCCTGTCCCTGCACCCAGGTCTGGGGCCCACAGGAGGTTTCTGCCCTGGGGTCCCTGTGGCTCTGGACCCRTCCGCCCCTCCCCACAAGCTGCCCCGTGGGGGGTTATTCCTGGAAAAGCAGCTCGGGAGCTGCCCACTGGATGGGCGCTTAGCCTCCGCGGCCGGTGGGAGCCCGACGAGGGCTCCGGGCTGGTGGCTGGTGACAGTGAAACGGAAAACCAAAGTGGGAAGAGGAGCCGGAGCTTTTGGGAGCTTTTTCTGGAAGAGCCCCCACGTGGGTGAGTTGCAGCTCCCGGCACGGGGGACATTCCCAGCTCCCGGCACGGGGGACATTCCCAGCTCCCGGCACGGGGATGTTCCAGCTCCCGGCACGAGGGATGTTCCAGCTCCCGGCACGGGGATGTTCCAGCTCCCGGCACGGGGGATGTTCCAGCTCCCGGCACGGGGGATGTTCCAGCTCCTGCTTCCTCCTCCTGTCGTGCCTGCTGCTATTCCCGAGTCTTGGAATGTGCCCAAAAGCTGGGCCAGGGTGGCGGGGGCGGCCAGGAGCTGCGTGCCCCCCCTCGGCCCGCGCTCCATGGGGCTGGGGCCGGCTCCAACGGGGAACTTCCCCCTTCCCGGAGCAGAAGGGGTTGCGATTCGGGAGCGGCTCCGGCTGCGGCTCAGCTTTATTGGCGCCGGTCCTGCCGGGAAGGGGGGTCCTCGGAGCGCCCCGCTCCTGCGGGCTCCGTGTGTGCCGCTCCCCGGCTCCGGCGCCCGTCCCCAATCTCCCGGGCCGGTGGTTCGGGCAGAGGGAGGCGCCGCCGTCCCGGCCCCGGCACCACCTCTCACTGCTCCTCCTTCTCCTCCTCTTCCTCCGGGAGCTTCTTGCGGGCGAAGAAGCCCAGCTGGGGCGAGAGGGAGAGGATGGAGCGAGGAAGGCCCGGCGGGCGCCCGCCCCGGCCCGGCTCTCACCTTCCAGAGGCCGAAGATGATGAGCGCCAGCAGGAGCAGCCCCCCGACGATGCTGCCCACCAGGATCCAGAGCGACACGGGCACCCGCTTGGCCTGCAGGATTTCCAGCTCCATCTGCGAGGAGAGACCGGCAGCATCAYGGAGGAGGCACCCGGTGCCTGTTCCCATTCCCATTCCCATTCCCGTTCCATTCCCGTTCCCGCTCGTACCTCGCGCCGCTGCCCCGGCCCCTCCAGGACGAACAGGCTGTGGGCGCTGGGCAGCAGGGAGAAGGTGCTGACGATCCTCACGCTCCTGAATCGAGCCTGAGCGAGCGGGGAGGATGATGAGGGTGAGCGGGGAGGATGATGAGGGTGAGTCGGGAGGACGGTGAAGGTGAGTGGGGAGGATGATGAGGGTGAGTGGGGAGGACGGTGAAGGTGAATGGGGAGGATGATGAAGGTCAGTGGGGAGGATGGTGAAGGTGAGTGGGGAGGATGGTGAAAGTGAGTGGGGAGGATGATGAAGGTCAGTGGGGAGGATGGTGAGGGTGAGTGGGGAGGATGATGAGGGTGAGTCGGGAGGACGGTGAAGGTGAGTGGGGAGGATGATGAGGGTGAGTGGGGAGGATGGTGAAGGTGAGTGGGGAGGATG
>NW_020455701.1:25513-30313 GCF_003342845.1 Nothoprocta perdicaria | reverse complement strand
TGTCCCCGCTGTCCCGCCACCCTCCTCCTGCTCGTCGCCCTCGTCTCACCGCGCGGAAGAAGGAGTCGTGGAGGGTGCGGAGGACGTGGACGGCGGCGTCGGCGCCGCGCGGCAGCCGGCCCAGCTCGCAGCTCAGCACCTGGCACGCGGCCGTGCTGCAGTCCTGCCGGCGGGACGGGGCAGCGGGTGACGATGGGACGCGGGGACAGCCCCGTCGCCGCCACCCGCCGGGCCCCTCACCAGCCTGTCCACATGGAGCAGGTCCTCGGGATGCACCGGCGCCGCCGGCGCCCTCAGCTCCTCGCCGGGGCCGCGCAGGACACAGGTGGCCTGGCCGGAGGGGACGGGAGCCGAGCTCAGCGCCAGGGTCTCCTCTGTCCCCCGGCTCGAGGCCACGGGGAGGGACTCACGTTGCCGGCGATGACGCGGGTGACGGAGAGGAAGGCGGCGCCGCGGTAGCCGGACGCCGGCAGGGCCATGCGCAGCGTGAGGTTCCGCACCGCGTAGCAGCCCAGGTTCTGCACCTGCGCCGAGGGAGGGATGAGCCGCCGCGGGACGGGCCCAGGCGTCCGGGCACCGCGACTCCTACCTTGACCGTGGTCTTGAATTCGGGCCCGGGGCCGTGGGCGCCGCGCGGGTGCACCTCGTAGCGGTGCAGGGTGGCGGCGCTGCAGGGACAGGAGCGGGTGGCCRCGTCCCTGTCACTGTCCCCCTCCCCAGCACTGCAAAGACCCCCCGAGCCCGGCCCTACCTGGAGAGGAAGAGGTCGGGCTCGTAGCGGATGGCGGCCGCCAGCTGCACCGCGTTGTCCTGCAGCGTGGCCTCGGCCTCGGCGCTGTCACTGCGGGACGCGAGGGCAGCGCCRGGCGGCCCAGCCGGCACCCGTGGGTGCCCCAAGCATGGGCCCAGCACCGCGTTTGCAGGCACCCTCGTGCACCCTGGCATGCCCGTGCACCCCCGTACATCCAGGCATGCCCGTGCACCCTCATGGGTGTCCTGGCATGCACATGCACCCGTTGGGTACCCTGGTATGCACGTGCACCCCCGCACATCCAGGCATGCCCGTGCACCCTCATGGGCGCCCTGGCATGCATGTGCACCCTCCTGCACCCTGGCATGCACATGCACCCCACTGGGCACCCTGGCATGCACGTGCACCCCCGCACATCCAGGCATGCCCGTGCACCCTCATGGGTGTCCTGGCATGCACATGCACCCKCTGGGTACCCTGGTATGCATGTGCGCCCTGGCATGCCCGTGCACCCTCATGGGCACACTGACATGCCCATGCACCCGCTGGGCACCCTCTGTCTCCTACCTGCTGGCCACGAGCCCGACCTCGGCTCTGTCGAGCAGGACGGAGCAGCTGAACTCGAACTCCAGGGTGAAGGAGACCTGGGCGGGACGGAGACGTGAGCGGGGCAGGAGGCGCGGGCGGGCGCGCGGGGCGGCCCTGGCACCTACCTGGGCCCGCGCGCGGAACACGGGGTAGCCCACGGTGCAGAGGCGGCCGTGCCCGCCCAGCGCCGCGCACTCCAGCTTCACCGGGCTCCCGTCCTGCGGGGGACGTTGTCACCGTCCCCGGCGGCAGCCCCCTGGCCAGGACGGCCCATCCGGGCCCTGTGCCGAGCCCGGTCGGGCCGGAGCGGGGCCGGAGCAGGGCCGGAGCGGGGCCGGGGCGGGAGGGGGCAGCGGGGGCACCTGCAGCACCAGGCTGGAGAAGAGCAGGTTGCGGGAGAAGCGGAGCCGCACGCTCGCGTTGTAGGCGTTCTCCTGCCTGTTCTCCAGGGTCACCGCCACCAGCACCTTCCTCCGGCCCTTGCGGAGCACGAAGGGGCTCTGCCTGTGGAGGGGGACGCGTCACGGCTCGGAGCAGGGCTTGGAACAGGGCTCGGAGCGGGGCTAGGAGTGGAGCTTGGAGCAGGACTCGGAGCTGGGCTCGGAGCTGGGCTCAGAGCAAGGTTTAGACCGGGACTCGGAGCGAGGCTTGGAGTCAGGATTGGAGCAGGACTCAGAGCAGGGCTCRGAATGGGATTCAGAGAGCAGCTCGGAGCRGGATTTGGAGCAGGATTTGAAGCAGGAGTTGGAGTGGGGTTTGGAGCAGGATTTGGAGCAGGGCTTGGAGCGGGGTTCGGAGCAGAGCTCAGAGCAGGATTTGGAGCAGGATTTGGAGCAGGGCTCGGGGCGGGGTTCGGAGCAGAGCTCGGAGCGGGGTTTGGAGCAGTATTCGGAGCAGGACTCGGAGCGGGGTTCGGAGCACGGCTCGGAGCGCGCCCGCYGGGACCCTACCCGGAGCCCGCGATGTCCATGCTCGCCCGCAGCACCAGGTCCGTGACGCACTCGTCGTCCTCCCCGCACTCCTTGAAGAAGGGGATCTGGGAGCRGAGGCGGCCGCTCGGGCGCCGGCCCCGCGCACGCCCCGGCCCCGCTCCGTCCCGCACCCACCAGCCTCCGCACGCTCGTGGCGGATTTCTCATCCAGCACCGGCCCCGGGGCGGCTTCCTCCAGCTCCAAGGTCACGGTGAAGGGGAGGGGACGCAGATAGTCCGAGGTGTCCTGGGCACGGGCACGGGCTCCCGCTCAGTGCCGGCCCCGGCGGCGCGTGCCGAGAAAGGCAGGCGGGAGCGGCGGGGCCGGAGCGGCGCTCACCAGGACGTGGAAGGGGATGCGGACGCAGCTCTGCCGCCCCAGCGGCAGCTCGAGCCGCTTGTGCAGGCGGCGCCGCGGCGAGGCGTCGAAGGCGGCCCGCGCGCCCGGCGCCCGCTCCTCCAGGGACACGTTGTAGCGCAGATCTGCGGGGGACGAGGACGCCCGGGGGCACCGGCGAGGCCCCCGTGAGGCGCGAGGTGCCCGGCGGACACCGGGGACACCCCTGGGGTGGTCGGGGGATGCTCGGGGACACCCCAGGGACGGTCTGGGATAGCCTTGGGATGCTTGAGGGATGCTCAAGGGATGAGGGATACTCGGGTACACCATAGGGATGGCCAGAGGATGCTCAGGGGCACCCCAGGGATGCTTAGAGGATGCTCAGGGTCACCCTGGAGATGCCCAGGGACATTCCAGGGGATGCCCAGGGACACCCCAGGGATGGTCAGGGATGGTCCAGGACACCCTTGGAATGCTCAAGGAATGCTCAGGGAAACCTGAGGGATACTCGGGTACACCTCAGGGATGGTGGGAGGATGCTGAGGGACACCCCATGGACAGTTGGGGACACCCTGGGATGGTCAGGAATGCTCAGGGACACCCCAGGGACGGTAAGGGACACCCAGGGGTGCTCAGGGAATGCTCAGGGACACCCAGGGATGCTCAGGCACACCCTGGGATGCTCAGGGAATGCTCAGGGATGCTCAGGGATACCCAGGGACACCCAGGGATGCTCAGGGACACCCAAGGGTGCTCAGGGATACCCAGGGGTGCTCAGGGATACCCAGGGATGCTCAGGGAATGCTCAGGGACACCCAGGGACGGTCAGGGACACCCCAGGGATGCTCATGGAATGCTCAGGGACACCCAGGCATGCTCAGGGATACCCAGGGATGCTCAGGGACACCCAGGGGTGCTCAGGGAATGCTCAGGGACACCCAGGGGTGCTCAGGGATACCCAGGGGTGCTCAGGGATACCCAGGGACACCCAGGGGTGCTCAGGGACACCCAGGGGTGCNCAGGGACACCCAGGGGTGCTCAGGGACACCCAGGGGTGCTCGGGGACGCCCCGGGGACACCGCAGTGCCGCAGCCGCCGGCTCTCACCGATGTCCCCGTCGCGCGGGCCCCGGGCGCGCGTGCCGGCGCGGAAGCAGAGCCGGGCGCGGAGGCAGACGGCGTCGGCGCCGCCGCGCCGGCAGTTCCTCGCGACGACGCTGATGGCCGCCGGCTCCACCGTGAGCGACGTGTTGACCTGCACGATCTGGCGGGTGCTGGGGCGGGACGGGCGGCTCAGAGGCCGGCGGCGGTGGCCGCGGTGGCCGCGGTGGCCCCGCACTCACCGCAGCACCACGGCCGCCCCCTGCGCCCCCACGGCCACGTCCGGCAGCCCGTCGCCGCTCAGGTCCATCCGCGCGTCCAGGCTGCGCCCGAAGTAGCTGAGGGCCGAGTCCAGCGCCGCCGCCTCGATGCGCTGCGGAGGCGAGAGCCCGGGGCTGCGGCTTGGGGCTTCTCCGGAGTCTCGTATAAGGTTGTGCTCGTGGGGCGAGCCCCCCTGGGCTCGTGCACTAACAGCCCCCCTGGGGGTTGATGGCACCACGAGACCCCCGGGTTGCTTCCAACTCGTCTCTCACCTGCTTGTAGCGGGGCAGGACGGTGCCCGGGGCGCCGTGGTAGACGTAGACGGCGCCGCGGTGGCCGTCCTCAAGCGGGGCGCCCACCAGCACGTCGTTGTAGCCGTCGTGGTTGAGGTCGGGCACGGCGGCCAGCGCGTAGCCGAAGCGCGAGTCCTGCGGCTTCTTGTGGGCGTGCAGGGTGCCGGCCGGCGCCACGAGCCGCTGCGCACAGCGAGCGGCCCTGGGTACCCCCCGGCCTCGTCCCTCGTCCCTGCAGCATCCTCCGACCTGGCCGGGTCCCTCCTGACCCTTCCACATCCCACTGCATCCCCCCATTCCCACTGCCTCCCCCATTCCCACCGTGCGCCCCTACGTCCCCAGGCGCCCCCAGCCCCATTCCTGTACCTGGCCCACCCTATAGACGTAAACGCGGCCGGTCTCCTTGCTCTGGGCGCCCAGGAACATGGGGGCGGCCACGAGCAGCACGTCGCTGGTGCCGTCGCYGTCGGCGTCCAGGACGCAGACCTCGCTGCCGAAGT
>NW_020455701.1:23926-24885 GCF_003342845.1 Nothoprocta perdicaria | reverse complement strand
TGAGAATCCCTGCTCTATCCTGCATCCCTCGGGATATCCAGCATCCCTGCTGTATCCTGCATCCCTTGGGACATCCAGCATCCYTGCTCTCTCCTGCATCCCGCGGGGCACTCAGAATCCCGGTGCTCCCTGCGCGCCCTGGGCATCATCCCCCCTACCCAGATAAGCAGCGTGATTCTTCAGCTCCAGCGGGAATTCCTCCTGGAAGGCTTCCCGGGGCGGGATGACGCGGCCGGCGGGGCCCTCCTTGAGCACGGCGCCGTCCCAGTCGTAGGCTCCGACCATGCCGAAAAGGATCCCGTCCTGGCGGGGAAGGGAGAGCGCGAGGCAGCGCCCGGGCTGGGTTTTGCACATGGGTTTTGCACGCGGGTTTTGCACATGAGTTTTGCACATGGGTTTTGCACGTGGGTTTTGCACATGGGTTTTGCACGTGGGTTTTGCACGTCGGGCACGTCACGTGGAAGGTGCCTCGCTGTCCCCAAGGGCCACCCCGAAATAACCGGCCGCCTTCCTCTTCCCGTGCCCGGCCACTCAGCGCCTCGTGGCTCCAGCCATGCTGATGCACAACCCGCAACCAGCCGCATTTTCCACTTCCCCGTCGCGCTCTCACCTCCAGGAGGTGGATGGAGAAGCCGATCTGGGACATCTCGAGCTCGAAGGAGCTGGCATTGGCGCCGGGGGTCCCTGGGGAGYRGAGGGCCGGGCGTCACCGCGGGCRCGCGGCGCCGYGTCCCCGCCGGGTASCAACCCCGCGGCACCTTCGAGGCTGAAGATGCGGTCGCCGAGCGCGTCCACGATGTCGTTGAGCGCGGCCTCGTCGGTGACGTTGAAGAAGAACTTGTCGTCGGGCTCGCTGGCRATGGACCTGATCTCGCGGATGAAGTCCTCGGGGTCCTGCTGCCGCCGCAGGTAGTGGCCCAGCACCTGGGGCAGGGCCGGGGCGGTGAGCGGCGCCGCGG
>NW_020455701.1:17918-22679 GCF_003342845.1 Nothoprocta perdicaria | reverse complement strand
GCGGGAGATCCGCGGCCCTGCCTGCGGTGACACCGGGGACACCGGGGCCCGGGGCGGGACGGCGCCGGCTCACCTGGATCTGGCCGGGCCCGATGAAGAACTTGCTGAGGATGTTGCTGAGGAAGTTCTGCACCTCGTACCACGGGTAGATGCTGTTGGAGCCGTCCAGCACGATGACGATGTCCATGTAGGTGGAGCAGCCTGCGGAAGGCGCCGGTTGGGGACACGGGCGGTCCGCGCCGTCCCCGCCGCGTCCCCGGGCGCCGCCGCGGCCGCTCACGCTGCGCCGTGGGCGCCAGGGTCTCCACGGGCCGCAGCTCGCTGTCCATGCGGGTGCAGATGCCGCTGCTGAAGACGGAGGTGCCGCATTCCTGGGACCAGAGCGGGGCGCAGGCCTGGGGACGGGGGCGAGCGTTTTGGCACGGGGGCAAGCATTTTGGGCAGGGGGGGCTCTTGGCGTGGGCACTCACCACGAAGCCGCCGCCGGGGCCGTGCAGCAGCGTCATGCCCAGGTGCATGTTCCTGGCGGGCAGGGCGCCGTGCCGCAGCGCCGCGTCGCCTCCAGCCGCGCGCGCGACGGGGACACGGCCGTGTCAGCACCGCCCGGGTCCCCAGGGAGCCCCGGCCCCCCCGCCCGCCGGGCGCCTCACCGAGGTCCACCTGGGTGCAGGTGCTGTTGGGGGGTCCCACGGGGCACTTGTAGACGGCACCCCGGCGGTCGCCATCCGGCCCGTCCCAAGGGGCTCCCACCAGCAGCCTGCAGGGACACGGTGTCACTCGCGGCGAGGGACGTCCCCATCGACATCCAAACCCTGGTAGCGCCGACGGGGGCTCCCAGCCCGGTTTGGGCTTTCGCTGCCCCCCGCTAGGAGCAACCTGGGGTTTTGGGGCAGAACGGCCCCCACGATGGTGCCACCCCCACTGCGGTGCCCCCGCTCACCATTTGCGCCCGCCGGCCGCCCGCTGCAGCACCTTGTAGCCGAACTGCGCCTCGGGGGGCCCGCGCAGGAGCCGGGGGCTGCTCACGTCCACGTTGAAGGCGACGCAGAGCCCTGGGGGCCGGGGAGCCCTCAGCGCCCGCGCGATGGGCCCCGGCGTCCTGCCCCCCACCCCGCCACCCATAGGGCGCAAATCACCGCCCCGCACTCCGGCTGTGCCCCTTCGTGCCCTGCCCGCACCCCCTCTCCAGGTACTGAGGCTTTGGCTTATGTAATTACTGGATTAATTAATGATGCAGGGCCCGGGGGGCTGGGGGAGGTTGCTGGGGTCACATCCTCKGCGCTGTGGCCGCCGTCCCCGCGGGACCGCAGGGCAGCCGGCCCCGCAATTAGGCCGGGTGGCGCAGGGCACGGCCGGGGCTCCGGGCGTATTTTGGGAAGCGCCAATTAGATGGGAGGGGAAGGCTGAAACGGGAGGAAAACGGCGCGTTTTGGATTCCGGGCACGACCTCGGGGGGTGGCTGAGACCTTCCCGTCCCCCGGAGCGGCCAAGCCGCTTCCCCTCCTGGGCTCAAAGTGGCAGGAAAGGGGAGCAAGCCTTTCAAAAAGGAAAGGGCAATATATAAATATATATATATATACTTTTWTATATATATATACATATATATWYTTTTTATATATYTATATTTGTCTGTGGTGTCTCCGGAGAGCAGCGCCCATGCCCAGCGAGGCAGCAGAAACACTTCCAGATGTGCCCCGGCTGGGATGGAGCCTCCAAGCGGGGCGGCAGGGGATACATCTATTTTCCCTCCCCAGTTGGGGGATTTTCCATGAAAATTTCTCCTCCCAAATCTTTAGTTGCTGTTTAACAGGGTTTGAGCATCTGGCACTGTGGGCTCTGCCACCTCTGTCTCCCAGCCAGGGCTCTGCCCTCCRCCACGGGCAGCAGCCCAAAGTTATCCGAGAGGGAGAGAAGGCAAAAACGGGGRAAAAAAAGCWTTTTTTTCCCCAAAAAACATATTCTTGGTTCTGTCCAGGTGCCCACAGGGTGTTCACGCACTGTGGAGCCACCGGTTAATCACAACCGGCTTCCCGGCACTCTGTTAATGCAGCACGGAGCCGGTTACCCTTCGGGTCGCCCTTTGGAGCCCGGCTCACTCGCCAACCCCCCCCGGCAAAATCACAAAGAAACCAAAAACCATCCCCAACCCCCCAACATCTGCAGCACCTGATTCAGCCCCACGCCTTTTTTTTCCCCATTTTTCCCCTATAATTTATTTCTCATTTTTTCCCCATATTTCAGTTTTGCCGCTTCCCCCCCACTTTTTTCCCCCCTTTATTTTATTCCCCCCTTTCCCCGTGCCCCGGCGCGTACCTGGGAGCAGGAGGAGCGCGGGCAGCGGCGCGCCGCCCGCCATGGCCCCGCCGCGGTGCCGCCGGTGCCGCCGGTGCCGCCCGCCCGCCTCAAAGGTGACTCTGTCTGCGGGACGCCCCGCTCCGCAGCACTTTTTTTAACTTATTTTTTCAATTTTTTTTTTTTTCCTCCTCCTTCATCTCCCGGGCGTTGCGATTGGCTGCTAAAAATAACCGACTGGGCTGGGCTCTTTTTTGGGGAAAAAAAAAGGCAAAGTGGTAAAAACGCTGGAAAAGGAGAAGGGAGGAAGAGGAAGGCGGTGGCGCAACCCCGAAACACCCTTTTGGGGCTGCCAGTCCCCCGGTGACACCTCCAAAACTTTTTTCCCTGATTTTTCCAGAGAAAAAGCCACTGTCCTGGCTCAGAGGCAGCGCCCGGACGCCAGGGCCCCCTTGGGCTGCCCCATCGCTTTGGGGACCGCAGGGAATTGGGGYGGCTGGCCCGGTGCTGGTGGCCGTTGTCACCGTCCTGACGCTGGCCGGGTGGCGATGTCCCCCGTGCCGGGGATGCGGCACGCGCAGCGGGTGACACCGGGAGCTGCGGGGACCTCGCGGAGCTCCCGTCCCGCCCRGGGTGCTCGGGAATCGTGGTGCCCAAACGGGCAGGAAGCCGCAGCGCCCGGCGCGGAGGCTCCAGGGACACGATCCCGTTTCCGGGGAGCAGATCCTGGGGCACTTTGGGGACAACGTGGGGCAGCAGATCCTGGGACCCCATCCCGGGGGATTTGGGGTACCGGCCTCAAGGTGTTCCGGAGCTCAGGGACCACATCCTAGGATCCTGCAGGATCTTAGGGATGCGGCCATGGGCTTGGGGACCCACAAACAAAACTGTCCCCCAGTCTCCGTGCCCGCTCAGTCCGGATGGATCCGGGGGCTTGGGGCATCCTGGCCCCAGGACACTTGTGAAACGTGGGATTTCGCTTCTCCCTSTTCCTTTCGTTGTTGTTTTCTCCCCAGAAGAACTTGAGTTTTTGCGCAGATGGGAAGCCTGGAAGGGTTTGGCTTGGAAGCATCCCGCTGCCGAGGGACACAAGCCTGGCGTTTCAGCGGCAGCAGGAGAAGGAACAGGAAACCCGAGGAGCAAAACAGCTCGGGAGCTGCCTGCAGCGGCCCGAGCCCTGCTGAGGGACGGCAAMGGGGCGACGCTGCCCGGCTGGGGACGAGCTGGGGGTGTCACCGCAGGGGTCCCACGCGGGTGCCAGGGCGCGGGGGAGGCCGGGAGCACCCCATGGTGCCAGCGATCTCCTGGGGGCATCTCCGGGTTGGGCCGTTCTGGATGGAAACCCGACACGCAAGCGGTGCTGGCAGCTCCGCCTGGGAGAGGAGCCGCATTCCCGCTCCCTGGAGCGGGGTGAACACGGACACCCCTTGCCGGTGGCTCCGGGGATGGGAGCTAAGACACGTGCGGGAGCTCACGGCGGCGCGGGAAGACGGGGACGCCTCTCAGCAACTCGGCTTTAATCATCAGCTCCGCAAACCGCGACCGGCACAGAGCCGACTTCCAGGATTCCCAGGCGACCCACGAGGAGCCGGGGAGGCCGCATGGCTCCCGCCGCGCCCCCCATCCCCGCCAAGGTCAAAATATTGCTCTAAAACATCAGAGTTTTCTGCAATATTTCACAAAATATTGCTCTAAAACATCAAACCCGCCGCGGAGACAGCGGCAAAAGGCTGCTGGCAGTGGGACCGGGAAGAGACCGGTTGGGAACGCCGATCCGCAGCGGAGCAGAACCTGGGAGCCTCGGAAGCCCCCTGGACACGAGGGCCCGCGGGCAGCGGGATCAGCCGGAGCTGCCGCCTGTTCCGAGCTGGGGCTCGGCCAGGGGCCGCTCCAGCRGCGCTGTCCCGCGTGCCGGGCTGGGGAAGCCATCAGCTCCCGCCGGCGCCAGCTCCGAGCGGCAGGAAAACTCATCACAGGGAATCACAGCTCAGCCCTGCCCCGCTTACCCCGCGGCGGCCAAGAARCCCCGAAATGGGACGTTTGCAGCCGGCCACAAGAGCTGCTCGGTGTCCCGGGGGCTTCTTCTGGCCCCRGGGAGGGCAGCAGCAAAAGCTCCCTCCGGTCTTAAGGATCCTCTGGACAYAGAGGGAGAGAGTTTCACCCCCACGGGGGCTCTACAGGCAACAAGGAGCCCAATCCAGGTCCGCCGAGTAACGCCATCCGTGGCTGGGCCCGGAGGCAGGCGCCACGGCCACCTAGGGCTTCAGTTTGAGCCAGGGGTGGAGGATGGTGAGGATGGAGAGCACGGAGGAGGTGAGGCCGCAGAGCCCCACGAAGCCCGCGCCGCTCCGGTACAGCCCCAGCTTGTCGAGCGGGATGAAGAGGTCGCAGGAGTTCTTGAGCACGTCGAGCAGCAGCGGGGGGTTGCCGCGCAGCACGCGGAGCAGGAGCCGCAGCTGCAGCTGCAGC
>NW_020455701.1:16191-17723 GCF_003342845.1 Nothoprocta perdicaria | reverse complement strand
GCGCTCCATCAGCAGCCGGATCTCGTAGGCGTCGCGGCTCAGGTTCACGATGAGGGCGAAGAGGTAATACCTGCAAGACAGGGAAGGAAATCCTGGAGCAGGGAATACCGGGAAGGCAGGAGGGGACACCTGGAAGAGAGCAGGGAATACCGGGAAGGCAGGAGGAGACACCTGGAAGGCAGGGAAAAGCGCAGGAGCAGGGACACAGGGCAGGTACCAGGGACTGACCCCGCAGCTCCGGCCGCTCCCGCGGCCGCACGGGGAACTGCGCGGCCGTAAATCCCAGATGGGAGCGGGATTCAGCGGGATCACCTGAACGAGCGYTGGCTCCACTTGTCCTGGTCCAGCGCGGGGACGAGGCCGGCCTTGCCYGCCCACAGCACGTTGTCGCAGGCCAGGTACATGGCCCTGTTGAGGTGGCCCAGGGTGAYGCAGAAGCGCAGCACCACGTCCGAGAGGTGGATGGCCCGTTGCGCCGCCTCCAGCGCCTCGGCGGAGCTGCCCAGGCGCAGCACTGCGGGGCGGCCGCCTCAGCGCCGGCGCGGACACGCGGAGGCCGCACGGCCACGGGGATGGGGACGGGGGACAAGGGAAGCGCAGCAGGATGGCATGCAGGGGACACGGAGCGGGGGATCCGTGCTGGGGTAACACACATGGGACCGGCAGCAGGGACACACATCTGGGACTCACGCGTGGGACACTCAGGGGACCTGCATTAAGGGGACACCCACGGGACAGCAAGGGGACCCGTAGGGGACACGCACCACGGGGACACCCGGGGGGACACACAAAGGATGCACATGGGAATCGCAAGGCGGGGGGGGCGTGGGGACCTGCAGGGGATACCCAGGGGACCCGCACCGGGGGGGCACCATGGGGACACACAGGGGACACATGCAAGGGATTTGCATGGGGGGCGGGACACGTAGAGGCGACCTAGAGGACCTACCCTGAGGGAACACCCATGGGACCCGCACGGGGACGGGGGACCCGCACCAGGGGGACACCTGGGGGACCCGCAGGGGGGACCCGCGGGGGGCATCCGGGGGACCCGCACGGGGAAGACACGCCGCAGACACTCGGGGAACCCGCGCGGGGGACACCCAGGGGACCCGCACGGGGACGGGGGACCCGCACCAGGGGGACACCACGGGGCCCCACAGGAAACACATGCGGGGGACTTGCACAGGGGGGACACGCACGGGGCACCCCCAGGGGGGACCTGCACTGAGAGAACACCCAGGGGACCTGCAGGGGACACCCGGGGGGCCCACACGGGCAGGACCTCCACAGGGGGGACCTGCACACGGGGACGGCGGAGCTGCAGGGGACACCTCGGGGACCCGCGGGGGACACCCAGGGGACCCGCACGGGGGGACCCGCACGGGGGGAGCGGGGCCGCGCCGGGGCCCCAGGCCGCCGCCCGCACTCACGCTTGCGGCCCAGGCTCAGATGGGCCTCGAGGCGCCGCAGGGGGCCCAGGGCGCCGCCGCCCGCCCCGCTCCTCCGCAGCGCGGCGCCCGCCAGCGCGC
>NW_020455701.1:1837-14807 GCF_003342845.1 Nothoprocta perdicaria | reverse complement strand
CCTTGCCCGCTCCCCGGGGGTTCCCCTGGTTCCCCTCCCTGTCCCCTGTCCTTGTCCCCACTGCTGCCCCCTAACCCTTGTTATCCCGTTTCCCTCTGTGTCCCCCCCAACACCCATGGCCATTCCCGGGGGGCTCCCCCCTTGTCCCCTCCCTGGGGTTCCCCCTGTCCCTTCACCCCCCAGCACGAGGCCACCCCCGGGTGCCCGTGGTCGTTTCCACCTCGGCCCAGGGCAGAGCCGAGCGCGGGTCCTGCCCCCRCGGGTCTTCGAGCACCGTTTTGGGTGCGAGCGGGAGCCAGGAAGGGCCCTGGGGGCTCTGTGGCCGCAGCGGGCAGACGAGCCCCGTCCCCGGGYGCCCGTTTGGCCCAGGCTGCTCCAGGGGGTCTGTGGGGGGTGGCCGGGACACCCCAGGTCACCGTCCCGTGGGGCCGATAGGGCCGGGAGGGAGGCGGCCCTSGGGGCTGCGGTTTCCCTGGAGCTGCTTCCCCTGCTAAGGCACCCGGTGGTTTGGGGGGTCGAGTTGAGAACGTTAATGACTCTGCTTTTCTTGGAAAGCTAAAAACTCCTAATGCAAAAAAAAAAAAAAAAAAAAAAAAAAACCCAACCAAACAAAACTACTAAATGCAGATTTGTATTTTCAAACTATCTATGCTTTCCATATAACTGGTTGGACGTTTGGTTTTGTTTGTTTGCGCTTGCAAGCGTAGGCCTGGAGAGAAGGCCAGGTAGGGCAAGGGCAGAGTGTCCGGCCGCGGGCTTGGCCGGGCGGCCTGGGCTCGTAGGGCAGAGCCGAGTCCATCCTGTGGCCGTGGGCTATTTGTACCTTCCAGCTCCTCCTCTGAGGAGGGAAAAAAGGCMCAGAGGTGCAAGAAAAGGTTAAAATGTGTATTTTACTGGCACTGCGATGGAAAGAATCCTCTCCCGCCCAAAAGGAGCCACTTTGTGACTCTTCAGTTCCCGGTTTCGGGCCGCGGTGCAGGAGCCCTGGCTGAGCGCCGTGGAACGGTGACGGAGGGACCGTGAGCGCAGCCTGCGCCGCCTCGGCCGCGGATCAGCGCCCTGGGAACCGCCGTGTAGCACGTGGGTCGTGTGCGCTGCCCCCGCGCCGGCCCCGGAGCAACGGGCAGGCGGGGCTGGGGTCAGAGTGGGCCCTGCTTCGTGTCCCTGGCTCCAGCCGGCTCTTCGCCCCTCTCTCCGAGCGGCAAATCCGAGGAGAGGCTGCTTAACCCCCGGTAAGAGCAGTCCCGAGCGGGGCCCGCGGCGCTGTGGAAGTCGGAGGTCTCTCCGTGCGGACGGGCTCATTTCTAGATCGACACTTGTGRTTGCTGCCGCCGGCCCTCGTCAGGGCAAACGCACAGAAGGGAGGTGCAGGGCGAGAGCTTTAACCAGCGACCTGCTCCGCTTGCGGCCATTAAAATACACCAGGCGTCCCGTTAAATGAGGCCCTGTGGAGGGCACGGAGATAGGAATCTTGTCCGGCACCTCTTGCTGTCAACCCCCCTGCCGGCCTTCTCCCCGCACCCGGCTTTGCCCCACGTCCGGGTTGCTTCTCACGCTCCGTATTCCACAAAAAGGGTCTTCGAGTGCCCCTGTTTTCTAGGAACCCCTACGTGGTGTGACAGGACTCAGGGTGCCTCCCACAAGGGGAAGGCAAACTTGGCATCTCCGGCCTCTCCGAGGGAAGTGGGTGAATAGGCAGATTTTTTCTTTTAAGCCATGCTCCCTCAAACTTGCAAATCGTTGCTCTAGAACAAATGGCAAATTAGGCGTTGCGTGTCCCGGAGCTCGGCACCCTGCGGAGCGGCCGCTCTTCAGCACCGCAGGCCCTTACAAAAGCACGTTGTTCTCGAGGGCTTGTAGAGTTTCCGTGAGASATTTTGCGCGCTCGTCTCCTTCAACTGTCTCCCGTGTGGCAGCCGGGGTCGCAGGCTGCCAAAAAGCCTCTTTGAGCTGCTCCTCGGCTGCCTGACCTATTGCAGCAGCTGCTCACGGAGCAGCCGCCTTTACAAACGGCCAGTGTGGAGCACAGAAGGAGCCTTGTCCTGGCCCGCAAAGCAGCCCTGTGCRTGTGTGTTCCCTTGTTAACCCCCTCTTCACACCACCTCCGTGGACTTAATTAGGCTCAGCTCTAATTTYGCTGTTTTTTTCCGGGGTAATTGAGTTTGTCGTGAGAATTTGCGCCGCCTGATGCGGCTCGGTTTTCTCTGCAGCTGCCGGTGTGTGGTCGGTGCTGCAGAGTCTGYGGTGCCAAGTGGCCCCTGAGGCCGTTCTTGAATCGAGCGTTGTCCCCAARGCCCCTTTTGGGGATTTTGTGCGTGATATCTGCTGTCAGTGGGGAAATCTGCYTCCCGGGGGACAAAGCTGGTGCCTCTATCGACGCCCTGTAGTCCTGGCAGGGACCCCTGGTATGTTTGTGTGGCCTTTTGTCGGCATTCAGCAAAAAGACACCCCTGTGTTGTGTGTTTAATGAAAGAAACTACACTTGAAAATAACCCAAAGTGACTGCTTTGTTAGCAAGGGCCTCAAAAAGACATGACTGAAACGGGAGCAAAAAGCTGAGCTGAGCAAGGGGCTGCGGACGTGAAGCTTCCCTTCGCATAAGGGAAACGCATAAGAGGCAGTGAATTCAAGATAACTGTTTTCCTGCAAGCTGGAGCGTTGCAGTTCTGTGTGGACAAGCAAGACCAAGGTGGTTTTTGGTTTTGTTTTAATATTTGCCTTTTTTTTTTTTGTTTAAAAAGAGCAAGCAAATGCCGAGGTGGAGACGTTTTAACAGATGTCCTTGCCTTGGCAAGGAGTTGCCCTGATCTGTTTTGCAGGTTGCCTTGCTTCAAAGCGATGGAAGGGGTTGGAGGAGAGTCAAGGGCAGGCGTGTCCCGCAGCCCCGTGTCCAACTCTGCAGCACAGCAGCAGCTTAGGACAAATTTCACAGAATCCTTAAGGTTGGAAGGGGCCTCTAGAGATCCTCTAGTCCAACCCCTGCACACGCAGGGTCACCCAGAGCACGGGGCACAGGCTGCATCCAAGCGGGTTTGGAAGATCTCCAGAGAAGGAGACTCCACAACCTCTCTGGGCAGCCTGTTTCGGGGCTCTGTCACCATCACTGTTAAGAAATTTTTCCTGAAGTTCCTGTGGAACGAGGCTGCCCCATCCTTCTCGCTGCCTCCCTTGAGGTGTTTATAGACACTGACCAGGTCCCTGTGGTTGGGACCAGAGGATAGTGCAGCCCCCTGGGGTGTCAGCTACTGCTCCCAGTTTGGTACCAACTTGCTGAGGGGCCGCTCGGTCCCTTCATCCAGGTCACTGATGAATAAGATGATGAACTGGGCTGGACCGAGCACTGACCACGGGGGACACCACTGCCCACAGGCCTCCAAATGGGCTCCGTGCCGCTGATCACCTCCCTCTGAGCTCTGCCATGCAGCCAGTTCTCAGTCCACCTCACCGTGCAAAGACTTTGATGGCACTTGGAGCACTAGATGCTGTGAGATTCCTTTCTCTTGCCCAAACCCTGACAAAGTAAAGAGCAGGTAAACTTAGAACAACTCAAAGAAAATCCTTCTTGGAACATTCAGTGCTTCAAGCTGAGGGAATTGCAGGACAACTGGCTTAGTCCAGCCAGCATTTCCAGTTCTTATGTGCTTATCCAAACAAGAACAATTTAATCTCCTGGATTTGGGCTACAAACAGATTGCCGCGGAAGCTCTGGCTTTGACAGGCTGCATGTGGTGTGGGATAGCGCTGTTCTCCAAGGCTGTTGGAGCTGGACGTGCGTGTGCACCACGTACAGCAAATCCAGCACTCTGGAAAAGCTGGACAATTGAGTAAAAATGACTTTTCTTGAAAAGATTGTAGTTTCCCAAGTCAAAGAAGGCTGATATTTTAGGCTCTGGTTTCCTAGGGAGGTGAAAAACAGCCTAAAAACAACAATGCTGATTTTTTTTTTTTTTTTCTCTCATGTGACTCACTGTTTGGTTACACATCTTCCCATTCCGGGTGACACAGACATGAGTCTCCCATCAGTTATTTCCATTCTCTCTGCACTGTTCTCCAGTCACGCTGCGGCAGCGAAATCCTCCCACCCAAACTGCAGAGGAGCGGGCTGGCCTCGCRCCTTGGGTCCCTCCTTTTTTCCCACTCCATCCTGCTATTTTCAGCYGTTTGAGGTCCTGGCTGTGCCTGAGGCGCTGCTGCATTTCAGGTGTTTGGGGTGAGGGCAGGTGGTTTCCGCAGCAGCCAGGCCGGTTGGTTGGTTGATTTTAGTGGTTTTCTGGCCCATATATTTGTCTGTCTTTGCAATRTGTTTCTAATCTTAAATGTTAGAAGAATGTCAGTACTGAGAGCACGCAGGGCGGGTGAGCAARCCTGTGGAGTGCCCTCTTGGAGAAGAAAAATGCCTTGAACCCCCCTCTTTTCTTTCTCCAAGTACCTGTCTAACTCCTTCTCATCTAACTGCTTCTCCCTGGATTTGTTGGAATGAAAGGAGCTTTTGTGTGTGATGCTGTGTAACTCGCTGGTTCTCCTTATGCCCTTTCTGACGTGGGAAACGTGCGTGGGGTGACCCTGGGCACCTGCAGGGTGGGTTGACCTTGAGCATCTTCCCCTGAAACTGCCAGTTCTTAACGCCAGCCATAGCTGAGCTTGGAGCAGCTAATTGCTGTGTGGCTGCTCCTCGGGGTTGCTCCGCAGGGAAAGCAGCCTGCCGTATGTCGATTCCGTTCTTCTCTTTTCGCGCCTGACCTCTGCTGTGTCCGTGTGTCCGCAGTGAACGTCGTGGAAGCCCTGCAGGAGTTCTGGCAGATGAAGCAGTCGCGCGGAGCCGACCTGAAGAACGGAGCGCTCGTGGTGTACGAGATGGTGCCGTCCAACAGCCCTCCCTACGTCTGCTACGTCACCTTGCCGGGCGGGAGCTGCTTCGGCAGCTTCCAGGTGGGATTGCTTGTTCCACGGCGGCTCCTCCGGGGCAGCCTCCCTTGGCTGCCCTTGCGGTTCCTTTTCCCATCAGAACGAGTGCTCAGAGGTCTTTCTGTAGGGGTGCAGAGTAAACATTTTTCCACTGAACTGAGGCAGGAGAAAGGATGTGGCTCTGCTGTGATTTCAAGCTGGTTAATAAATGTGCCTAATTAYGGCTATAAAGCTCCACCCTGCTGCAGTCCTGGAAAGTCTGGCTCTGGATGTTACCTTTTGTGTGTGCTGTGTTCCCTGCAAGCAACTGATTTAGATCCTAACAGTGCTGAGATGAGACCCATGCTATCAGGGAAGGTTGCTAAGTGTTACACTGGCTGTTTTTAATCCTTCCTTGTCCTTCACGGGATCRAGCCGTTCGGTACATTTACAGGATGAAGCTTGAACAGCTTGGTAGAATTAACAGAACAACAGGGCAGGGGCCCTGGATCTGACCCAGGGCGTCCTCTCAGACTTCCAAAAGAATCTAGAAATCAAATTGTAGCGTTTGATGAATGGTTTCTGTCCCTTTCCAGTTAAAAGGAAAGTGTCCAACCCAAACACCTCACCCGAAAGATTAAGGTCCAAAAATCACAAAGGGTCCGGACCGCATTTCGATTCCTCTGCCCTTGCGGCTTTAGGCAGTTACCCTCTAGTCTTGGTTTGAAGGAAGTTTCCAAAAGAAACATTTCTGGCAGCTAAGCAGCCTGCCTGTCCTGAAGAGCAGCCCCTGTGTTTAGAGTAACTTGGTTACGTTTTGGTTTTAAGCAAACGAGTGTTGTTGACGATCTGATTGGTGGCGTTTCCCGGTCCGGATACTATGTGCTGAGATCAGCGGCTTGGTTAATTTCTGTGTTTGGCGTGGTTGGGATAGCTGTGGTTTAAACTGGCTCCTAATGACTTCAGGATGTCTGGGAGCTCTTCCAGCACCACTCAACAGTGCCACCTAAACGTGATTTTGTGTGTCCGGGGTGGGTCTGGGGCCTCGGGTCTGGTTGAGCTCAGTCCTCCCGTTCCTTTTTGCCCTCACGGTGCCTCTGTCTCCTCAGTTCTGCCCAACCAAAGCTGAAGCCCGAAGGAGCGCCGCGAAGATTGCGCTGATGAACTCGGTGTTCAACGAGCATCCCTCTCGGAGGATCACGGATGAGTTCATCGAGAAGAGCGTCTCGGAGGCCCTGGCGTCGTTCAACGTAAGGCTTTGAAATGCCAGCGTGGCTGCAGTTGGRGTGGGTTGGCTGAGGGAAAGCTCAAAACATGGGAAAAGCAGCTTTCTCTTATAAGTGGGGATCTTYGGGTTTTTCAGTGACTTCTGGGTGTTACAACTTTGACTATTGCTCTAATTCTTATTCCTCTGCCACACGGTCCTGAACGCTTCTTCGTAYCCAAAGCATTACATAACTTTGCAATTCCCTTAGTGGGCTGCAAGGAAAAAAGAACATTTCAAATGGCACTTTCAAAAGTGACGTAAACCCTGTTATCCCGTGAAACGGGGACTGAACGGAGCAAGTGGTGCAGGCTGAGCTAGTCTTGTGTTGCCAGGACGGTTTAGTTTGAGGCAGGAAACTGCACGACGGGGTAGCTGGTTGGAGGGGAGAAACAACGTAGGCTCCATGAGCCCGAGGGGCTCCCACTGGAGCCGAGGCCCCGGAATCGCAGCTCTTGTGTGGAATCTCCCGCAGGGCAATCGAGAGGAAGCCGATAATCCCAACACGGGCATTGGCGCGTTCCGCTTCATGCTGGAGTCCAACAAGGGCAAGTCAATGCTGGAGTTCCAGGTACTGCAAGTTCATTAATTATATGGGGCAAGGGGTGCTTGGGTTGCTCTTTCAGCTGTATCTACAGTGCTTTACATTCGAAATAGAAATATAGGAGGGCGGGGATTGACAGTCCCAGACTATCACCCTTTTCCTGACTTGGGACCTCCAGTGAGCTGTGTCGTTTGTGGTTTTTTTYACCCTGACCCTATGTGATGAGGAAGACTCCACTTTCCTTGGGAAAGCTGCTGAAGATCTTTCATTTAAACATCATGCTTGCAGAACGAGGAGCCTCAATTACTGCCCTCAAACCACAGCAGGGGCTGAGCTGTATTCCTGTCCCATTGAAGCGCGCACAGTCCGTCTCTCATTGTGCCAAAACATCYGTGGAATGAGAAGTACAGACTGCCATAGGAAACTGTTACAGCTCTTACAGTTTGGGTTARTGGAGCAGAAGGAGCTAGTGCAGAACAGAGGACTGAGAACAGAGATTTTCCTGGGCTTCATTCCAGCTTTTGGGAAGAAGCTGCTCCTCTGGGTCACCTTGTGTTTACCTGGGACCACGGCAGCCGGGTACGTAAGAGTTCAGGGCACACGGTGCTCGGCTTGGCAAGCCCAGAGCTCCCTCCTCAGCTGCTGCTAAACCTCAGCTTCCGAGTAGCTTGAGGATCTCGGACTAGATTACTGCTTGCACAAGGTGATGGCTGAGGACGTGGAGTTTCGAAGAGGAGGGACGGACCGCGGCGCAGTGCTCGGGGTGCTGCAGCAAAGCTCGGCTGCTTCGCAGAGCCGGCGCCTCGAGGCTGTCACGCAGCCCCATTTGGGGTTCTCTGCTGTAGGCAGCTCTTCTGAGGCTGCCTCCTTGCTGGCTTGTTTCCCTTGAATGGAAATAGTCAGTGGGCGGAAGACCCGAGTGTTTATACTAATGGCCCTGTTTACACAGGGTGACTCCGTTACGGATATTCCTTCGGCAGTGTTTGGACGTGGGAAAGCCTAACTAGTCACTGAGCTTCTGAAGCAGGATTTGTGTGGCCCTGAGTGGGGGAAAGTGGTCGCTTGCAGAGTGTAGGGTTGTCACCCGTTCTGACTGCTGGGCTGGCTTTGAGGCTGCCCCACGGAGGGGCCTTGCGGGCAGAGTGGTGACGCCCCGGGGGCAACACGAAGCGTCAGCATCCGTGTCCCCTCCGCAGGGAGCCCTCTCCTGTGGTGGGGGGATTTTGGCCAGTGGTGGCGGCCAGCCCTTGTACCGGTAGCTGGAAACTAGAAAACAAGAAACTCCCATCTTGATCCTCACGTGGCTGCGTCCGAAACGTGCGCTGAGCCCGTGCCCGCTGCGCCGTCCCGGGTTGCGGCGGCACCCGCGTCCCGGTCTGAGCGCCCTTGCCCCCTTGCAGGAGCTGATGACCGTGTTCCAGCTGCTGCACTGGAACGGCAGCCTCAAAGCCATGCGGGAGAGGCAGTGCTCGCGGCAGGTGAGTCGGGCCGCGCCGCTGCGGTTGTCCCCTGTGGCACCGGAGCCGGATGCCACCGAGCGTGTGGCATGTGGCACGAGCAGGTGCGTGTCCCGCGTGCCTGCCCTTCCCTGAGCTCCCTGCACGTGTCCCTCGCCACCAGGAGGTGCTGGCTCACTACTCCCACCGCGCTCTGGACGACGACATCAGGAACCAGATGGCCATGGACTGGGTGAACCGGGAGCAGAACAGCCCAGGGGCCCTTTCCCGAGAGCTGGCTTCCACGGAGAGAGAGCTGGATGAGGCGCGCCTGGCGGGGAAGGAGCTGCGCTTCCATAAGGAGAAGAAAGACATCCTCATGCTGGCAGCTGGCCAGCTGGGGAGCATGCACTCCAACTGCTAGGCACGCGTGCACATCCTTCCCCCAGGCCCACTAACACCCCACGCCGACGGCGCCCGCCCCGTGTCACTTAGCGCATGCAATGCCTCTTCCAGAATTATGGCCCATTTGCACATTTTAAAGGATTTTTTTTAATGCCTGTACAGATTTTTATACTTTTTTTTTTAAGCTCCCTTCTAGATTTACTCCCCCGCTTCCTATCTGGTAGAGAATCCCTTCTGTCACTTTAAAGAGTGCATTTAAAAAATGCAGCCTTTCAGTATTAACACTAAAGACCTGCACTGTATGTGGGTACTGTGTAATTGGCAGTGTTACGTGGAAAGGCAGCACCTCTTCGAGAAGCTTCTGTGCTTTGGAGCTGCTGCACGTTGCGCAGACCTGCTCTTCTACTCTGCTTCTGTCATAGAGGCAGTTCGATCCAAACTCCTTGGACAGCACAGTAAAATTAAACAAGATGTGTTCTTTTTAACTCCTCAGGGCAAGCTGCATTGAGGAGTACTCCAGGGCACACGAAAGGTGGTTCAAACTAGGACTGGTCAGACTTAAAGCTGGGATCAGCACCAGACAGAGCCTCCTCCTGTGCTCTTTCTCAATCCTCTTTGGGTGCTTAGTGTCTCRCCCGGGCCAGGGAGCTCTAGAGGTGCTCGAGCGCTGTCGCCAGCGCTCTCAGCTGCTGGAGGTGCCATGGGGCCAGCTTACTCCCCTGGGAATGGAGCCTGGGAGTTGTTTGGCTTCCCCAGCTAGCCTGGCTGGACGAGGCGGCTTGGGAATCTTGCAGGGAATGAGAGATGGATCTGCTCTTCTCCCCAGGGTTGCTTGCAGATGTAGGGTCAGCCTTGGCCTTTTCAAGGAGGATTYGAGGAGACTTGCAGGGCTAGCTAGCAATAATGGGGGCAGTTTGCAGCCTCTCTCTACCAAGAGCCTTGTACGCACAGGTCTTCAACACCAGAGCTRTGTTTAATCCCTTGAACCAGAACACAGGATCTTCCATCTCCAGCAGCAGGAGCTCACAWAGGCCTCGGCTTCCCCTCTGCTTTGCTTTTTACAAAATGAGGGTACGGGCTATGGGTTCAGGGCCTCCAGGCAATAATGTTTATATAGGCTAGCCTCAAATTGTAGAGGGGGAGAACGAGGGCCGGAGCGGTGCCTCTCCTGGAGCTCAAGGCTCCCTGCTCTGGAGCTTCATCCGTTCTTTCTAGTACAGTGTTGGGACAAAACACTGCTCAGCTGAGAATCTCTATATGCACTATTTTTAAAAAAATGAATAGCTCCCTGCTCTTTGTATACATATCAGTGCTAAATCTATATGGTGTTTAGATTAAAAATCCCCTTCCTGACGCTTGTGTTCCTGTAGCTCACRTTCACAGCCCGAGGAAGTAGGGCTTTGCTCAAGGTAATTCTTGTATCCCTTCCTACTTCTCTAATATATATAGCCTAGAAGAGCCAACTATGTCACAGTGGGACTATAAATTGAAGGCAGATTTCTTTTTTCAGTGCCGTATTCAGCTCTGAGCTTTCTCCTCTGTTTTCTTTTTCCTGTTTTGGTTTGTTCTTCCACATTCTCATGTCATGTTTTCCCCATGACTGTGCTCTGGGAAGAGGTACAAAGCCTTTGGGAATCTCGCAGGTAGTTTTCCGTGCACAACCGCCCCTCAACCCCCTCTTTTTCTCCAAAGCAGCCTCTTACAGAGTACGTGCRAGCTTAGAGGCACGTGGATATTCAAGCAATAGTCTTGTTCTGAAATGAAGATCAAGAAAACCRCATTATCTGTAGGTATTCTAGTTTTGTATTCTTGTCCTAACAAGCCTATTTGTTTTTATATATTTTTTTATATGCAGCCTTTTACACAACAGTATTAATGTTTAATGCGTTYATAAATGTGATTGTAAATGGTGTGGAGTTTTGTTTTGTTCTGTTTTTTTACAGGTGGGTAATATCTAGACCTTGTATTTGCGTTTAATCACCTGCTGTTGAAATAACGCAGAGTCTAACATCTTTCTGTTAGCACTGCCACACCTGTATGTTGTGTTCCAGTACATCACGTGAAGCAGTGATTAATTTGATGGCCCGAGCTTGCAAAYACAGAGTCTCTTGAGAAAGTTCCCTTCTGGAGCAGCTGCCGCTCCGCTCCCATCTCCAGGTTTGCAAGTCACTTTGCCTGGGAGCAGTTGTTTCCCTGCGTTACGGACCCGGGCTTGTCATCCCTCCTAGCTATTTCTCATCTCTCTAGCAACACGAGAMGGAAAAATTTGTGTTTTCCGTGACCCAGCGGAGTTTTGAGATGCCCAGTTCTTGGCTAATTCGGAATCCACTTGGATTTTGCAGGTTGAAGGGGGTCTTTTAGAGCTGTAGCAATCRGCAGACCAGGGCTGGTGCGTTCTTGCTCTAAGAAATCCCAGTGCTTGTTCAGGAAGCCTCGTGCATCCCCGTCTCCCTGCCCCAGCTGGGTGCAGCAGGGAGTTTGGAGCTAAAATTCCCTTTGGGCACTCTGTTTGTACGAATCCCGGCTTTTCCTTCGTTAAAACACCCTTACTTAAATGCACGTAGCAGCACTTAACGGTGCAGCTGCCAAGGGCTTCCTGCCGAGCAGAGTTTGTGMCCTACGTGTTTGGGCTCTCAACACAGCCCGGGCTGCACGCGCTGCTCCTCGCAGGGCTCGCTGGTGTCCGGATCCTAATGGTTTTAGCAAAGCCCGTCTCTGTAAAGCTGCGCTGCGTGAGCCCATCCAGCTGCCAGCAGCCTCGGAACGGAGCGTGGAGGATCATGTTGTTTCCACGGTCAAAATCCAAGTGTGTAAGTCGCTCCTGGCAGGAGGGAAGGTGCAGTGAAAACCCGATATACCCTTGTTTGTGTTGAGGCAAAATTCATGCCGTTTTGCCGTCTCCTGACCCGCGCGGGAGGTGGTGACGCCACGGCCCTAGGGAGCAGGAGAGCTATAGGGACCTTCCCGCTCTGGGAAAGGTGGGAAGGGTGGGATGAGCAGCTGCTCCCGCCCTCGGGCTCCCGCAGGACGTTGTAGCTGCGGAGCCTGCTGCAGAACGAGCCCAACCAGCGCAGCCTCCGCCGGCCGCCGCACGCGGAGGGGCCGCCGTTTTCCCCCTTCTTTGGGGGCTAAAGCACTGTTACATCCAGGCAGGCACTGGGCGCATTAATATAAAAGAATAGCGAGGCTCTAAACCTCTTTTCTTTATTACATGTCTGTCTTTATACTCTTGGAGGGTTGTCTTTCCGAACCCCGAGGGAGCGGGCGGAGGGGATTGCGCTCCAGTCTGTCCCGTGGCGGCGGCAGCAGCAGCGTTAACGTCCCGGCTTTCCCCAAAATCCCGACTCTYGTCTTCCCTGTTTGTGCTGGCGGGTTCAAGCCACAGCCGAACGGATAAATCGCTTCTCACGGGCCGTCCCCGCCGCCTTCCGCGTGTGCCAGAACCTTCGGTACATCCTTGCGTTTTGTATGTGTACTTTTATACAATAAAGCAATAGATTTTGGGGTAGCCGTGGCTCTCTCTCCCTTTTATTTGCAGTGGCAAATGCTGCTGCCTTGTCCCCGGACCCTGTGCCAGGGCTGTGCGTGGGGCTGGCCGACGCCGGCGCCTCCCGCCATCCCCGTTTGTCCCCGCTTCCTTCCAGCGTTTCTGTTTGTCCCCGCTCCTTCCAGCGTTTCTGCTCCTCCTGGACGTGCTTTACGGGCCCCGCCGCAGGGACACGGAGCGTTGGGACCGTTTGAGGCTCTTTCGGGTTGTTTTGCTGCTTTTTCACGTCATCCTTGGCGGGTGTGGAGGCTGTTCCGTGGCCTCCCGGCTCTGCCGGGGCCGGTGGCGAGGGCTGCATCTCCCCGGGCTGAGGCTGGCAGAGCTGCGGGTCCCCGACTGCCCCCTCTCTTGGGGGGGCTGCAGGGCTGGGGGCCCCTTTTCCCTGGAAAACGACCCTAAACCTAACTTCGTTTTAGTGACGCGGGGCAGGGGCCGCCCGCGGCGCGAACGGCCCGCGAGGGGCGGGAGGAACGCGCCCTTCCCTTCCCAGCATGGCGCCCGCGGCCGGACGGGAAGCGCCGCCCTCACCAACATGGCGCCGAGCGCGCACTTCCGTCGCGCGCCCTCCCCAGCATGGCGGCGCCCAGCGTGGTCCCGGGGGCAGCGCTTCCGGGTCTCTTCCCGGCGTGCAGCGCGGCGGCGGCGGCGGCGGCGGGCAGGAGCGCGGCAAGATGGCGGACGTGCTGGACCTACATGAGGCGGGCGGCGAGGACTTCGCCATGGACGAGGATGGCGACGGTGAGAGCGGGGCCGGGACCGGGACCGGGGCCGGGACCGGGACCGGGCGGCGGGGCTGCCCGCGGCGCTCGCCGCCGCCGCTCACCGCCGCCCTCCCGCAGAGAGCATCCACAAGCTGAAGGAGAAGGCCAAGAAGCGGAAGGGCCGCGGCT
>NW_020455701.1:0-1732 GCF_003342845.1 Nothoprocta perdicaria | reverse complement strand
CCGGGCGGCCCCCCGGCCCGGCCGGCCGCAGCCGCCCCCATGGACCCCCCCGTACGCAGAGGAGGGCTCGCGGGCCCGGGCGCGCGAGGACTACGACAGCGTGGAGCAGGACGGCGACGAGCCGGGCCCGCAGCGCTGTGAGTACCGGGGGGRACACGGCGGGGGGACACGCGGCTCCCGTCCCGCGCGGCGGAGCACCCCCGTCACCGTGTCCCCCCGCAGCCGTCGAAGGCTGGATTCTCTTCGTCACGGGCGTGCACGAGGAGGCCACCGAGGAGGACATCCACGACAAGTTCGCCGAGTACGGCGAGATCAAGAACATCCACCTGAACCTGGACCGGCGGACGGGCTACCTGAAGGTAGGGGCTGCCAGGCCGGCCGCGCCGCTCCCCAGCGCGGCCTCGGCCCCGGGCCGGCCTCACCTCGGCCTCCCGCCAGGGATACACGCTGGTCGAGTACGAGACCTATAAGGAGGCCCAGGCCGCCATGGAGGGGCTGAACGGGCAGGAGCTGATGGGGCAGCCCATCAGCGTGGACTGGTGCTTCGTGAGAGGGCCCCCCAAGAGCAAGAGGCGGTAAGAGGCTCGGCGCTTGCGCCGTTTCAACCAGAATGAGGGATTTCTTCCTGGTGGATGCCTGGGAGGACCCCCTGGCTGGGCTGGGAGGCCAGGGGAACACGGGGAGGGGAAACATGGGCGTTATCAGGGACCCTCCTAGGGAACACGCTGTGGGTTGGGCGCCCTGTGTGTTGGGGAGGAGCTGAGGGGCGGGCGCTGCCCCAAACCCCCCGGCCGGGTCGGGGTCCTGCCATCCGCCCCCCTCCACGCTCCGCTCCGCCTCTTGCAGGGGCGGCCGCCGACGGAGCAGGAGTCCCGACCGACGGCGTCGATGATGGATCCTTCCTTGCGCCTCTGTGTTACGAGCCCAAACTTTGGGGAGACCCTGGGGCAAAGGGGGAGGGTTTCTACGTTGGGGACGGGGTACCTGAGGCCTGTAAAAAAGGTAAAGCAGTTGATGTGACAAACGGGACACGCRCTTCCCGCGAGGGCTTTCTGTTTCCAAGCAGGAAACCGCGGGGGAAGCGGCAGCACGGGATGATCCTGGGGCTCGTTTCATTTGCGTTCGCGGTGAATGACGCCCCGGAGCTCGGCTCGCTCGTCAAACCGCCACGTTTTTAGATGTTTCTTAGTCTTTCCGTTTCCTTAAGCCTGGATGCGACCTGGCGTTTGGCTGCTCTTCTTTTGGAGAGCACTTCTTTTATACATGACAGGCACGTGTTCTTTGAAGCTCCTGAGGGGTTTATTCTGTTGACTTTATGTTCRCGAGTGAATTCTGTTCATTTGCAGCCTTTTAAATACCCTTATTTTGTGTAGAATTGCCCTCTTGTTCCGTGTCCTTAATTAAACATTGTGAGAAATTGGACCCGACGGTGCGTCCTTGCTAAGCTTAGCTTTTCAGTGGACGGAAGCGCCGCTGCTCTCGCGACAGAGAGCCCCGTGTTGGTGGAGAGAGCCGGTTACCCGGAGCCCCCTTTGCCGAGGGTTGTTCTCCTTCAGGTCAGCGCTCGCTCCGGCTTTGCTCCTCCCTGAGCCCCACAGAGCTGGAAGGCGCTTCCAGGTTTTCCTCGGGAAAACGGCCGCCTCTTTGGAGGGGTTTTTGCTCCCACGCGTGTTCTTGCTGGGAAGAGGCGCCGCTGCGGCCGGGCGCGGGGCGCTCCGGCCGGGCCGGGCCC
>NW_020455700.1:256529-258612 GCF_003342845.1 Nothoprocta perdicaria | reverse complement strand
GCCCCCGGATAACGACCCCTGGATAAGGGACCCCTTTTCTGGGACCCCCCCAGGCCCTGCTGCCCCCCGGTGCCCAACTGCAGCCGGGAGAAGAGGCCCGGCCTCGTGCAACGTTGCCCCGTTTCCATCCTTGCACCCTCTCTCCATGTGGATATCTTCCATACCTTGGGGAAGAGCTCAGTCAATCGGTGGGCTAATTACAYGSCRTGAGTAATTAATTGCTCCGTGTAGGAATGYAGAAATGACAGGGCCATTAGAGAAGCCCTCGGGAGATCTCTATCAGAGGAGATGACAGATTAACCCATCTCGCTAGGGCTTCAATTAATGGTTTCCAAAGACTTCTCCTAACATGGGAAGAGCAGGCGCCRGGTTGCAGCCAAATACCGGGCGTTTTATGGTGCTGACAGGTGTTTGGAGGAAGAATTTCCTTAAGTGAGCTCTATCTAGGGACTTGCAGGGCCAGGGCCACCCATGGGTCTTCCTCTGCCTTGGCACATGCACTGGGGACACCGAAACGGAAGGCCTGAAGGGGTTATGGGGTTGTGCTCACCTGGAAAAGTCGTAATTCCCATGGGTCTGAGGAAGCTTTTTGGACAGCTGTGGGCTGGTTGGGACGCRGGACTGCCTGGGCAACCCCACAGCTCCCCATTCACCAGAGGAACATCCCAGGAAAAGGCCGGGCACGACCCGACACCCCGGATGGTCATCCCCACCGAGGGCTTGAGGCTCAAGGTCCCAAGCAGGAGCTGCTCCATGAGGGCCAAATGCAGCGGCTCAGCCCCCGTGCATGCTGCTCTCGTCACGGTCTGCATGGCTCRCTGCACCTCCGTCTTGCACCTGCACGCCTGCTAATTAAAAAGATCACCAGTCTTCTGCTCATTAACTTTGCTCATTAAGTCTGCTGGTCATCCTAATTGGTTCGCCGTGGTGACGTCCCTTGCATCTCGCACAAAACCAAGCTGTGGGGTGCGATGTTTTCTCATTAAACCTGATAGTCGGGAGGATAAGAGCGGGCTGGGCGGCACCTGCAAGGCAAAAACTGTGCTGGTTAGCGGAGAGCAAAGTCAGTATCRTGATAAGATCGTGATAAAGCCCAATAAAGCTCCCGAGCGCAGGCCCAGGCGGGAAGTGGTGGCATGGAAAAGCAATCAAGAGGCTTGATGTTGGAGCCAACACCAAGGTGGAATCTTCTCCCTTCCTCCTGCTGATCGCTTCCAACCGCGATGGGGAGGAACACGCTATAATTTGGCTAATGGGCATGAGTGCGTTATGCAACCCGGTGCTGACTGGCACAGAAGACCTTGCCTCAGCAAGGACACGGGGTCCTCYGAGCACCTCAACTCCAGCTCCCTTGAGCGCAGTGTCCCACCTTCTCCAGGATGGAGGGTCCTTCTCTTCCCATCTGACTCTCCCATGTCACTCAGCACCAGTGGCCAAGCCAAAAGTGCCAGCAGAGCCACGTTGTCCAGCTCCTTGCCCTGCTCCAGACGTCTCCTCRCTTGATTCCATGTGGGTCCACTCTGTTTCTCAGCAGCAGGATGAACTGCACAATGTCCATCCCTTCTGCCCAAACACACCGTTTTCCACCTCAAATGGCAAGGGGAGGACGAGAGTTGAAGGAAAGGTACAAGTTGGTGACCTTTTACAGGAGCATTTTAAAAATCTTTGCAAACTTCTCCAGATTGTGACTGAGAAAGCACCAGCTTGAAGCTCCGAACACCCACAGGAGCTTGAAGAACTCTGGATTTTCAGTCTGTCTGGGCTTGGTTGTAAGGACGACGTTTTCCAGCAAATCTGACATTCAGGGAACCRGCCCCAATGGGCACCTTTAATTCCTGCCTGAACTTTAGTAGCACCAAGCAGCCCATTAAGGAGACCAGCAGAATCGTCGCATTCCTACACGGAGCAATTAATTACTCACGCCGTGTAATTAGCCCACCGATTGACTGAGCTCTTCCCCAAGRTATGGAAGATATCCACATGGAGAGAGGGTGCAAGGATGGAAACGGGGCAACGTTGCACGAGGCCGGGCCTCTTCTCCCGGCTGCAGTTGGGCACCGGGGGGCAGCAGGGCCTGGGGGGG
>NW_020455700.1:253432-254719 GCF_003342845.1 Nothoprocta perdicaria | reverse complement strand
CAGTGACCTCTGCTCCTGCCCTTCATCCAGGTGATCCACCGGCTGCCCGTGCCCAACCTCAAGGACGAGCTGCACTGCTCCGGCTGGAGCGCGGGCGACTCCTGCTTTCAGGACTGCGCGAGGAGGAGGAGGAAGCTCATCCTCCCGTCCCTGATTTCCAGCCGCATCTACGTGGTGGACGTGGGCACGCAGTGCCACGCGCCCACGCTCTACAAGGTCTGCCGGGGGCTCCGGGGACGGGTGGGAGCTGGGSCTSTGCMCGGAGACTCGAGGAAGGAGGGTTCTCCTCAGCGGAGCCTGGCTTCCCCAGCTCCTGGCGCTCTGCAGACCTCGCAAGCGTCCTGCAGCCCCTGCTCCTTGCTCCTCGGGCTGGTCTCCTTTGCTAAGCGTGTTGGACCCTTCTCTTGGGCAGACCATCGAGCCAGTGGACGTCTTCTGGAAGTGTGACAAGGGCCACCTGGCAGTGCCTCATGCCCTGCCCAACGGGGATGTTCTCATTGCCAACATGGGAGATGCAGCGGGCAATGGAAACGGTAAGCCCGCCTGTAGTCATGCCACGGGGGGATTCTCATCAGAAAAAGAAGCCTTTTTGCCCAAATGGGAGGCTGCGAGACACCTCGGTGGCCCCAGCGCTCTTGGGGGAGCCTTCGCTCCCGCGGGTGCCGAGGCAGGACCTCCCTGCCCGAGCGTGCGGGATTCCCGAGGGAAGCGCCCAGCACCCGGACACCCGCGCGGGCACCGAGGGCGTCACCTCCGGGGCTCTTCCCTTCTGCTCCAGGTGGCTTCGTCGTCCTGGATGGAGAGACCTTCGACCTGAAGGGCAACTGGGAGGTCCAGGGCGGAGCCCCCCCCACRGGCCACGACTTCTGGTTGCAGCCCCGCCACAACGTCCTCGTCAGCTCTGCCGGCTTCGTCCCCCGGCGGGCGGGATACGGCTTTAATCCCGAGGACCTGCACAAAGGTGAGGGCACGGAGCCGSAGCCGGGAGGCTCCCTTGGTGCCTGGCAGAGGAGCCCGTGGGCCGAGTGCCACCTCTGGTGACGTGTCCGTCCCCCCGACCCGATGCAGGGGTCTTCGGGCGCCGCCTCAACGTGTGGAACCTGTCGTGCCAGTCCCTGGTGCAGTGCTTCGACCTGGGCGAGGACTCGGTGCCCCTCAGCGTGCGCTTCCTGCACGACGCRGAGGCGGMCGAGGGCTACGTGAGCTGCGCGCTCAGCGGTGTCATCTACCGCTTCTTCAAGAGCGAGGCAGGTGTCGTCCCGGCGGCGCCGCGCGCAGCCCCGGCCC
>NW_020455700.1:244240-252447 GCF_003342845.1 Nothoprocta perdicaria | reverse complement strand
GCGGGCTCCGGCCGCGCGTGTCCCCCCGGGGCCGGGGCCGGGGCCGGGGCCGCCTCCGCCCTGACGCCCCGTGCTCCCGGGCGCAGCTTTCCCGGCCTTCATCCTCATCTCCAAGGACGACCGGTTCCTGTACGTGAGCAACTGGCTGCACGGGGACGTGCGCCAGTACGACATCTCCTGCCGGGCCAGGCCGCGCCTGGTGGGCCAGGTGAGCCCCCCGGCCCGCTCCCCCGCGCTGCGCGGCGCGGCGCTGCCGGCGGCCGCGGCCACGTGTCGCGCTGTCCCCGCGCAGGTGTTCGTGGGAGGCAGCCTCCTCCGCGGCGGGCCCGTCACCGTGTGCAGGGACGAGGAGCTCAAGTGCCAGCCCGAGCCGCTGGTGCTCAAGGTGAGCGGGGCGCAGGGAGCCGCCATGGAGCCCCGCGCGCGCCGGGGCGGCCCTGCCCGCGCCGCTGCCGCCGGCGCCGCCGCCTCCGCCTCCTCCGCCCGGCGCCGCGAGCCTCACGGCCCCGCGCTGTCCCCAGTGCAAGCGCGTGCACGGCGGCCCCTACAAGCTGCAGCTCAGCCTGGACGGCAAGAGGCTCTACGTGACCAACTCCTTCTACAGCACGTGGGACAAGCAGTTCTACCCCGACGTGGTCAGGTGGGCACCCGCGGCACGAGGCGGCGCCCGCCCGCTCCCGGCGCGCTGCTCGCGCTCCTGGGGCGCGTCTCCCGTAGCCGAGCGGGGCCGCCGCAGCCAGGAGCCGGCCGTGCGGGAGCGGCCGCTGCACAGAGGCCTCTGGCCGCACACGGAGGCCGCAGGGACGGGCAGGGCCGTCCCCGCGGGAGCTGCCGTGGCGCGGCCCCGACCCCGGCCCTCTCGCCCCTTCCTCGGCAGGGAGGGCTCCGTCATGCTGCAGATCGACGTGGACACCGAGGCCGGCGGCCTGTGCGTGAACAAGAACTTCCTGGTGGACTTCGGCAAGGAGCCCTGCGGCCCTGCCCTCGCCCACGACATCCACTTCCCCGGCGGGGACTGCACCACCACCGAGGACTCGGCCTAGGCGCCCGCCGCCCTCCCGCTCCCTGCTCCAGCGCCGCTGCGAGGGGCCCCGTTCCCTGCACTCCAGCTGCCGGCCCAGGAGCCCCCGGAGCTCTGCCCGGAGCCGCACGAGGCCTCGGCGCGCCCCGGCCAGAGCTCCCGGCTCCCGCCACCGCTCCGCGGCTTCTGTCTCCTCCTGCTTCCAGCGCTAATAAAGTCTCTCTTGGCATCAGCTCCGTGGCCCCGCGTCTTCTCGCCCTCGCCCTTCCCCGCTGCTCCCAGCGGGACGCGGAGCAGGGGCTGCGGGGAACCTGCTGTCCCCGGCCCTGCTSCCGGTGGCCTCGAGCTCCTGCACAGGGCCGCCTTGCAGCCGCAGCCCCGCTTCCTCGGGGGCTGCCCCAGCAGCACGCAGCCTTGCAGCCTTTGGCAGGCCGAGCCTTTCGCACCCTTGTCTGCACGGGAAACGTCTCCCTTTGAGCTCCCTGGCGCCCGCAGCCCGRGCGAGACGAGAGCCTCCGGTGGYGCCTTYGGGTGYGAGGGCYCCGGGGCTGCTGCTCCCCCTGCTCCCGCGGCAGCGACGTCCCGCGGAGCGCTCGGAGACTTCCCTCCTTGAGGAGCTTCCCGGCTCGTGTCCCTGCCCTCGCGGCGGCTCTGGAAGGAGCTTCCCCTGCTCTTCCTGCTCGGCTCCCTGGCGCTGCCGCCCTCTCTTCGGCGCCCGGGGGACATTCTGCACAACAGCACAGTCCTGACGAGAGCAGTTCGAGGAGCTGCTTCTCCCGGTCCTTGTATGGTTCACGTGGGACACGAGTGTCTCCCTCCGGCTCCTTTGCAGCTCTCAGCAGCTTCCTTAATCCATCGGCACCTCCACCAGTGGCCTCCACCCCTTCCCCACGGGAACAGCCCTGATAAAGCCCCTGATAAAGCCTGAATTCCCATGGCGTCTTTTCTACGGGAGTTACTGCAAGGTGCCTATGGGGTCCAGAGGCAGCTCCTGGTTAGCCCTACCTTGAGCTTTGCGTTTTTCCCCTTGCATCCACAGGAGGCAAGTCCTTCCCCGGGCTTCGCTCTGCCCTCCTCGCAGCCTCCCGAGGCAGCGCGGACCTCGCCGCCGCGCTTCCCCTCGCGATTAGCATCTGCAAGCGCAGCAGACGAGCGGCGCGGCGGGGACGGGAAGCGCCGGGAAAGTCGGCGCCGGGTTTCTAGGAAGGAGCCAGGAGGAGCAGCAGAACCTGCTTGTGGCCGGAGCGGCGACGCGGCCGCAGCCGCCGCCGCCGGGCGGGGAGGAGGCTCTGCCCGCGCTGCAGTAATTCCCCCCATCATTTCAGTGCTGCACGAAGCTACAAAGCCGCCCTGCTCCTTCCCACGCGATCCTCCCCTCRGGTCCTTTTTCCTCCCCATCCGGCTGCCTATATATTGGAGCCCTTGAGGAGCTGCCTCTTCTCCTCCAGCGTGGACACCATGCAGGCGGCATCGTCCCTTCCCAGCCCTCAGGAGCAGCTGGCACCCGAGCCAAGGTCCTGCGCAGGTAGGAGACCAGCACCCTGTTCCCATGGGGAACGAGCAGCGCCCGCRCGCCGTGCCGGGCTCCTGCTGGACCTGGACCATGTGCTTCAGTCCCTGGGTCACCTCAATAGCACAAGGGGAGACCAAAACGGGTCTGAATGTGGGGTTTTCAAAGGTCCCCGCAGGGCTGGAATGGGGCTCGAGGGCTTCGGGGAGCCCTGGGCAGGGTTAGGGGCTGGGGCGAGGCTGAGACCTTGGGCACTGAGTTCCTTGGGCGCAGTCGAGGCTCAGCTTATATGAAAAAGCTTTGCATTAATGGCCCCTTGCATTAATTGCCCTTTGAATTAATGGCCCTTTGCATTAATGGCCCTGGACGTGCGGCCCCAARGGCGATCTGCATCCGAGCTCCGGTCCTCGTCAGTCCCAGCGGGCTCCGGGAAGGACCCGTCTCCTCCAAGCCTCGCTTTTGGAGAGGACTGCACGCCTTGTGATGTGGGAGATGCCTTTGGGGCCCTTCCCTTCGGGGCGGGGGGCTCCTTTGCGCAGGCCGGGAGCGCATGCTGTTCCAGCACCGCTCTGGGGCTCGTGAGAGTATCTCCTCCAGCGCGGCACCCGGAGCTGCTGCCTGCTTTGCAAAACGGGCGTTAAAATCGCTGTGCGTTGCTCAGGGTTTGCTTGGTCTGGTTCTTCTCCATGCAGGGACATGCGGAGCGCACGGGCCGGGCTTCGCCTCCCCTCTGGACGCTATGAAAGGTAGGGCTGAGGCGCGGGGCAGGGCCCGGAGCTGTCTGCGCTTCGGGCCGAGATGAGAATAGATGAAAATAACACCCAAGGGGGTGTTATCAAGTGAAAACTGATAACGTGGGGCTCCCGGCCGCGCGAGGAAAGCAAGGGCTCTCCKTGCATCTCGCAGGGGTTGAGCACGGGTTGCACAAGGGCAGCTGGGGAGCAGAGGTGCCCGGGAGCTTTGGGACGGGCYGGGACTCGCAGCGGAGTCTCCCGCGGCTCCGCGGTGCAAAACCAACGCAGAGGTTTCCCACGGGGAGCCGCGCGGCCCAGCAGGCGCCGGCTCTCCCTCTGCCCGCCCCTTAATCCCCTCCGCGGGCTTTAGCGCTCGCCCTCGGGCCTTGCAAAGCTCGGCAGCTTCGGGGGAGCGTCGGTGAGGAGGCACCTCGAGGCACGAGGCCCGCGAGGCCCGATTAGGTGGCTGCTGCTCCCGGAGACCCGTCCGGCGTGTGCGCGGCGCTGGGCCGGCCCGGACGCCTCCTTTGTGCCGCTCGCCAAGGACACCCCTCAGTAGGTGCCACCGACACGTCCCCAGTGCCAGGCAGGTCCCACCAGGCTCCTTTTCCCCATCGCGCCTCTCGGAGCGGTTCCTCGCTCTGCTCAGATGGTCCCAAGTGTGACCACGTCCTTGCGGGCAGCGGCCGCCAAGCCAAGCCCCTTGTGCTCCCTCACAACCTGGTTGCACCCGCGAAGGTCTCGGCTTCATCCCGGGACATCCCGGCCCGGGGGTCCCATCCCCGCAATCCTGCCACGTCCGTGAGACGCCCGCCTGCTTCAGGCCAAACCTGCCGGGCCCGGGTGGCCACCTCAGCATTCCCGGACCAGTTCTCCTCCCTCGCGCCCGCGTCGCCGCTTGCTCATCCCACGCACAGCCGCAAGGAAGGGCACCTCCCGCGTGCCGAGGCACCCGCAGGAGATCAAACGCCCTCGTGGGAGAGGCAGGCAGCGCCCGGAGCAGAACGCTTTCTTCATCCAACACTCACCACCTCGCATACCAGCACCCGAACGCGATGAGCGCCCGCAGCGCCGCGATGAGCGCCCGCAGCGCCGCGATGAGCGCCCGCAGCGCCGCGATGAGCGCCCGCGCCTCTTGGGACACGCCGGGTTGCTGCAGGGCTCTCCTGCACCACGGGAGATCTGCTGCTTGCTGCAACCCTACTGCAGTTCTTGGGACTTTCTGCCTTTGATGTGCATGCTGGAAAACCTTYGCTTTAGCTTTTTCTTCTTCTTAAGCTTTCTTCTTAGCTTTTTAAAGCTTCTCCTGGAGCTGTGGAGGTGGGATGGGAGGAAGTGTCCTCTGCAGGTGCGGCCTGGCCGGTGGCTCCCGTGGTGCCGTCTTCCCTTCCGAGCGTGCTTTCTGGTGGTGCTCACACCAGGCTCCCGTGCGCACAGGTCCCCGGGAGGAGATCGTGTACGTGCCCTGCATCTACAGGAACACGGCGAGCAAGAAGCCGGACTTCCTGGCCACYGTGGATGTCAACCCTGAATCCCCGCACTACTGCCAGGTAGCGACCGCCTCGGGGACACCTCCGCGCTCGTCCCCGGYGGCGGCGGCGGGCAGGGGACAGCGCCGTGGCCTTCGCAGGTCGTCCACCGGCTGCCCATGCCCAACGTGGGCGACGAGCTGCACCACTCGGGCTGGAACGCCTGCAGCAGCTGCTTCGGCGACAGCACCAAGGCGCGCRACCGCCTCGTCCTGCCCGCCCTCATCTCCTCCCGCATCTACGTGGTGGACGTGGGCACCGACCCGCGAGCGCCCCGGCTGCACAAGGTACCCTGAAGGTGGCACCGGCCTGCACGGCTCCGCGGAGAGGTTTGCGGATGAGCTGGATGATGATGATGGCCAAAGGGCAGCACGTGGAGGCTGGGGACGTGGTTGCTGTCCTGCTGACGGGCGAGCAGTTGAGCTCTCCGGCCATGCCCAGTTTGCGGATGACCCTAAAGCTTGGCTGGATGATGATGATGATGGCCAAAGGGCAGCACCTGAAGGCTGGGGAGGTGGTTGCTGTCCTGCGGATGGGCGAGCGGTCGGGCTCTCCGGCGGCAGCCTGGCCGTGCCGCAGCGTGTGCGCTCCCCTGCAGGTCATCAACGCCGAGGACGTGTTCTGGAAGTGCAATCTGGGCTACCCGCACACGTCCCACTGCTTGGGCAGTGGGGAGATCATGATCAGCACCCTGGGGGACCCGTCGGGCCATGGAAAAGGTGCTCTGCCTCCCCTCATCTTCCTCCTATAATGCCCCGGAGAGCGCGCCGGCGCGGGAACGACGCCCAAGCCAGCGGCTCCTGGAGACCTCACCTGTCTCCATGCCCTTGCTCTCCATCTCGTGCTCGTACTGCTCGGRAATGAGCCAATCTGCTCATTTTACAGTATTTAAACCACTAACCTGGCCCGTCTCCTCCCTACCTTGCTTTTGCATCAGGTGGTTTCATCCTGCTGGACGCGGAGACGTTCGAGATCAAGGGCAACTGGGAGAGAGGAGACAAGACGCCCCCGATGGGTTACGACTTCTGGTACCAGCCGCGCCATAACGTGATGATCAGCACCGAATGGGGGGTCCCCCGGTGCCTGGGCTACGGCTTTGACCCCAACGATCTGAAGAAAGGTGAGAAACCATCGGCTTCAATAGCGCCGAGAGAGATGTTGAGCGGGATGTTGGGGTTTGGCCTCGGGAAGGCCCAGCTCCAGTCTGCTGCCTTAGGCTGAGGAGCTAAAGGGGGCAGATAAGGGTGTCCAATGTCACACCAGGTCCTAGAGAGCACCGAGCTCCAAAAAGAACTTACTTCAGCTGCAAATTCCAGCAGTTCGGCCCAAGAGGCTCCATAAACCATAAGCCAAGCTGGGTTTGGGGGTGCGTTTTGGGCGCAGCCCTGTGGGTTGGAGCCCCATCAAAGCCACGTGGCCCCGCTGGACCTTGRGCACCTCCGCGTGGCTTTTGCCGAGGCCCCAACGCCCGGGGTGCCGACCCGCGTGCCCCTCGCAGGGCGCTACGGCCGCCGCCTCAACGTGTGGGACTGGAGCAGCCACGAGTACGTGCAGGCCATCGACGTCGGGGAGGACGCGGCGCCGCTGGAGATCCGCTTCCTGCACGACCCCGCCGCGGCCCAGGGCTACGTGGGCTGCACCATCAGCAGCGCCATCCACCGCTTCTACAAGACCCAGGTGCGCCGGGCACGGAGGGGACAGGGGCTGCAGACGCCGGGAGGGGACAAGGCGGCGGCTCCGGGCGATGCGGGCACCTGGGGACACGAGCCAGGCGCTTCCATGGGCAGCTCCGTGCCCACCCTGAGCTCCGTTCCCTGCCTCCCGCAGCAAGGGGACTGGGCGGCGGAGAAGGTGATCCAGGTCCCCAGCAAGAAGGTGCAAGGGTGGCTTCTGCCYGAAATGCCAGGTGGGTGGGCGCCCGCGGTCCCCTGCGCGCCCGCCCGGTCCCCGCCGTGACGGTGCCCCGTGCCGCCGCAGGCTTCATCACCGACATCCTCCTCTCGCTGGACGACAAGTTCCTTTACTTCAGCAACTGGCTGCACGGCGACGTCCGCCAGTACGACATCTCGGACAGGCGCCGGCCGCGGCTCGTGGGGCAGGTGGGACAGCGCCCGGCGGCCGCCCGGAGCGCGCGGACACCCCCAAACCACCTCCCGGGCTCTTGGATCTGCTTCCAGGTCTTCGTGGGCGGCAGCATCAGCAGAGGTGGCCCCGTGACCGTGTGTGAGGACCAGGAGCTGCAGGAGCAGCCGGAGCCGTTCGTGATCCAGGTGAGCCCTGTTGTCCCTCCGGTGGCATCCTGGTCACCCCTGCCATCCACGCGGTCCCATCTCCGCTTGGATCCACATCACCCGGGCGGCCGGAGGGCTCCAGCTACCAAGGGGGGACACGCAGCTGGGCCAGGTCCCCGGGGAAGCGCGGGCGGGCAGTGACGTGCCAGCACCACGTCCTGTCCCCCGCGTCCTCCCAGGGCAAGAAGGTGCCAGGGGGACCCCAGATGCTGCAGCTCAGCTTGGACGGCAAGAGGCTCTACGTGACCACGTCCCTGTACAGCGCCTGGGACAAGCAGTTCTACCCCGAGCTCATCAGGTAGGGCCGGCCCGGGGCACCCCGGGGCCCCGCGCTCCCAATGCTCACCCCGACTCCGCGCGGGGACGGCGCCCCAGCCCTGCCATGCGCCGTTCCCGCGCAGGGAGGGCTCCGTCATGCTGCAGCTCGACGTGGACACGGAGCGGGGCGGCCTGCGCGTCAACGAGCGCTTCCTGGTGGATTTTGGGCAGGAGCCCGAGGGGCCCTGCCTGGCGCACGAGATGCGCTACCCCGGCGGCGACTGCACCTCCGACATCTGGCTCTGAAATCCCGGGAATTGCATGTGCCATGCAGCGCTTTGCGGGGGAAATAAAAGAGTTGCGTTGTCCCCTGCCCCTGGAGAAGGAAAATCCATGGGAGGATGAAGAAGAGCAGCGGGAAAAGGGCGGGAGGTGTCATAAATGAAGCGAGCCAATTTCTCATCTCCATTTTATTAAAGTGAGCTGGATACAAAGGGTGAGAGCGCTGGGGCGGCCTGGAGRTAATCATTCTCAGGCCCCAACCAAGTCCCCAAAGTCTTGGTATTTATATTGAGTMCCGGTCCCRCCTTTGGTGTTTTTTCCGAAGGTTCCATTCAGTCTGCGCTGTGTGTTGTTGATGTTGCTCAGTCGGAATGTGCTTGCGCCGGCTGTTTCTAGGTGGTCATTATCTGCCTTCTGATGGTCGTTTTGGAGGAAGGCAGATAAGCCTTCCTCAGTGCCCTCTGTTTCCCATTGCCCTCCGTGCCCATTGTATGCAAAATAGTTGGCTACCTCTTGGTCTCGCAAACTTGTTCCTAGGCAAGCAAAGCCTATTCATGGTTAACATCTTGTGGATCATTAACA
>NW_020455700.1:239325-243732 GCF_003342845.1 Nothoprocta perdicaria | reverse complement strand
ATTACAGGAGGGAGGTCCCCACTGCCACCTTCCACAGCTCCTTGTGGATGCCCATGGCCAAGGCCTTGGGGGCCTGGAAGCTCCCAACCTTGGCAACTTGCTACGGAGGTGCCAGCCACGCACTGCACGCACGCGCGCTGCAAACGCGCTGCACACACACGAGACACACGCGCGTGCAAGCGCTGCACGCCTGTTGCATGCTGCCCCATTGCATGCATGCACATTGCGTGCACGCTGCATGCACGTGCACGCAGTGTGTGCACTCGCACGCACGTATGCTGCATGCACATGCATATACACTGCTGTGTACACGCATATACTATACATATATATAAAAATATGTGCGCGCTTTGCACACCCGCTATATGCACCCACACTGCGCGCTCGCTGCGCGCACACACCCGCTTCCTCTTTCAGCCACACCAATCAGAAGCCTGTTACTAGGCAGAGTTCAACTMGCCCCCGACCACTCAGAAGCCCAGCCCCGCTAGTATCCGGGTAGGAAACCAGCAACCGCCAATCACATTAAAGAAGAGCGCAGTATCCGGGCAGATCGGCGCTGCCACAGCCAATCAGAAAAAAAAAAAAAAAAAGCGAGCGGGGCCCGCGGGCGCGTCCCGGCGGGGTGCACCACTTTCGGTTCCTGTTGCGCGTGGGGCAGCGGAGCGGACCGAACCGGACCGGCCTGGCATGAGGGCAGGGCGGGCGGGCTCCGGCTGTAGCCGCCCGCAGGTGGGTGCGGGCCGGTCGCCTCGGTTCCCCCCGGCCGGTCCGGAGGGGCCGGKCCGGTCCGGTTCGGCTCGGTTCGGGTCGGGTGGGGAGGGAGCATCCAGCGCGTTGCCGGTGCCCTCGGGCCTGGCCGTGTCCGCAGGGACCCGCCGTGGCGGTGCCACCTCCGTGCTGTGTCCCGCTGTCCCCGTGGGCTCCCGCTGTCCCGGCGCCCCCCACCTCTGGGTCCCCATGTCGGTAGGGACCTGGTGCCCCATGTCCCCCACGGTCCCTGTGCCCCACGGTCCCTGTCCCCGCATCCCGGCACTTGTGCGGACTTGGTGTCCCAGGGTCCCCCGCGTCCCTGTCCCCTTGTCCGTGGACACCTGGTGTCCCCATGTCCTCTTGTGCCTTTGGGTGCCGAGTGGCGCCCAGCATCCCCGTCCACAGGGGCCTGTCCTTTGCGTCCCTTGGCTCCCCATCCATCATCCAGGTCCCTTTTCCCGGGATTTCCCCGCTTCCCGGCGCCGCTGGGYGCCCCGAGCAGTGGGGACAGGGCTGAGGACGGGCAGAGCTGACACGGGACGGGTGCTGCCCGTGCCTGTCGGTGCCTCGGCATCTCCGCGGGGTTTGCGTGCCCGTCCCCAAGCCCTCGGCMTCCCTCCTCCGGCAGCAACCAGATGTCATGGCTGATGACGAAGCGAGCGCCCGAGCCACCCAGAAGGGGAGCTTGTCACCCGCCAGCCCCCGGAGCAGCCCGAGCAAGTCCAACACGCTGCTGCAGAAGCTCAGGAGCACCATCTCGTAAGGACGGTGCTCCCCGTCCTTGGAGCATCTTCCCTTCTTCCGCGGGGCGCTAACGAACGCAGGCTCATGCAATAAGCTGGAATAACGCGCCGCCTTGGGCATCGACAAGATGCCCATGGTCCAGTGCCTGCAGCTTCTTGTGCTGGTGGTGGGACCGCTAGGTCCTGTGCTGGGTGCTGCACGAGCACAGAACGGAGCCCCACAGCGGGTGCAGAGCAGCTTGGCCAGAGCAGGCGGCTGGAGACGCTGTCCCGGGYGCGGGGCCGCCGTCCTTCTCCGCGTTGATGGCTTTTTTGTCTCTCTCCCCCGCAGCAAATCTGTGCAGAACAAGGTGGACTGCATCCTGGTGAGCACCTCTGCAGCGGGGCAGCAGGGCATGGCGTGGCTGCAGTCCCCTGACACGCTCCCGCCTCGCTTCCAGTTAAACTGGGTGTTGATTTTTACCCAATCCATTGGGTAAAATCCGCTGGGATTTTACTGCCCAGCCCTGTCGTGGGGACCGGAGGGACAGTGCTGTTGAAAGAAGCTGCTGCTTCTGTGGGATCCTCAGTCTGTCTCTGTCTCTGGTCCTTTCTCCCCGCGGACCCTTTGGCCGCAGCAAGATGTGCAGAAATTCTCCGACAACGACAAGCTCTACCTCTACCTGCAGCTGCCGTCGGGGCCGAGCCTGGGGGAGAAGAGGTGGGTGCCAGGGTAAAACAGGGGCTGTGTTTGTGAGCTTGGCTGGGAGAGCAGGAGCCCTTGGGCTTGAAGGAGGCCAGGAGCGAGGGCTGCCACGGTGCTCATCTTCTGTCCTGCTCTGCTGCTCCTGCTAAACGTTTTCTTCTTTGGATTGCCTGTTTTTTATCTTTTTTGGGGGTTGCTCTGGAGCAGCAGCAACCTGGATCTGAGCTTGCTGAGCGCAGCCGAGTACATGCACGCGTGCAACTGGATCCGGAACCACCTGGAGGAGCACACGGACACCTGCCTGCCCAAGCAGGACGTCTACGACGCCTACAAGTGAGTGTGGGGACAGCACGGGGACGCCTGGGTTTGTTGGGGAACCTTTGCCCGCTCTTGGGGCTCTAAAATGGGCCCCATCAGCATGAAAAGAAAAGGGGAATCTGGAGGGGCAATGAGAAGGGCTTGGTGGTTGCAGCTTTCCTTCTGGCTTTGGCTCCATGGCAGGCGATACTGCGACAACCTCTGCTGCTGCCCTCTGAACACTGCCAGCTTTGGGAAGATCATCCGGGAGATCTTCCCGAACATCAAAGCCCGGAGATTGGGAGGCCGCGGGCAATCGAAATATCCTTGCACCCGCGCGGGACGCCCTGGGAGCCGCTCCCCGCGGCAGCTGCACGGGATGGCAAGAGCTGCTTGTGCCTGGAGGGCGTCCAGCTCCTGCTTCTTCAGCTCCCCGTTCCAGCCTGGTTGGCTGAGGGAGATCGCGAGGGTGCCTGGAAATGACRTGGGGTTGGCTCAAGGGTGCCAGGATATGCAAGGAGCAGGGAACAGCCCAGCTGGGCTTGTCACAGGCTGCTGTCACCGTCACAAAGAGGAGTCCAGGCGGCAGCCGCTTCCCTGCAGGTTGCCGCCTGTAGCTGGAAGGTGTTGGCCGGGTCTGTGTGACACTGAGACACCTTAACGCTGCCAAACGTACTGCTACAGCGGGATCCGGAGGAAGACAGTGGTGAGCCTGCCTCCCCTGCCCAGCCTGGACCTCAAAGTCACGGAGACCGTAAGTCCTCGGGTGCCCTGGTGGCTTGAGTGTCACCAGCTCAATGTCACAGCTGATGAAGGCCAGTGGGTGGTGATGGGGAGCCCTCTTCATGGTGCTCCTGGGGGTCTGCTTTGTGCTGTCCCGTTAGTTTCCAAGGTGGAAAGGGGACTTGTGTCACTGASATGTACAGGGCGGTGACTTGCTGGGGACAGCAGGACCTGGCCCCGTGGGCATCCGGGGTGCCGGGATGCTCACGCCGTGCCCTGCCCGCAGCAGTCGGAGCTGCCGGAGCTGGTGCAGTCCTACGGCAGCGAGGTGATGGAGGCGGCCTGCACCTTGACCTGTCACTGGGCTGAGAAGATCCTCAAGCGCTCCTTCAACAGCATCGTGGAGGTGGCGCAGTTCCTCATCCAGCAGCACATCATCAGCTCGCGCTCGGCCGGCGCYGACCTCGTCATGGCCATGGTGGTCTCAGGTGGGTGCGCTGGAGCCGTGGGTCCCACAGCACGTGCCCAGGTTGCTCCCAAAATGCGCTCGCTCGCTGCAGAGCCTCCTCGGGGTCCCAGGGGAGCGTGGATGTTTGGGGCTGCAGGCAGCGGGGGCTGATGCCGCAGGGGCCRCCCCTGGAGCGGCCGTTGCCGTGTCCCCCGTTGCGCGGAGGGGCTCCGGGAGCGCCGCTCTCCACGTGGCCGCCGTGCTCGCTTTCCCAGAGGGCCCGGAGAAGGYCTCCCGGGACAGGCAGTCCCCGCTGGCAGCCAGGAAGAGCAGCCCGGAGGCCTCGGAGGGCAGCGACAGGAGCCAGGGCCAGGTGAGACGTGGCTCCGCAGAGCCCTCGGGTGGCCCGGCCACTGGTGTTGGCGGTGGGTCCCTGGCCTCTTACCTTGGCATGGGAGGATCCTGCCATCCTGCTCCGGGATGGAGGGAGATTGGATCCTCAGGCACAAGCAGGGAAGGTAGCGGGAGCAGGCCGGCCTGGGCAGGGTGCCGCCTGGCTGCCACCTCCCCTGGCATCACCTCTGTGCCCGCAGAGCAAGAAGGAGGCTGTCCCCAAGGCCTCTGTCCTGCCCCGTCCCGAGAAGAAGAAGCCGCCGGAGCCGCCCCGGCCCGTGAGCAGCTCCCAAGTGGACGCCCTGGTCGCCCGTCTGCCGCTGCTGCTGCCCCGCGTCCCGCCGGGGGACCGGCTGGTGGCGCCG
>NW_020455700.1:225116-237174 GCF_003342845.1 Nothoprocta perdicaria | reverse complement strand
TTCCCTCCCCCTTTCCCTCCCATTCCCCCCACATTATTATATATTTTTTCCCGTTACCTTTTCCCTATTTTTCCCCCGCAGCAGCCGACCCGCATCGCCGCCGAGCCCCCCTCCCAAGATGAGCCCCCTGCCCGGCCGCCCGCGCCCGCCGGCTTCGCACCAGGTACGTGCGGCCCCCCCGGGCCAAAGCGGCCGGAAAACGGGAATATTTCGTGGCACGCTCCGTCTGTGCCACTCGGAGCGGGACTTGCAGCTCTGGGGGCAATTAGGAACTCGCCATGCCTTTTTTTTTTCTTTTTTTTCCCCCCATTTTGCCCCTGAAACTCCCGTTTGGGGATGTTTGGGGATCCAGCCCTGGATTGCAGCTGGAGCTTGGAGAGGCACCAGGGGGAGGTTCCCCTGAGGGGGGGAATTGGGGTGGAAAGGTGGATTTCTGGCGCTTCCTTGTCCGCCGTGGCCTTAGCGGCCGCTTCCCTCCGAGGGAGCTCCGGGACGGCGGAGCGGCKGCTTTCGGAATCGCTCATTCCTGCCACGTTTCCCCTCCTTTTCCACAACATTCCCAATTCGGGGCCCCTTTTCCAAGATCCACGTCCTTACAGCCCCCTCGCGCCTCCGTTTCCCCCCAACGGCGGGATGTGGAGCCGCTGAATGGGGCTTTTCCCACTTCGCTCCCGCCTCCGGCCCCATCCCGGCCGTTCCCGGGACGCCCGGCAAAGCGCCCGGCACCCTAATGCGGAGCAGATGTCTCCTGGTCCCCTGCCAGCGCTGCTCTTCTTATCCCAGCCGGATCCCTCCCTCCTTCCCGGCCTTTGGCTGCTCCCCCTTGGCTGCCGTGGGGTGTCCCAAAAGCCGGGGGGCGTCGGGGACCCGCCGTGGTGCCCCCTGCACCCAYGGGTCTGCATCGAAGCCCCATTCCCAGAAACTTGGCCCCGTGCGGCTGTGGGTGGAGGACGAGCCTGTTTTCCAGGCCCTCTTGCTTCCYGCGGTGCATCCCATAGGATTTTCATCCCGGAGTTGGAGCAGGGTGGGGGGTTTGCTGAGCCTCGAAGCCGCCAGAAGCAGCAAAGAGCACTTGGGGACGGATCAAATGAACTAGGGGAACGTGGAGGGGCCAAACGGAGCCCCCGGCCCAGCACTCGCGGTGCCGGCGCCAGGGCCTCGAAGTAATCCCGGGAATTTGTGCAAATCTGATTGAGGCGCCGCGCGGCTCCGGGCGCTCCCGGGGCTGCTAAGGAGCTTTGGCCGTGCCGACCTGCCGCGGAGGCTCCTGGAAGCACTAAGGAGATGCTAGGTATATATATATATTTTATATATATCTTATATCTCCTCCCTTCTGTAGCCCAAGGAGTTGGGTGCTGTTGAGTGAGGAAGAGGAGCAGGAAGAACCAGGTTGATTATCTCCCTTYTGGCCCTTTTGGATGCCTTTTATTGCTCTTTCCCCATTTTATATCCACCAAACACATTTCAGAGACAAACAGCTTCCCATCCTCAGCGGCGTGCAGGGCAGGAGAGCAGAGGCCKAGGGCAAACGGGGAACGGGGAGGCCCCATTCGGCTCTGTGCATCCCAAGGTGGAGGAGCTCCGAGGGCTGCCGCGTTTTGCCCCGGGCTTCCCGGGAGCCGGCAACGCGCCCAAGCTTTCCCAAACCAGGAGGTCAGGTTTGCTGCCTCGCGTTTTGGGTGGCTCTTCCGTAGGGATGTTTATGGGCAGAGAGCTTTAATGGGATTTGTTTCTTCCCTCTGCATCTCCAGCCTAATGAGAAGGTGGTTGGAAACGTTTCTGTGCGTCACACCAAACAGGCTCGGGGCGTCGAGAGCCCTTCCTTGTGCCCAGTTTCACAGCAGCTTTCTCTCCAAATCCTCCCCTGCGAAATTAAGCCAAAGAACATACTTTTTTTTTTTTTCCATTTTATTAATTTTTTTTTTTTTTTTTTGTGCTGGTGTGCGGTTAGTTTGAAAACTGGAGCTCTTGGGATCTTGTGGGGAGGAAAATCAGCTTCCTTGTGCTCGCCGGATCTTTAGGATCTAATGACCACAAGTATTTGAGGCATGTGGGATTTGTACCAAAGGCAGCGGCGAGCACAGAGGAAAATGTTGTGTATTCCTGCTGTGCCGACAGAGTGAACGCTGCGATTCATTTTAATTCCGACCGCTGAACTTTGCTCCAGCTTTTAATTTTATTTTTTTTTTCCCTAGCAGTTAGCGCTTAAGTGCTTTTCAAACAAGAAGAGGAAAGTGGCAGTCGTTTCTGCACCTACCTGGGCTTTTTCATTCAGCAGGAGCTTTTGGGGAGAAATGTCGTGGATTTTCTCCAGCCCATCTCCAGCTTCCACTGGTTTTCGGCCGGCGMAGCTAAGCCGGGACCATTGCTGATGAAAAAAAGAGAATAATAATATTGGTAGTCATAATAATATTAATAGTAATAATGATATTAACAGCAACAAGGTRGTGCCTGAGGTGGGCACAGGGAGCCCGCTGGTGTCCCCGATGCGGGTGCTTTATTTTGAAAAAGTCCTTAAGTGCTAATTGGTGCTGAGGGCTGTGTGAGTGGGTGTTAGTGCCTGCGCTTTGAGGGGAAAAAGGCCAAAAAAGGGCCATTGTGGTGGCAAATGCGGGGCTTGCTCCAGAGCAGTGCGTGGCTGGGGCTTGTCCCCCGGCACCCTCGGGAGGTTCCACTTTTGGAGTATTAATGTCAATGTTGGTGCCAAAGGAGCGTTTAATGCAGAAAACGGAGCGCCGGGGGTGCAAGGAGCCCGGCTGCTCCCGGAGTCCCGTTGGGGCTTTGGGGCAGCGCGTGGGAAAAAAACGGCGATTTTTCTCGCCCCCCGTCTCACGTTCTGCCTCGCTCGCCGCTTTTCCTCTTTTTTATTTATTGCCATGGTAACGGGGAGGGGAAATGGAGATTTTGTGTCATGGCCGCGAGGCGCCTGGCGCTCGCCAGGAGCGTGGCGGGGCGACGAGGGGGGACGGTGGCGCGGGCGCCCTCCCTTCGCGCGAGGCTTGGGCGCCCCGACGTCGCGGCGGCTCCGCGCATCCCGGCGGGAATTCCTGCCCTTCCTCAGCCTCATTCCTCTCCGCGTGGTTCTCTCTGCAGCTCTGAAGCGCCCGTGGCCGCCACTGCTATGGGAGACTCCGGCGCGGAGCCGGCCCCGGGGACAGGCTCGGATGCGGCGCCCGGCGCCGGCGCGCAGGGCAATGGTGGCACGTCCCTCAGCGTCATCACGGAGGGCGTGGGCGAGCTGGCGCTCATCGACGCCGAGGTGGCCAAGAAGGCGTGCGAGGAGGTGCTGGAGAAGGTCAAGCTGCTGCGCGGCGCTTCCCTGGACGCCGAGAGGGACCTGCCCAACGGAGCCGGCGGAGACGCCTGTGAGATCCGCTGCCTGGACGAGGACGCGGCCTCGGGGATCCAGGAGGAGGACGAGGCGACGGCCAGCGCGCTGAAAGTGGCGCGGCGGCGGCAGAAGAACAACTCGGCCAAGCAGTCGTGGCTGCTGCGCCTCTTCGAGTCCAAGCTCTTCGACATCTCCATGGCCATTTCCTACCTGTACAACTCCAAGGAGCCCGGCGTGCAGGCCTACATCGGCAACCGCCTCTTCTGCTTCCGCAACGAGGACGTGGACTTCTACCTGCCGCAGCTGCTCAACATGTACATCCACATGGACGAGGACGTGGGCGACGCCATCAAGCCCTACATCGTGCACCGCTGCCGCCAGAGCATCAACTTCTCGCTGCAGTGCGCGCTGCTGCTGGGCGCCTACTCCTCGGACATGCACATTTCCACGCAGCGGCACTCCCGCGGGACCAAGCTGCGCAAGCTCATCCTCTCGGACGAGCTGAAGCCGGCGCACAAGCGGAGGGAGCTGCCGCCGCTGAGCGCGGCGCCCGAGACGGGGCTCTCGCCCTCCAAAAGGACTCACCAGCGCTCCAAGTCGGACGCCACCGTCAGCGTGAGCCTGGGCAGCAACCTCAAGCGCACGGCCAGCAATCCCAAAGTGGAGAGCGACGAGGAGGTAACGCCGGGGGGGTCCGCAAGCAGCCRGCGTGGGGAGGGGTCCATGGTGGGACACGCTTGCCTGCTCTGTCCTCATATTTCCTTGGGTATCGAGCTCTTGTGCTCGTTCCTCCAAAGGCTCCGGGTTTTGCTTCCTGTGTCTCCAAGCAAAGCAGGAGCGTGGGGTGCGGCTGTCGCCGTGTGTAGCTACAGGCGGACGCTGCCCCGCGCGGCTTGTGCCTGTGCGTTGTTCCGCGCGGCTGTGCGGTGCTCCTCGGCGCCGYGGCCGCGGCATCGCGCCTCCGCGGGGCTCGCCAACCAGGGCTCTCCCGCTCCGAGCCTCCTCTGGGTTTCTCCAAGGAAACGGAGGCTCCGCGAGGGGATTTTGGTGCTGAGGGAAAGGGAAGGGGCTGGATAGCTCTGCAGCTAAGGCAAAAAAATGTGGATTCGGAGAAATGGGCGGGTTGCTCCACTGCTGGATTCCCACCGGATTTGGTGTCCCGGTGTCGCAAGCTGCAGCTGCCTGTCGGGTGCCGAAAATCCCGTTTCTCCCTTGTCTTGACTTGTTGGGATTTAGCAACAGGGAGTTGGAGTCGGAGGTGGCACCATCCCTCCGCGCTTGAGGATCTGGAGCGGGTTGTCCTCTGCCGATGGGAAGAGGGATAAAACCACGCTGGGGTAAAACTGTGGTGCCAAAACGAACAGGGATTCAGTAGGGGAGCTTGGGCCGGGTTTTCCAGGCAGGAATGGCTTCTGTGGGACTCGGGACATTGATTTTTAGGAATTGCAAAGTTGAAGCTTTGCACCGGGGCTGCGGCGTCCACACGTGCCGCACACGGAGTTATTTGGATCGAATCGGCGCGAAAAGGCCCCACGTTGCTGGTGATGGTGGAGTATTCCGCACATTTCCCGCTTTGCCCAAGATTTCCTCACTCCCGGGCTCTGCGGCACGCAGGGAATGGGAATGTCCACCTGCCTGCCTCTATAATGCAGCAAATGCACATTCAGAAACCACCTCGGGCGGGAATTTGAGGCCCTGGGGATGGTCCTGAGGGCTGGAAATGCTCCGGACCCCGTTAGCCCAAGGGCTCCTGCTGGCTGCAGCGGCCGCATCCGTGGAAAACGCAGCATCCCATGAATGATAGATGAAAGCAGCGCGGGGGATAGGTTTCCTCGGCAAGCATTGAAGTGTATTTTGATCCTTCRGCTCCTTCGGTGCCTGGCCATGGAGATCCCGGAGGTGCTGCAAAACTTCCCTGGCCTCTGCAGCTCCCGTAGGTTCCCATCCCATTCCCAGAGCTTCTTGGAGAGCAGCCTGCTGCTTTATGGACTGTTCAGCTCTGTTTCTTTCTCTCCAATGTGCAAAGAAAAGGAACGCTGCAGGCGGCAGGTCGGGCTGGCGACGGTGCCCGTAGTTGGGAACGGGGCTGAAATCCGGAGGGGTCTCCATCCGGGCCGGGATGGGCTGATTCAGACCCAAAGCGGGTATTAAGGCTGCTTTAAAAGGGAAAAAAAACCCAAATCCTGCATTCCTGGCAGAGCTCCGTGTGTTATTCCGGCAGTGGGATTTGCACCTGGAGCTGCTGGATTAGGAAGGAAATCCCGGGAAAAAGAGGCTTTTCCCAGCTCTTTGCCACCCTTGCAGTTCCTGCAACGCCAGGAGTTGCTCCGGCACCAGCACCATCCTTTTCCCCGCGGGATCAAACACCCCCTTCCCCCTATTCCCAGTTATTCCCGCTGCCGCTCCATGCTCCGGAGCCGGGGGGCTTCCTTTGCAAGCYGATAGATCCACCAGCATTGGGCCACACGGCTCCAGGAGAAGAGTTTAATCAGAAAGCTGCTAATTGCACCAGGCCTTGGGAAATTCGGGTGTAAAAGCTGAGTTTTGGGGAGTTTTCCCCCCTTTTTTCCGCCCGGCATGAGCTACCTTGGACTTTCCCACATTAAAAGCTTTGGGCGCTGCCTTTGGCAGCCGGGGTGGAGAYGGGCGCCCTTTCACCCCTCTGATTGCGCCTTGGGTGCTGCTGCTCCCAGCGCTCCCTTTCYTGCTTTGGACACCGTTGGGATCCTCCTTTGGACACCGTTTCCTTTGGAAAATCTGCCCTCCATCACTACTTCCCGACAACCCGACTTGGGAAAGGCACATGGAATTGGAGGGGATCATCCAAGTGCTGCTTGGGGCTTTTAATCAGCGCTCCCTAAAGCCCCACAGTAATTAACTGCCTGGCCAGGCCTCTAATTAGTGCATTTGCTTGCGTTTTTGTCCATTTAAAGAAATATTACAATTATGCTTCCTGCTTAATATCGGTTGCGCCCAACGTCACCTTTCCCCTGCCCAGGATTTGTGCCGAGATTTAGTCTCCAGCCTATTGCCCAGCTTGAGAGCGCGGGGGAAAAACCTCRGTGCTGCTTAATCCCAGCCTTGTAGCGTGCGGTATCAAACGGATAATTTAATAATCGGGCTGGATATTTAGGCTGGATTTGCTTTGCAGGCAGGGAAGGGATGCTTCAAGGCGGAGGACTTTGTAAATAAATTATTTTAGTGGTGTTTTAATGGGAGGGATGTGCCGGATTCTGGAGTAAAACCTCGCCTGCAAAATGGTTTTCTGCTCCTTCAAATTCCGTCTTTTTTAGTCTTTAGGAATGTTGCTTTTTGGGGGGTGGGATTTGATCCAGGAGGGAAAAAYCAAGGGAAAAAAATCAGTGTTTTGGGGCATGAGCAAAACAGTGGGCGGCAGCTTTAGTGATGGTGACAGGGCTAGAAAAATCCCCAAAAGGCTGGAAATTGGATGAAAACCTGTTGCTTTTTGCGTATATAACAATAGGAACTGCCGCTTTGCTGGGAGTCTGATGGGCCCTGAGTGTTTGGGAGCTCTGATCCGGGATCTYATGGGAATTTCAATGGAAATTTCAATGGGAATTTCAGGGGGAAATCCCGTCCCATTGGGGCCACATCCCGCGTGTTGCTGGCATCGCGGGGAGCAAAATAGGGGGAAAAAACCCACCGTGGTCATTGCCAGCCCCGAGCCTTCGGCCTCCTCCTCCTCCTCCCGCCGTTTCGCCAACCGCGGAGCCAAAACGGGCGGGAAAAGCCCCAAAAAARCGGGGCAAAGCGCCGACCAATCCCATCTCGTCCCTTCCCCAGGAGCTCTCCTGGAGCGCGGACAGTCCGGAGCGGTGCCTCCGTTCCGTAAGTGGCCCCGTTTCGTGCCCCCCGCCAGCAGCATTTCCTCTGGGCCCCCTAAAGCTCCCTGGCCGCCCCCYATAACGTACGATTTTAAAAATATATATATTATATTTTATTTTATTTGCATTGCTTGCGCCTGCTTGCCCCCGCCAGGCAGCTCTGGGAATTTCCCCGTGGATCCGTTTGGATAAAAGGAACCCCCCAAGACCCCCCGATGGAAACCCCACGTGCGGAGGGGGGGGGGGGTCCCGTGGCTGCCGCTGCTGGATTTTGGGGGAGAATCCYCGGATTTTGTGTCGGGCCGCATGAAAGAGGAAATGCTGTTTCCTTGAATTTTCACTTCCAATTTCTATGCCAGATGGGATTTAATTTGCTTTTTTTTTGATTTYCCCCCCCCAATCTTTATTTCCCCTCTTTTGAGCTGAGTCTTTCAATCAAAAAGCCCCGATTCGCCTCTTGGAGCCTTTTTCTTTCCCAATGAACCTTTTTTTGCCSCCCTCCTTGCCTGTGATCAGCATCATCTTCCTCATGTGTGCCCTTCCTTTGCTCCGGAGCCTCCCCGGGCCTCCCCGTGCTGCATGTGTGATCCGTGCCCAAATGCGCGACAAATCTCACCAAATCAGTGCCAATTGCAAAGGAAATAATTGCAAATTAATGCACTTTCTTCCCCCRCCGTGTCCTGCATCCGCTGCGTGCACCTATATATATTTACATACACGGAACGTGAGGCTTTTCCCCCCCATGTCTGCTCGGCTGCAGGCTCCGTTTCCATCCCGATTCCCCCGTTTCGAAGCATTCCCGAGGATGGGAAGGCGCTGGCCCTTGCRGAGGGTTTTCCCGGTTTGCTGCTTTATTGCTATTTTCCCTTTCCGGGTTGGGAGTGGGAATTTCGCTCCCGGATTTCGCCTTCCCTGGTTGCCTTGATGTGGGATTTGCGCAGCACGAGCGAGCCCGGCCCCAAAGGGCTCTCCCCGCATCCCAAGGATGGCAGCAATCCCGGGATATCGGGCTCGGCAGCCGGGAAACGGCCCGGAATGAGAGGAGGATGGAACAGAACTAGGGAGCATCCCTATGGAGCGGGGAGATCCTGGCGGAGAGCCTCCGTTTAACGCCCTTGGTAGGAGGGAAGTCCTTATATTGGTGCCGCGCAAGGAAATGATCCAGGGGGGAGTCGCAGGAGGGAAGGAGGAGCCCAGAGCRCCTGGGATACGTTGGGAAGCGGAGCCGGGAGCTGCCGGGGCCTGGGAAAAGCTTGGGAGAAGCGGCCGCTTCCCTCTGGGCCTCGCGCCGGCCCCTGAGCCCTGGGAATTGGTTGCCTCTCCGCCGGGGCGCGATCCCAAATTCCCACCGCCTCTCCAGGTAGGAAGTCATTCCTCCCGAAAGCCCGGGGCTCTCTGGGGCCCTTTATCCCAGTGGGACCTTTTTCCCGGGAGCAGACGCTCCCCAGAGGAGCTGGAAAAGGCAGAAGTGCTGGAAAAGAGCAGCCTTGCAGGGTCATTCCCCTTCCCAGCAGCAGGATTTTGCTCGTGGACTRCAGATCCCAACAACTTCCCAGGCGTCATTCCCGCAGAGGGGGCAGCTCCGCTGCTCCCGCTCCCCTGGAACCCCCCCTTTCCCGCTGCCTCTTCCCGCTTCCCGCCGCGYGCTCCGGTGCATGTCCCGCACGGCTGTGGCACCGGCACTCGGGGATGGGCCGTGCAGGAGCGAGCTGCCGTTGTTGATGCCCTTTTTTTATGGATATGGATGTAAAATAGATATAATTTCGGGCTGGGAAGACAATCCGCGCTCCCTCTGCTGCCTGCGGCCTTGCGGGAGCTGGGAACGCAGCCRGAAAGGGGAGGAGGAGGGTGGGAGGAAGGCGGCGGGTGGGAGGAAGGCGGCGCTGGGGCCTGCTGCTTTGGTGCCTCCCGGAGCGGCGGGCACGGGGATCCAGCTCCTTTTCCAGGCGGGATTCGTCCCGCTGGGACACGGGCGCCCCAGGGCAGCATTCCCGTGCCCGTTCTCACGCCCTCTCCCGCTCTTTGGGCAGCCCGTGCGCCTGGCCCCGGAGCGCGAGTTCATCAAGTCGCTGATGGCCATCGGGAAGCGGCTGGCCACGCTGCCCACCAAGGAGCAGAAGACGCAGCGCCTCATCTCGGAGCTCTCGCTGCTCAACCACAAGCTGCCCGCCCGCGCGTGGCTGCCCACGGCCGCCTTCGAGCACCACGTGGTGCGCGTGCCGCACACGCAGGCCGTGGTGCTCAACTCCAAGGACAAGGTGAGGCGCGCGGCGCGGCCCGGGGCCGTCGCGCCGCAGCGGGGCTGCCCCCAGCGCTCAGTGCTGGCTGTCTCCGAGGATGGAGTCTCGCCGGCTCTGTCCCCTGCGCAAGGGGCTCTCAGGAGCCACCGGCTCCTCGTGACGCCTGGTCCCCCCCGGGCAGGCTCCCTATTTAATCTACGTGGAAGTACTTGAATGCGAGAACTTCGACACGGCCAGCGTGCCCGCTCGCATCCCCGAGAACCGCATGCGGAGCACGCGCTCGGCCGAGAACCTGCCCGAGTGCGGCATCACGGCCGAGCAGCGGGCCGGCAGCTTCAGCACCGTGCCCAACTACGACAACGACGACGAGGCCTGGTCCGTGGACGACATCGTGGAGCTGCAGGTGGAGGTGGGTCCTGCCCGGGGCTGCGGGATGCTCCTGGTGTCCGGCTTGGCCTCCGCGGAGGTTGGGATGCGGCCTCCCGCCGGCGAGGGCTCACGCGCGTCTCGCCCCGCAGCTGCCCGAGGTTCACGCCAACAGCTGCGACAACATCTCCCAGTTCTCCGTGGACAGCATCACGAGCCAGGAGAGCCGGGAGCCCGTGTTCATCGCGGCCGGCGACATCAGGTGAGCGGCGGCGGTGGTGATGGGCGCGCGCGCGCCCCGGCCCCTGCCGCACGGCCCCCGTCGTCTTGCAGGCGCCGCCTCTCGGAGCAGCTCGCCCACACGCCCACGGCCTTCCGGAGGGACCCCGAGGACCCCTCCGCTGTGGCCCTCAAGGAGCCGTGGCAGGAGAAAGTCAGGTAGGGCTGGGGACGTGGGCGCCCGGCGCCGCGGCGTTGCCACAGATGGGCCCGGGAGATCGGGCGGATCATTCCCGTGGGAGGGATGTTGGTCCAGGACGCGGGGACAGGGAAGCGGATGGGTGACSATGTCCCCGGCTGCAGCAGCTACCGCTGTGGCACGTCCCGCGGTAGCCTCGTCCCTGGTCCTGGCCTGGGAAGTGCGTTTCCAAATGCCAAGTTTCTCCCTGGGCAAGAGGGAGAGCATCCCGGGCCTCTCCAGCCTGGCTCAAGCTGGGAGGTTTTTGTGGAGAACCTGGGGATGGAAGCGGGGACCAGGGTTCATTTCCCCCTGCTTGCCGAGGTGTTCGTGGCTCGGAGCAGGTCTGCGGTTTGCTCGGGGATTCGCTGTGCGGTTGTCGCAGCCCGGGGCGCTCTTAGCACCCAGAATGACCCCCCGAACCCCCTGCCTTCTGCTCCCGCTCCCACCCGCGGCCTGCAGGAGGATCCGGGAAGGGTCTCCCTACGGCCACCTGCCCTCGTGGCGCCTGCTCTCCGTCATCGTCAAGTGTGGGGACGACCTGCGGCAGGAGCTGCTGGCCTTCCAGGTCCTCAAGCAGCTGCAGGTGAGGCCGGGAGCGAGGGGCCGGCCCTGGCGCCCGCGGGAGCCTCGCGGGGTCCCGAGGGATTCCCTCTTCCTCTCCCCTAGGCCATCTGGGAGCAGGAGCGGGTGCCCCTGTGGATCAAGCCGTACAAGATCCTGGTGATCTCGGCCGACAGCGGCATGATCGAGCCCGTGGTCAACGCCGTGTCCATCCACCAAGTCAAGAAGCAGTCGCTGCTGTCGCTGCTGGATTATTTCCTGCAGGAACACGGCAACTACACGACCGAGGCCTTCCTGACGGCGCAGAGGAACTTCGTGCAGAGCTGCGCCGGCTACTGCCTCGTGTGCTACCTGCTGCAGGTCAAGGACAGGTGAGTCCCGCTCTGTCCCCGCGGCATCCCGGGAGCAGCCGGGCCGCGGCGGTTCCTGGGCTGGCGCCGCGGTCCCGGCTTCGCTGAGCGTTCCCCCCGCCCAGGCACAACGGCAACATCCTGCTGGACGCGGACGGACACATCATCCACATCGACTTCGGCTTCATCCTCTCCAGCTCGCCCAGGAATCTGGGCTTTGAGACGTCCGCCTTCAAGCTCACCACCGAGTTCGTGGACGTGAGTGACGCAGGGACACGGCAGCCACGGGTGGCAGGGAGGGACCCTCGAGCCCGGTCCAACCTGGGGCGGCACCAGTGGCGCCCCTGGGTCCATCCCAGGACGGGACAGACCAGGTTAAGGCTGGAGGGGCTCTCCTTGCCGTGCGGCTGCGCCCGGAGCCGATTCCCCCGGGGATCCCGGTGCCGCCGCGGCCGCCGGAGCTGCCCTCGGGTCCCTCCTGCTCCCCGCAGGTCATGGGCGGCCTGGACGGCGACATGTTCAACTACTACAAGATGCTGATGCTGCAGGGCCTCATCGCCGCGCGGAAGCACATGGATAAAGTGGTGCAGATCGTGGAGATCATGCAGCAGGGTGAGCGCGGGCGCGCGGGCGCGCGGGGCCGCCGCGCGCGGCCGCCCTCCGGCCTCACCGGCGCCCTTCCCTCCGCGCCGCAGGCTCCCAGCTGCCCTGTTTCCACGGCTCCAGCACCATCCGCAACCTGAAGGAGCGGTTCCACATGAACATGACGGAGGAGCAGCTGCAGCTGCTCATCGAGCAGCTGGTGGACGGCAGCATGCGCTCCATCACCACCAAGCTCTACGACGGCTTCCAGTACCTCACCAACGGCATCATGTGAGGCCGCGGCGGGCCGCCGGACTTGGGGC
>NW_020455700.1:217294-225006 GCF_003342845.1 Nothoprocta perdicaria | reverse complement strand
AAAAAAAAAAAGGCAAAAATTAGAGGAGCGAGGAGAGAGAGAAGAAACCCTCGTGGAAAGAGCTGGAAGCAGGAAAGGATCATGTGGGAACTGCTGGTGGGGAGGGGGCCCGTGGAGGTGCCGCCGCGCAGTGTTAGGCTGGGGGGAGCGGGGGACCGGGGCCTGGCTGCTGCCTTCCTCCCCCTCCTCGTCCTCCTCCTCCCGGGCCCKCTGCCCTGGCGCCCCCGGCCCCGCGGCGCGTTCGGGGCCCCCCGGGCAGCGGGTGGGGGTCGTTTTTTTCCCCCCTTTTTGCAATAATTCCTGGCCTCCCTTCGCAGGGCTGGGGCGGCCCCCCGGGGCGTGGAGCAGCCCAGGGGCCAGGGTGAGGGACACGGGCGGGGGGCTGCCTTTGTACCCCCACCCCCCGCCTCCTTGGGCTCTCCTCAGCACYAGCGACTCGTCCTGTCCAGCAGGCAGCATTAAAAAAAAGGAGAATTCCTTTAAAGCGCTGGTGTGCGGGCCGGGGGCGCCGCCGAGGTGTCCCCCCCGCCAGGACACCCGCGCGGGGCCAAGGAGCACAGGGCACAGCAGGGCTGAAACCACTAGAAGTTTTAATGAATCGCGGCGTGACTACAAGAATAAAGGATACCTGAGAGCCTCGCGCAGTGCCGTGGGGCGGGAGCGGGGCGGACGCGGCCCCCTCCCCAAATGAGCCCCCTTTCCCCCCCAGGCCGCCCCTTAGCACAAGTCCAGCTCAAGGCACTGAAGTGCTTGAACCCCAAGAGCTCCCCGAGCCCCCGGGTTTCGTTTCCTCCTCAAACGCGGAGGAGCGGCGGGGGCTGCTCTGCGCCGAGACGTCGTGTACAGCGGCCCGCGGAGCCGCTCGCTCTTCTCCTCCGGCCTCCTTTTCCAAACAGCCTCCCGGCCTCCGCTTGCAGGGYGGGAGGCCGAAAGCCGCCCTGCTCTGCCCTTAAGAAGCCCCCCCAGCGCCAGCAAAGCGGGGCCGGGCCGGGGGAAAGAACAAAACCCAAACGAGGAGAGCGGCTGGTTTCGTTTCGGTGCCTTTAGTGTATGGTACAGCTTTACACGGCGGGTTAGAGGTTATTCACAATGCAAGGAGGAGCCCCCCCCGTTAAGTTACGGCAATAATGACTCACACGAACACCCTACCCCAAGCACAGGCGCTAAACAAACAGGAACGGGGAGAAAAGTGTCTTTTGGGGGTGGGTTTTGTTGCTGGTTTGGGCCGTTTTCCCCCCAAACGTGGGGAAAAGGGCCGGGAGGCTCCGGGCTCCTCCGGTGCTGCGGGGTTGCGAGGAGGAGGAGGGGGAGGAGGGGGAGCAGGGAAGGCCGAGGCCCGGGGGGGCCCCTGGGTGACAGCAGCTTCCCTTGGGAATAGCGGCTGGGAAGGGTGCCCCTGGGGAGCCCCGGCCCTCTCCCCTCCCCGCCGGGCCGCCGGGATGTGCGGCGGCTTCTCGGGCGGGCGCCGGGCCGGGATGAGCGTCGCGTTTCCTCYGCGCGGCACCGGCCAAATACAAAAAATCAGCAACGGGAGAGAGGACAAGAAGGAAGAAAAACCCGAGGCGGCGGCGGCCGGGGGCTCGACGGACACGTCCCTCCTGCCCGACCCGGCGGCCTCAGCAGGATTCCCAAGGCGGCTCCCGGGAGAGCGGGCGATGCAGCAGTCCCGATGGAAGAGGCCAGGACTTACGGTTGCAAACGGCAGCCCCGGGCCGGGGGGTTCCCTTCTGCCGGCCTCATCCCGCCCGACGGAGCGGAGGGACAAACTTGGCTTCCACGGTCGAGCTCCCCCCGGGCAGGGCAGCGAGTCCGGACCCTGCCCTTGGCTGGAGAAGAAAAGGCGGCAGCCAAAAAACCTCCAATTTGCCCCGTTCTTGCTCACGAGCCGGGGAGAGGAGGCGCCCGGATGGGCAGGGCCATTAGCCGGGCGCATGCGGGAGCCGGAGCGCAGGGCACGAGCCGGGCGCCCRGCTCTGCTTCCCAACGCGGGGCATCAGCCGAGCGGCTGCGGGCGCGAGCCGGGCTCCGGCTCTCCGCTTCCGAGGGCGATGGGGAGCCCGGGGCGCTCCGCGCGGGCGCTAGTTCTCGGGGCTGGCGTTCTGCCGCGCGCGGATGAAGGCCATGCCGTGCGTGCGGAAGTGCGTCTTGAGGTTGAGCTGGCTGTCGAAGCCGCGGCCGCACACGGTGCAGGCGAGGCTGCCGTCGGCGGCGGGCGGCGCGCCGGCCTCGCGCGGGCTCCGCGGCGCCGGCTCCTCCGCCTCGCCCGCCGCCCCCTTCTTCTTCTTGTGGCTGATGAAGCGGTGGCGGTTGAGCGAGACCTGCGAGGTGAAGCAGAGGCCGCACTCGCGGCACTGCTGGGCGCTCTCGTCCGTGCGGTGCTGCGGGATGTGCTCCTGGAAGTCGGCCGCGCTGCTGGCCACGTAGCCGCACTTGCGGCAGCGGAAGGGCGCCTTGCGCTCGCCCTTGGGCGTCTTGGCGGGCGGCGTGGTGCTGTCGGGCTCCTCGCTGCACGAGTCGCCCTCGTCCGACGACGCCTTCCGCTTGCGGCCGGACACCTGCGGGAAAGGGCGGGAGAGGCTGAATCCCGGCAGCTCCCGGCAGCCCAAACGGCTCCGGAGCTTCCCCACAGGCTCCTGGTTTTTGCTCCGAGAAAAGGCCCAACGGGGCAAGTGCCCCGGTGCCCYGGGGCTGCCAGCGTCGCCCTTTTTGCCCCTGGGGACAGCTCTGGGACCACCCCAATTGAACGATGCAACTTTGGCAGCTTTGTCCCGCTCCGGCCACCCTGATCCCAGCCGGACTCATCGAGCCTGGCTGCCCTGGAAGAGCCCAACAAGTCCTTGGGACCGGGTCCCCGAAGTCCTGGGACGGAGCCCGTGTCGCTGGGGCCGGAGGGAGCCGCCAGCTCCGGCCACGGCAGCAGCGACGCTGGATGAGGGCTYGCGGAGCGCCCCGGGCACCGGGGAGGCTCCTACCTGCGCGGCGCCGGTGCCGATGCGGGCGATCACCACCTCCTGGCTCTTGGCCTGGTCGGTCACCTTGATGCCGTGCCGCACCTGGATGTGCTTCTCCAGGATGAGGCGGCTGCTGAAGGTCCGCTTGCCCTCCGTGCAGTACCTGCGGGGCCCGAGCGGCAGCGGCTGCAGCGAGGACGCTCCCGAAGCCCGGCGCCCGTCCGGCATTCCTTACGGGATACAAAGCCCTCCCTCCCGCTGYCTCCCTCCCCTCCTGTTCTTAAGCTAAATGCCCGCTCGCAGGCAGGACCTGGGTGCTGTGCCCTCCCCGTTGGCTTCAACCACCCGCAGTTTCACCCCAGGCGCCTTGGTGGAAGGAAAGCAAAGCCCCCTTCCCCCMAAAACAAGCCCCCTTTTCCCAGGCAAAGCCTGGGGGTGACGGGGTACCGGCAGGGGTAGACGCGCTTGATGCCTTCGTGGTTCACTCGCACGTGTCTGCGGAGGCTGGGAGCGGAGCAGAAGGAGCGCTCGCACAGGCGGCACGGGAACTTCTTCACCGACTGCAGGGAGCRGAGGCAGGGAGCGGGTGAGCGGCGCCCAGAGCCGGCACCTCCACTGGGCCGCTCCGGGACGGACACGGGGGCTCGGCACCGCCCCGCGCTCCCTCTCCTTTGGGAGCATCTGCATTGCTGCTCCCCGGGACAGGGAACGTCCCTGCTCCTYCGTGGCCCAAAACACCGAGAGCCCCTTAAATTCACAGCTGGGGAGAAGGAACGTGCGGACGGGGGCAGCCCGTGCAAATAAATATTGCCCCCCCACATTCCCAAGAGAACCGGCCTCCTCCTCACCTTGCCGTGATCCTTCTTCATGTGGGAGACGTACTCGTCGCGCTCCGGGAACCACGAGTGGCAGACGCCGCACGTCCAGCCGCTGCCCTTGGACTTGCTGGCGGGGTCCGTCTTGCGCTGGAAGCGGCTTCGCTTCGTCTTGCGCAGCTCCGGAGAGCTCGGAGGCTCGTCCTCCTCCGTGGAGGACGAGGACTCCTCCGAAATCTTGGACACGGGCGTTTCGACCGGCTCCTGCTTCGGCGTGAGCAGCACGGCCGCCTTCTTCGCCAGGTCTTCCTTGGGCTTCTGGGGCTGATGAGTGTTCTGGAAAGACAGGAGTGTTGGATGTTCATCGAGGCTGGGAGTTGGCCCAGCACAACCCCCCCCGATAGCCCCAGCTCCCCAAAACCCAGGGCCTTGGGTTCCTCAAGGGTGGGAAGAGGAACCCCAGGGAGAGCGGAGGGTGGGCTGGGCCGCAGCGTCACCTTGAGGTGCTCCAGCATGGTGCGTTTCTGGGCGAAGAGCAGCGGGCAGTCGGGACACTTGAAGACGCTCACGCGCTGGTTGAGGAGATGCTGGTCGAAGTGGGAGGAGAGCAGGGGCTTGTGGGTGAACACCGTGTCGCACATGGCACACTTGTAGATCATCCTGTGGGAGCAACGGAGGCCAAAGAGAGTCAGCGCCGCGCACAGGGGCAGCACGGAGCGCTTGGAGGGTCCCTGTCAGCGAGGGCGGATCTCCTTGTCCCAGCACATCGCCCAGGACCACGTCCAGGTGGCTTTGGAGCAGCTCCAACGAGGGAGACTCCACAACCAGCCCGGTCCAGCGCTCTGGCACCCTCCAAACCAAGACACGCCGACACGATCCCCTCTCTCCCAGGTTAAACAGGAGCGACGCTCCGGCGCCCTCATTTCCCGGGAGATTTCCTCCGGGAGGACGCCCCACCACACGGGCTCACTTGGACTGCTGGTTGCTGAAGCCGGGGTGCTGCGTGTAGACGTGCGCGTGGGCGCTGGGCGCCGACTTGAACGCCATGGGGCAGATGGGGCACTTGTGGAACACCTCGCAGTGCGACGTCTGGATGTGCGACTTGATGGAGTTGACGCCGCCGAACACCACGGCGCAGCTGGGGCACCTGCGGAAGGAGGCGAGCGTGAGGCCGCCGGGGACCTCGGAGCGGGATTCCCTTCTCCCAGGCATCTCTCCCGGCTCGCGGGGCGAATCCCGGCGCCCTACCTGTAGCCGACGCGGCGCGAGAAGTGCAGGCAGGCCTCCTTGAGGTGCGTCTCGAAGTTGGCCAGCAGGAAGTTGCCGCCGCACTCGGGGCACACGTGGGGAGGCCGGTTCTTGTGCATGCGCTGGTGCGCGCTGAAGCTGCAGCGGTTCGACACGATCATGGGGCACGTCGTGCAGACCTGGCCGGGCGGCGGGGAGAAGCGCGTCAGGAGGTGGGCAACGTGCCCGCRGGAGCCTTGGCCAAGGGCACCGGGGACAGCCGGCGCCCCAAACCACCTGCACCCTCCTGCCTCCGAGGGCTGGTCTGAGGGGGCAGCCGCAGGCACCAGCTCGGGGGCCTGCTGGGCTGTGCTGCAGAGCTGGGTGCCTCCTGTCACCCTGCTGAGGGTGCCCAGRGGCCGGCTGCTTGGCTGCCAACGTCCCCCCATCCCTCCCCACGCGGAAAAAATCCCGGGCCTCTGTTTTAAGGGATCGCAACGTCAGGAGAGGGGATGCGCGGAGGTGCTTGCATGTTGARACGGTGCTTCCCATGTCCCGCTTTGGGGCTTGGGGAGGCCAGCCTGGTCTACAGCAGCCGTTTTGGGGGGGAACTGGATCTCAGCTGGGCCCCTAAAACCSCTTTTGCGCCTTTCCCCTTCTCCGGGTTCCCTTTGCGATTCCGCCAAAGAGGAAGCGGCGGCCGCAGCTCCGCTTCCTCGGGCGCTTCCTCAAGGAACCTCCCTCCTGCAGCGCTTTCCCACCAGCAGGGAGGGCAGCGAGGACGCCTTCCCCTCGCGCTCGGCTGTCCCCAGGCCCCGCCTGTCCCCAGCTCAGCGTCGGCACCTCCCACCGGCCCCACGCTGCAGCTTCCAGCCCAAAGCCGCGCGGTTTTCCAGGCGGAAAACACGCAGGAGGGACTCGCCCGGGGACGCAGGCGGGAGCGGGCGCCCACGTACCGTGCTGCTCGCCGTGCCCGCGGCGCCCGCCTGCTGGAAGTGCGCCGCCAGCCCGGCCTTGTCCTTGCACTGCTCCTTGCACTCGAGGCAGCGGAAGCAGCTGTAGCTGCCCTGCTCCGCGCCGCCGCTCAGCGGCAGGATGGGCAGCTCCTGGAGCCCGTTGGCCGCGGCCAGCGCGTCCTGAGCCACGGCGGGCACCTTGGCGGCGGCCAGGGAGGTCACCGACACCAGCGGGGTGATGTCCGGCTGCCCGATCATCTGGTCGAGCGCGATGGGCCGCATGACGAGGTGGGAGCACTGCATGACGAGGCCCTTGTCCTTGTGCTCGCGCGCGTGCAGCAGCAGGCTGCACTTGTTGAAGAAGACGAGGCGCTTGGTGCAGTGGTTGCAGGTGACCTCGATGCGCATGCTGCGCCGGTCGTAGTGGCGCGCCAGGCTCTTCTCCAGCGCGAAGGAGTCGCCGCACTCGAGGCAGCGGTAGCCGAAGGGCGGCAGCGAGAGGCTGGCGTCGGCCGGCGGGTTCAGGTTGGGCTTGTAGGTGGGCAGCAGGTTCTTGCTGTTGAGGATCTTGTTGAAAGCCTCCACCAGGCTCGACTGGCTCCGCGAGATGACGGTGCCCGCCAGCGGCGGCGACGGCTTCTGCGGCTGCACCATGACCACCGTGGTGCCGTTGAGCTTCTGGTTGGCGGCGGGCGCCGCGCCGCCCCGCGCCTCCGCCTTGGGCAGCGCCTGCGGCACCAGGTTGAGGATGTTCTTGGCCACGGCTTTGCCCGCCTTGGCCGGCAGCACCACGGACTTCTGCTGCGCCACGCTGGCCGCGATGAGCATGGCGCTGCTGGCGCTCTGGATGGTGGACACGGGCAGCACGGTGCCCTTGAGCTTCGTGCCGTTTCCCAGCTGAACRCTGACGATTTTGGGGCCCTCCGTGGTCTTCAGGGGGCTGGAGAGCTCCAGTTTCTCCTTGGCCATATCCAGCCCCATTCCATCCTCCTTGTCCGCCGCGGCCTCCAGGGAGGCCTCCTGAGAGCTCTGCTCGGCGGGGCCCTTGGCGGAGCCGGGCTCGGAGTCCGAGGAGATCCTGGTCACCGTCCTGGTGATGCTGCCGCACGACGTCTTGATGGTCTTAATCCGCACCTTGAGGGGCCGCGAGGAATTGGAGGAAGGCGAGTCGTTGTTGTCTTCCTCCTCCTCCTCCTCCTCCTCYTCCTCCGCGCTGGACATACTCGGCGGGCTGCCCACGGGCTTCTCCAGGGCTTCCCGCTCCTCTTTGAGCGGGACGTCGCCCAGGGCCTTGGGAGAAGGGGGCAGCCTGGGGCTGGGCGCCGCGGGGGAGGCCGCCTTGAAGAAGGGCTCCCGGGGCGAGGCCTTGTCCTCGGCGAGGCCGCCGGGCTCGGGCCAGGCCGCGATGGGAGAGTCGTCCGTGGAGTATCGCACGGTGACGGATTTGAGGTGCCCCAAGGGGCTGCCTCCCCGCGCCGCCTCTTCCGAGTCGGGCTCCTCCTTCTTGACGCAGGGCACGGCCGCCGGCGACGGCGCGGCGCCGCCGGGCTGGCCGCCCTCGAAGGGCTGCGCGAAGGCCGCCTGCTCGGCGCTCTCCCCCGCGGGCTCCTTGCAGCCCAGCGGCGGCGACGGCGCSAGCGGCGGCACCGACAGCCCTTTGTCCTTCGCCTTGCACTCGCGGGCCCGGTCGATGAGGTTGGCGCCGGCGTCTTCGTTGGGCTCGGGGCTGAAATGGGAGAAGATATCGAGGGCCTTGGGGCCCT
>NW_020455700.1:212681-217163 GCF_003342845.1 Nothoprocta perdicaria | reverse complement strand
GGCGAGCGGGCCACGTCGGCGGCGCCGCCGAAGCCGTTCTGCAGCAAGCGGGGCCCGAGGCCGTGCGCGTCCTTGCCGCGGCCGTCCAGCGCGTCGAGCTGCTCGGGGCACACCGTGTTCTTCACGATGACGCTCACGGCCGTGATGTCGGCGTGCGGCAGCGCGTGCTCGGCGGCGCCCGCCTCGCCCGCCGCCTGCTTCGCGTGAGCGTCGGCCTCCTCGTGGCCCGAGTGGATGGCCTCGTTGGCGTCGATGTCGGGGATGTCGAAAGCCGCCAGCAGGTCGTCGAAGTCGGGCGTTTTCATGTCCCCCATGGTGGAAGAGCCTGCGACAGAGCGGAGAGAAGCGTCAGCTCTGCGACGCGGGGACGCGAGGGCCGCAACCCCCGGAGCCAGGACACGGGCACCGGGGCCTCCCRCGCTCCAGCCTCGGAATACCACGGAGGCCGCCTCCTTCCTCCAGCCGCCCAGGGCATTCCCACCCCTCTGCCTTTTCCGCTTCCCTTTGGGCATCGTTTGACGCCCAGGCAGGTGGCAGAAGCACCCACGGATCCCACCAAGGGCTGGGAGATGCCGCCCGGGCTCGTGCCGCGATCCCGGCAGGACACGGCAGCTCCCACCCGATCCCGGCTTCCAAAGCAGCCTCGGGACTATCCCGCTCGGCCTTTTCTCCACGCGTGCCCAACGCCCTCCCGGCTCCGGCTCAGCTATTCCCAGCCTTGCGCAGGGCTGGCAGCGCCCGGGCGCTCTTCCCCGCGCCCGGCTTAGCCAGCTTAGGCCGGCTTTATTTTTAACGCTCGCCACAGGTCACCCCAAGGGGACGGAGGGAGCCGCCACGGGCCTTGCACGGGGCCCTTCTCCCTGGCCTCGGCCCYGCTCCAGGGCCAAACCCGGCCACGACAGCCCCTTTCTGCGAGATCGAGACGTTTGCATCGCCTTTTTAAAATAATAATAAATAAAAATAAAGCTGAAAGCGAAAAAACCCAGCTTCATGCTCCAGCAGCGAGCCCAGATGCCACCAGCGGAAAGGAGCAGAAGGAAAAGCACCAGGCTGGAAAGCGCCGGCGGGAAGGAGGCCGGTACCAAAGGCCGTGGTCCTGTTCCARAGCTGCCATCTGGCTCCTCGGCACAAAATCCCTGCTCGGAGCGGCAGCCGCAGGGACCTTTGTTTGTCCGGAAAGGCTCCTTCGCCGGCATCTCCGGGGGTTTGCGGCTCACGGTGAATCCCATCCTTCGGGATCCCCTTCCTGCTCCTTCCCTTCGAGGGYAGCAGGAGCTTCTGGCGCCTGGCAGCTCCTCCAGCTGCGGCCCGCGCCGGGCAAATTCCGTTGGGTTTGGGTCATGCAAAAGCCAGGAGGGATTCAAGCCGCTTCGGAACACGGCAGGGCGGAGGAGAYGCGGAGGGGAACCTTGAAGCTGCCTCCCAAAGAGCCTCTCCCTTGCAGATCCAGGGAATTCAGGCTGCCAGGGCAGCCCTTCCTCCCCAAAGGGAAGCAAATGCTGCTTCCCCCTTCTAAGCAAGGGAAGCAAGAGGACGGAGAGCTGCTTTTTGCCRGGACAAGACATTTCTCTCCCTCTCCTGCCTCCCTGGTGTCCGGAGCGTTCCCAGAGCGGTACTGACCTGGCRCAGAGCAGCTTCCCGACGGAGAGGAGCTTCCCGACGGAGCCGGGCGGCTGGGAAAGCCTCAGAAAGGGAGGCGCTGGCGGGGGGAAGAGGCCGCCGAGGGCGCTCAGGGTTCCCGTGCAGCGGGTGCGCGGAGAGCGGGGCCSGATGGCAGCGGCGGGCGGCTACACGGGCGGCGGCGCCGCGTCCTGCTCCGCGGCATCCCGAGGATGGGAACGGCTGCGCTGGGAGGAGAGAAAACAGGAGGAGCCCGTGAGATAACTCGGCACCCAGCTCTTCTACCCAGTGCGGCGCCCGCTTCAAACCCAAAACATCCGGGACTTCTCCAGTCTGGGATCCGCAGAGATGCCGGGAAGGATTTGGGAGCCGCGGCGCTCCGGAGCTGCGCGCGGGCAGAGCCCTTCCTGAGCCTTATCTCCAAGGGGTACCAAGGCACACACAAAAGATGGGAGGTGCCCACTTTGGGATTTGTTATTTCCTTCTTTTTTTAAGCCGGGAAACTCTCCAGCCCACCCAGCCCCACCGAGCACCCGCTCCTCCATGGGGCCTTCGCACTTGATCCCGGGGCCCCGTGGAGGGAGAGCGGCGCCGCGAGCGCCCAAGTTGCCTCCAACTTCGGAGCGGAGCTAAAACACAACCCCAAGCACCCGCCGGGCGGGCAGGCGGGATGGGAACGGCGTTCCCCCCGTTTTTTCCAGAGCAAATTCCCCTCCGGTTGCTCCCGCGGGCGCCTCCGGCTGCCGGGGCCACTCTTTGTTGCGCGGCGCCGCGGAGCAAATGGCCGGCTCCGCTCCAGGCCCCCGGCACGCGGCGGCGGGGGGGGACCCGGCTGCTCCGGCCTTTCCAGAAAAGGAGCTCGCGCTTCCCTGCCGGATTCCCGCATCCCGAGCCCGGGGAAGGGACGAGCCCCCGGAGCGGCGYGGCCGCTTGGCAAAGCTCCTCCATACCCGGGAAAGGCGCAGGAGGCTCCTCGGGAGCCGGGAAAGGTGCAGCCGGAAGCCCCTGCGGCTCCGGTTCGGCTCCGGTTYGGTCCATTGTTTTCCCCTGCTCCRGGACTAAATCCCYGGCCATTTCGCGGGTGTTTTGCCATTATGCGGGTGTTTTGTGCTCCCATTGTGCCGCCCTCAGCCCTGTCCCTCCGCATTAACATCTAAACAGGGCTCTGCAGGGCTCTGCTATTCAGCCCTGCCCATGTCCGGCCGCAGGGAAGGGGGGTGGGCGCCCGATTTTCCCTGGAGCAGCCGCTGGGATCCTGGTGGAGCCGCCCGGATCCTGGAGGAGCCTCCCGGGATCCCAGCGGAGCCGCCCGCGTCGTGTCCGCACAGGCCGCCCGGAGGAGGAGCGTCCTTCCCAAAGCCCTTCCTGGCTCCGTTTCCGTCGGGAAGGCGGGCGCCGAGGCCCGGCCTTCGCCCCGAGGCCGCCGGGAACCATCCCGGCAAGGCCGGGAGGCCCCGCTCGGCCCGGAAAAACCACCTTCCTGATGGAGAAACCAAGCCAGGGAGCAGGCCTGGGGATTCACAGCCAACTCGCCACCTGCATTGAGTTCAAAACTGCCTCTTTTAGGCAAACCGAGCAGGAAACTTGCTTTTTTTTCCGCGCAATCGGGTGAATATCCACCCAAACGGAGGCAGCGTCCCCGGGCGAGGCAGCTGCCGCCCGCGCCGACGACACGCGTCCCGGCGGGAAGGCTGCCGGCGGATTAAATTCCCCAACGTTTAACAGAATTAAGCCCCTACCATCTGCCAACTGCTGGGGGCTCCAAACAAGCAGGCGGGGGAGCAGAGCCAGCGGCCCCGCCGCTTTGGCCGGCCGGAAAATATCCCATTTTTGATGCCAGCGACATGGTTTCGGAGTAGGAAGCAGCAAGCGGCCTCGACGGCAACACGGAGAGGCGACCGAGGGGGACGTGGCCACGGCTCCGYGGCCGTATCTAGCGTGAGGTGCCCAAAAAACCCAAAATAGGGTGTTTTTGCTCTGGGACGGGGTTCTGCAGCTTCCTCCCCAAACGCTGGGCTGAGCAACATGGAACCGGTGGGAGGGCAGGAGCGGTTTCCACGGAGGAGCCGCCGGGTCCAAAGGCGAGCGCTGACGTTCCCGGAGCCGGGAACGCTCCTCGGCGGGATCCTCGTCCGGCTGCCGCCGCGGCCGGCTGCGCTCCGCCTTCCTCCCGAGGGAAATCGAGGCCGAAAATGGGGAATCGAGGCCCCGGCAAGTCGCAATTCCTAAATCCTGAAAATTCCAGCCGGTCTCGGCGCCGACGTCTGGGAGCTTTTTCTCCACTCACCTTTTTGGGGGCRTCTCTGACTTGGGAGCAAAACTCGGGATAATCCCGGTGCCCCTGGAYGGTGGGTTACAGGACGCCCCGCGGCCGGAGCAGAGATTTGGGGGGAATTAAGGGATTTTGGGAGGCAAAGACCAAGAAAGGGGAGGAGTGAAGAACGGGGAGCAACTCCAGCTCCCGAAGCGACCTCCTTCTCCCCAAGGAAACCCAAGAGATCCCCAAGGAAGCGGCCGAGCCCCTCGAGAAGCCCAAAGGCTCCGCTTCCCTACGCGACGTCCGCCCCCCGGTCCRGGCTCCGCTCCTTCCTCCTCCTCGGGCCTTTGCCGGGGGGAAGCTCCGGGTTTGGGGTCACCCCATAGCGCGGCACGAGGGGCCGGGGAGCGGCGGGAGCCCCCCGGCAGCCCCCGTTGTCCCCGAGCAGGGGGGGGACGGTATCCGCATCCCCACGAGCCGCTTCCCGGCTCCTTCCCCTCTTCCCGAGCCGCTTTCTCCTCCAACCTGGAGCAGCAAGAGACCCCCCCCCAGGATAGGGGGGATGTGGGGGGGTTCCACACCGGTTTTGGGGTCCCATTTCCGAC
>NW_020455700.1:188649-212177 GCF_003342845.1 Nothoprocta perdicaria | reverse complement strand
CCGTCAATCGCCGCCGCGCGCGCTCCCATTCGCCGGCGCGGACGTCGCTCTCAGCTGCTCGCGGCCTTCATTGGCGGAGCTGGCGACCACTCTGGCGCCGCGGCCCGCCCCCCTCGGCCTGTGCTCATTGGGGTGCGGCGATGCCATTCAAAAACTGGTCTCCGCCCACTCCACTGAATCATTTCCCATTGGTCCTGCTGAGGCCACACCCACAGACCATTCTCCTTGTTTATTGGCTGACTGCTGGCCTCATCATTCCGGCCTTCCGACTGCTGYTCCCCATTGGTTGAATGAGGCTGTCCTTCAAGAGCAAATCTCCCGGCTATTGGCCATGAGCAGCGTCCATCCTGGCGCCTCCCTCTAGTTGCCTCCATATTGCGCGAAAACACCGCGGGTCACCGCAAGATCACGCCCCTCCCGGTGTCCAATTGGTTACACACGGTGAGAAGGAGGCCAACAGCCACTTCCTATTCGCCAGCGAGACTGTCAGTCAGGGAAAGTGCGTGACCTACCCCACCCCACCCACCAGCTGGCGCGGGAACGTCAGGCCTCGCTCCATTGGCAGAGAGCCCGCCCATGCCCCGCCCTCGGAGCTTTCCAAGTGGCTGCTCCACCTGTCACTCAAGACATTTCCCGACCACACCCATGAGCACAACACGCTACCGATTGGCTGCCCGCACTGCCCATCAGGGGCTCGGCCCGCCCCTGGGCTCAATGTAAACAGCCCCGGGCGCCCCAAGGCTCCCCCGGGGCACAAGAGCCTCCGTAAGGTCTTTATTAACCCGTTATTCACCCGCTACACCCCAAAGGCCCGGCCCTCCCCYGCCCCTCCGCGCCCCGCGGGAAGCGGGGCGGCGCGGCGGCCCCCTCGGCCCCCCGGCAGCCCCGTCATTTCTTCTCCTCCTCCTTTTTGTCCTTGCTCTCCTTGGAGGCCTGCGAGGCCAGCGAGCCCATGGCGTTGCGGATGGCCTCGTTGTTGGGGTCCACGCCGGGCAGGTTCTCCAGGACGCTCTGCAGGAACTCGGGGTCCTGCATCACGTCGTAGTCGTCTTCTTCCTATGGGGGGACATGGAGACAGGTTGGGAACAGGCTGGGATGAGCATCGCATCTGGGCGGAACAAGCTCTGCCAGGGAAAGGGGACCTGGGAAGCTGAAACCAGGGACAGGTTTGGAGCATGGAAGRATGGGGACGGCCCAGAGCAAGGGACCTGAGCACAGGGAGGGATTCCTGGATGCYGGGATTGGGACAGGTGACTGGGGCTGCCAAGCGTCACCTTGGTGGGCTCCGACGTGTCCATGGCCGTGCTGCTGTCCACCTCCGCTGCCTCCGCCTGGGCAAACTCTGCAGCCGGGAGAGAAACGGCGCGGGCTGCGTCATCTGCTCCTCTGCAGCCTGGGGCCGAGGACACGGCCCCGTGCCCATGGGGCGAGACCCCATCGGGCGGCTTGTGGGGGTGCTCACCCGCTCCCTGCAGGGACATCTGCATGGCGTAGGCGATCTGCTCCTCCTCCGTCATGCTGCTCAGGTCGGGCAGCCCCGCGCGGCCAAACTCCTGCTGGGTGATGGTCATCTTCAGCAAAGCATCATCTGAATCTGCGGGGACGAAGCGGCGCGCTCAGCACGTGCCCGCGGGGAGCCGCGACCCTTTGGTGACAAGGGCACCGGTGTCACCTGTGGCACAAGACCCCCTTGTGCTGGGGTAAATGCAGCCRCGCTGGGGAAGGGGGCGAGAGCAGAGCGGCTCCCTGCACCATTTGTGGGACACGGGGATGTGYCTCCGCTTGGGAACAGGGAGGAGTTTCAGAGGCAGGATGTAGTTCCCAAGCCTGCATCCCAAGTCCCAAATTCCATGGCTAAATAGCCAGGCTGGAGACAAGCCCAGGGATCCAGGCCAGAAAAACCCTCGCGTTTCTCTGTGGCAGATATAGGAACTATCAAGTCCATTACCATCCCCTCCAGTGGACGCGATGCCAGCCTCGGCYGCGGAGGCCGCCGCAGCCCTCCTGGCCTCCTCCTCCTGCCGCTGCCTCTGCTCCTCCATGGAGACGCGCAGGGCCTGCGGAGAGCGCGCGGATGAGCCGGGAGGAGCCCCGAGCCGCTGAGCTCAGCTCGTCCCCAGCCCTCCTGGGCGCTCACCAGGGCCAGCTCCGGGTCGGCGCTCGGATCGACRCCGAACTCGAAGTCGCTGGCGCCCAGGCCCAGCATGGCGCCGCCCTCGCCCGCCAGGATCGGGGAGCTGATGAGGGCATCGGCCAGGCTCGGCCCCGGCGGCACCGTCACCAGGTGGGAGCCCGTGCCGTCCTTGCCGTTGAGGGTGTTGATGAAGGCCGTGAGCTTGTCCGTGTTGGCTTCCTACAGCCGGGCGGAAAAACTGGGATGAGGGAGGGATTCGACCCTGTGGGATGGGCAGCAGGTCGCTCCAAGCGCCCTGTTGTCCCCCAGCCAGTGCAGGGGACCAGARCTGTACAGGTGGCTCAGGGTTAACTACACAGCACCGAACGGTCTCCGGCCTTTCCTTCGAGGAGAAAAGCGATGCTTTTAGTGAAAGAAGAGAGGGCTCCTACACCTTTTAGCTTTGTAAATTAGATTTTCTTAGGATATTTAGCTTTTTTAACAGTCTCTCTGCTGACGAGAGTGAGGTTCAGAGAACTGTTTATTCTCTCGCCCCACGTGCCCAGACTTCAAGCTGGAAGGGACACGTCTTGGATCTGAATTACAAGGAGACGCACACAAGTCTCACCTCTTCTCCAAAATTGATGATGTCAACGTTGACTTTTTCTTTCTTAAGACGCTTTGCGAGTTTCACCAGCTGCAAGGAGGAGAAACTGCAGATTAACCTTGTCTGCTTTAGGCCAGGCACAAAGCAGCACATTCCTAAACTTCAGAGCTTGGTTTCTGCTAAGTTTATCTTCCCTTGAACGCCCACAGTTGACAAGCAGAAGTCGGGAGGCCCAGGACATGACAGAGGCTCCCTGAATACAGGGAGCTGGGCGAAGGAAGCAATCCCACGTGAACCATCAAGAGATCCGGATCCCTGCCCTTGGCTCGGGCCCAGCTGGGCCCTTCTTGCCTGACGCCAAACGCTCAGCGGAGCCCGAGCGATAAACAAGGTTCTCTGTGGAGCACRAGCGTATCATGTTTCCTGGGAAAAGAGCCAGCGCCGACGCACCGGATTCCCCGGAGAAAGGCAGCCGTGCCGCTGCGTCAGCCYTTTCCCTCCCCTCGCAGGGGCACCGCGAGGGCCGCACAGCTCGGGCTGCCCCTGTTCCCAGCAGGTCCCCCCCAAGGGACACAGAAATCAGCCCCCCAGCCTGGCTCAGGCTCTCACGCCTCAGCCCCCTGCACCCGTCCCCGCCACGAGACAGGAGCTGACCGAAGAAGCCGCCGTCCGGCTCGAGCCAGGGGGAAAAATAAACCCAGCAATTTATTTTCCTCACRCTTGTCGTCACTCACATCCTTCTCGTTGTCTTCTACGGGGCTCCCCACAAAGGCGATGATTCGCATCTTGTGGTTCTTGCCCTGACGATGTTTCAAAGCCAGCTACAAAACAAGAGGCACGTGGCACTCAGGGAGCAGCTCCCAGGACAGAAGAGAKGGCCAAGAGTTACTTCTCTTGCTTCCAGGAAAATTCACAAGCAGGAAAATTCAGGCTAAATGCCAGGGCWGGCGACCATGCCCTGGTGGGAAGGGTTTGGCTCCTCAGCTCAAGACATGGGATCACAAGGGAGTCGTGGGCCCTAGCTGCGATACTTCGATTTCTCAAAAGCAGCAGTGGAGCAGGATCACGTTCAATGCAGCACGCTGGCCAACTCCAGCACGGGGAGGTTCAAGCCCCCAGCCTAAATTCACTGGACAGATATTGATTCAATGATCTGCTTCGCTTTGCTACAGAGGTGGAAAGAGAACCGGAGCTCAGGCCTCAGGACAAATAGCTCCGCAGGACTCRGGCAGAAAGAGCTCCCGAGAAAGGCAGGGACTCACTTGTGAGCGACCACTTACGTGAGCAACTCTGATTCCCGTGCAAAAGGTGATTTTCCCTTTAGGTTGCACTGTGTGTAGCTTCGAAAGGATGCGGCCTGTGTCTGGCGTGAGCGTGGTCAGCACTTCACAGTTACTGCAATAAAACACATTGAAACTGGTCACCTTTTAGTTGTGATCTTTGCAAAGCCCTTCACTTCCCATGGGCTGATTTTAACAGGTTCTGGCCGAGAGCGAGCTCTCAAGGCACCAAATCCCTCCAAGCCTCAGGAAAATGAAGAAACGCTCCCTCCCAAAGCTGTCCACGAGCTGCCGTGACAGCCCCGTCCTCAACCGCTTGTTGGGACACCCGGCGCCGGCCCCGCACAGCCGTACTTGGCTAACGTGATGAGGCCCACGTTGTTCTCGGGGTTGCTGCGGGTCTTCGAGTGGCACACGATGTTCACGGCGTCCTGCTGGGCCTGCAGGCGCGTGGGCAAGAAGTCCCCGTTCCGCATGTACTCGCTGTTGTCCACGCTGAAACGCAAGGGAGAAGGTGACACTCGGGAACGGCGGGGACTTGTCCCCAAAACGGGCTTTTCGGGAGGGCAGCCCTGAGGTCCCGAGGGGAGGGACACCAACACCCCAGAGACAAAAGGACCCGAGTGAAGGCGACTAAAGGCACGGCGACTCTCCCACGAGCGCTCACATGGGACACGTCCCTCTGGGAGCAGGGACACGTCACAGGGACCGTCCTTTGGGTCACAGGACAAGCCCAAGGCTCGAGCCTGGAAGAGCCTGGAGGGGGTCGCTGCGGATGCTGCAGCCRCACAAGCTCAAGCCCACGCTCCCCGAAACGTTCCTGTGCGACCCCTCGCAACTCTGCTCTTATGCTGGAAAGCGATGGGAGGCAGAAGGAGTCATTTAAATAAAAGCCTGAATGTTTTCCCCCAAAAAGACTCCCGTAAGCAGCACTTCCAGTTTTGGATCCCGGTGAGAAGGTTCCTCTTTGGGACAGCCTGGCTCGTGGCAAAGCTTTTCCTGACACTACAGGCACGGGGTCCCTGTCAGCACGAACTGGGCTACCTGCCCAGCGAGCAGCAACAACAGCACAGGGAGCAGTGACAAAGTAAAACACCCTCCAACTCAAGTAAGCAGAGCTACCCGGAGAAAACATTGAGGATTTAACACACAGGCACCGAATCCGACTGTGGTGATAACTTTATCCAAACAGCCAGCCTATATATCTCATGGATTTGCTCTCCTGCGGCCTCCACAACCATCAGAAACGTGAGGTATCGGGTGTGAGAGGCTGGAGCTGGTGTGACAGTGGGGACACAAAAAGCAGCAGGGCGAACTGCTGCGAAGGAGCGAAGCAGCGAAGGAGAACTTGCTGCGTTTGGCTCTGGTTCCAGCCCATGCGCCGCACGCAGGGCCCGTTACGGCAAAAGGGGCACCGAACAAGAGCAGCGCGGAGACGCTCTGGGCTGGGCTGCTCCGACATGGGCTTTAACCCGGACCGGTTACGGGCACCTGGGAGCCCAGCAGCGGCGCCCGGCAGCCGCCAACCCAACGCRCCCCCTGTTCCACCCAGCCCCGTCCCACCCTGCGCCCCTTCCCCGGGGTGCTCCTGCTCCGCACAGGCCCCGTCCTTCTCCCCACAGAACAAGCCACGCCAGGGACCCCTGCCCCAACCTGCTCCTGAGCCAAAGCTGCCCGTGTCCCAACCTGTCCCATCCCAAAGCTGCCCGTGTCCCAACCTGTCCCATCCCAAAGCTGCCCGTGTCCCAAACCTTCTCCTTCCTCAGACCTCCCCCTGCCTCGAGCCTTCCCTGCCCCTCTGCACATCTTCCCCTACCCCTGCCCCGCACCCAACCCTCCTGCCTCAGCCCCATGCGCTGAACCTGCCCCTCGGAGGCCCCCCACCCCAAACCGCACAGACCTTCCCCCATTGATCGCCGGCCCAGCCCTCCCCATACACCCGCCCGGCCCGGCATGACTCAGGGAAACGCGGCCGCGGCCCGACGCGCGCCGCCCGGGCACGGAGCCCCGCGGGGCCGGGAGCGGGCGGGAAGCGGGGCCGGGAGGGCGGAAGGGGAGGCCATGGCGGCGCGGCCGGCCCGCTCACCACACCATGGTGCTCTCCAGAACCATCTTGCCTCCTTCCTCCCCTCAGAGCGGCACCGCGCCCAACAAGGCGCTCGGCGATTGGCTCGGCGCTCCCGGCCAATCGCCGCCGCCCGTCTGCGGAGGCGAGGCGCGGCCGCGGGGCACGCCGGGAGTTGTAGTCCCGGCCGCCTGAGGGACGAAGGAGGGAACATGGAGGGACCCGTGCCCGACGCCCAAAGAGGGGGGGAAGGGGCCCGTGTGACACCGAGCGTGTGGCCATTGGGGACACAAAGAGCCCCGCAGGCTCCAGGGCCCTCCCCTTGCCCTGGAGCCCCATCCCAGCCGAGTGGAGACACATCCCCCTCCATTCCACCAGAGAGGGGGAAAAAATAGGGAAACAAATCAATAAAAACCCCCCAAAACCAAGCAAACCACAAAGCAAGAGCCTGGACACGGGTGTGGGTTTAGTAGCATACCGTATATTGCGTCTCGGTGCTGAGAAAGAGACAGCTTTGATTTCCAATATCCATTTTAACAGCGGCGGATGGCCCGAAGAAAAGAAGGTACACGGTTAAAATGACAATATTCACAACACGGCACGAGCTGTTCCACGGCGAGGCGCTGCACGGGCTCTGGCCGAGAGAACCGAAGCCGCCGCGATAGAGAAAAGCCACTTTATTTATTTTCTTTTTAAAAAGACATTAAAACTAGGTTTGCCTGCCACTTCCAAACGCGCACGCAGAAAGAAAACGCCGACAACAGAAAAAAGTCCATCTGAAAAAACCATTACAAAGCAGAGGTCAATAGTCCCCATATATAAATGCCCCAGCCCTCCCCATTTCCCTACTCACTGAATAACTATCCCCCAGAATAAAACACTTAAATACGACTTCATAAATAGTAAATCATGAGAAAAAAAAAAAAAAGACTTGTTTTTCTTTTCTCCTGGTTAAAAAAAAATAGGAGTTAGGAGGGAAGATAAGAAGCAGTGTCTAATATAGACAGTTACTTCAGCTATGAAGTGTAACCTGCTGGATAGAGTCGGAGGTAACGGGGAGGGAAAGTGGAAGATCCACCAGAGACGGTTGGGGTCGTCCCCACGCCGATCTTCCTCCCATCATGATAATTAAATGGGTTTTTAAAGGGTCGAGAGCCCTTGAGACTGTTCTCCACCCAACCCCTTGGGATCCGGACACCCGGAATAAGGCCGTTCCACTTGGTCTTTCCAAAAAAAAAATTAAAAAAACCCCTTTTCCTTACAAAAATAATCAGCTTATCGCATCCACTTGAAAAGCTTGAAGTGGAAGGTGGGCAGAGACTTGGCTCTGAAACATCAACTAAGAAAAATCCCCTTCTACACCACTACATTCTTTGTTTCCTTAGCAATCATTGCTAATTAGTATAGAAATCCCTTGCACTACTGCAAGGGCGAACACTTTTAAATCCTTTTTTTTTTTTTTTTTTTTAAATATATCTATATATATAAAAAAGAGGATGGAGGATTCTAACCCACTGGGCCCATGGGGAAGAGTCGCTTCATTTCTTTCAAAAAAAGCATTTAGTGAAAATAAAGATCAGGCCAACATTTGTTCGGAGCTCTTGAAGTGCCTGCAGCCAGTGCCTGCATCATCACCCCAGGTTTGTGGGCATGCTACGGAAAACAGCAACAGATTTTGCTGCTTTTTGGGGTTTTGTTTCTTTCTATTGGAGCTGAGCCCTCGGCCTCCTCAAGCTCGAGGTGCATTGTGCTCTTGCAGAGGCAAAAAACCTRTTGCAATGGGTGGAATAGGCAGCCGGTTATGGAGGAATCTCAATTTCGAGCACTGGTGTCCAACGTGGCTCCGCAAATGCTGGCTTAGATCCAAGGGGGAGTTATCAAAAGGGAGCCGAGCTATAAAAACCGCGAGGTTTTTGCAAGTGGTGTCCACAAAAGGGATGTAACAGCAGAGCGGAGGGCCAGGGAAGGGAAGCGAGCAGCGAAGTTTGGTCCGTTTGCTTAAGAAATACCAAAAGCTAAAGGAGAAAGCGGCCCTGACAAAGGGCCTTGCCCCTCTGCAGGGAAGGAGATAAAAGGTTTGTCTAAAAAAGGGGGGAAAACAACCCAAAATACCTCCCTGACGTGTTAAGAGCTTCGCATATTGCCAGGCCACGTTGCGCTCTCGGGATAACGCAAGGCAGGGGATCCTGCAACTGGGAACAGCTGCCGGAGGGAAAAATGTCAGGAAAAAAACTCATCTGCGGCCAGTTTAGCTTCCACTTCCCCCTTCCGCCTCTCTYACATGGGATACTTTTTTGGTAGAACACTGAGAAGCCTATTCATTAAAAAAAAAAAAAAACACTATATTGCAGGACTATAAAGTTGATATAACCAAATTCAAGCGCACATTTAAATTAAAAACGTGTTTCAAAATACAAAATGAAACCCACGTTGCTCTGTCGCAAACTGCCCCAACAAGGCTTTAATGCCCTTTTTCCCCTCCCAGGTCTCCGGAGAGTTGCCTGTTCCGGCCAGGTTTGCGATGCTGGCATCGCGAGCGGATAAAATCCCAGAAAATCCGATCGCTCCCATTCCTGGAGAACCTTCCTCCTCCTCTCGGCYGCCTGCTTTGCTCCCACCAGGCTTTAGAGAAAGGAGGACAGCCCGGATGCGGTCCCACCTCGCGGGTTCTGCCGTAAGGAGATTTTCCAGGCGTTCAAGACTCCGTCTTTGTTAACACCATCCCACTAAGCGGAGCCCAGCCTTCCGGGCTTCTGTCCAGGGTAAAGATTGCTAATAAAATAAAATAAATCAGCAACGGGGGCTGAGTGTTTGTCAGGCTCCGCAGACCCCGCGGAGCGYGGAACAAGCTGCTTCCATCCCGACCGTCTCGGTGTCACTTCACTGAAAAGAGAAGAGAGGGGAGATGCTGGAAAGGAGCCGCCTCTTCCTCTGAGGAAGCTCAGTCTCCTCTGCCTAACGCACCCTGGCAGAGCTCAAGGGAAGGGAGCTGTTGAGCTCAGTTCAGGCTTTGCCCCTTGTCTAAGCCACCCCTTTACGCTAAGACAAGCGGGTTTGGGTATTTAATCACTCCCCACTGGAGCAGCAAGATGAATCTATTCAGATTTGCCTGTTTCTCCGCTGTCAGAGCCACTCTGGGATGTAGATTTACAGGGAGTAAATCCACAGGGGGTTATGTTCCACTCTGGAATGTCATTACAGGGGCTATGAGAAGTAACCCCCGTAACTGTCCCTCTCCAGAGATGCTCGCTTCCTCCCGGCAAGTACTCACAAAGCTTATCTCCGTTTCCTGCAGGTCTTCCAGCTGTTCCCTCAGTTCTGAGGAGCGCTCTGGGATGGAAGGTCCCGGGGATCCGCTGGGGAGACAGAAGGGGCAGATCTGTAAGGCAGTTTTCAAAAGGAGCCGTCAATAAGTCCCATTTCTTGGTCCCCCTGCTGCACCCAGCAAAATGGAGCATTCAAGCACTGCCCAAGGGCTTTTGTTAGGCAGCTTTATCACAGGCAACACTATTCCCACTGGCCCAGCATGGAAAATCCCACCTAGCAAAACCATTCCCCCAGGAAGCACGACTTCCAGCGCGAGGAACGAGCACCTTTGTGTCCAGCTCAGAAGCAACCCCTCTTTTCCGAAGCCTCTGAGCACACCAGTGGTCCAGGCACAAAGTATCCAGCACCTCCCTGTTGCCCTGACCATTGCAGGAGGTTTTAGGAGCGCCTGGGTGCCCCTTTCCTTAGGCACAGCCTGCGGGAAGCGGATTAATTGGCTCCATCTCGCGGATTAATTGGCTCCATCTCGCGGTGCAGAGGGCATCGAGGTTCACAGCACCCCATGGTGGCACCTTCTGATCACCAGCAGCTCTGTAACCCAAACTGAGCCATTATTGTCCTTATCAGGTGCAAAAAACTGCCATCTGTGCCAGGACGAAGCCTCGCTCGCCAATGGGTCTGGTTCCAACACAGAAATTAAAGRCAATGATGCCTGGTGCTAATTCCAGAGCAAGGATTTCTCTCCATTTGTGGAAGAGCAGCGTCCTAACGAAGGGCCGGGTGATCAGGTTGAGGGATTTATAGGAAAAATAAATAGCAGTGTGTATCCAGCTTGCTCCGGGACTGGGAACTTACCTTCCCAAGGGCATACGGTGCCAGGTGAGCGTTAATGACAGCCAGGGGGGTTAATGACGGAGCTGGGCTGTGGAATCCCAACCATCCTGCCCTTCCCGGGATGCGGACGGGCTGTCCTCGGAGCGCCGCACCGGCGCACGACATTCCCTGCTCACCCCGCACGGCGCCCAACGCGACGGCGCCGGCTCCGCGGGCACCCAGGAGCCACAAGGAATGTTCTCCCACGGTCCCGGGAGAACCAGCTCGGCGGGCGTCACCCTCAATGGCACGTGTGGAGGTGCCAGCGCGCGGCAGCCGCTCAGGGGACAGGGGKTTGGGGTGCACAAGAGCCAAGGCTGGGCCCGTGTTTCACGGCAGGACAGRCCCTGTCCCGCACCCAGCCCTCCGTGAGCAGGGCTTGAAACCTCTCCAGCCAGAGCAGCTCGCAAGGGACCAGGACTCAYAGATTTAAGAGGCTTCCCGCAGGCGGGTAAATACCCCAATTAGTCTGGCTAACACTGCAGAGAGGGGGAAAAAAGGTGTTTAAAGCCATTCAGTGAGTTGCGGGGTCAGAAAGCAGCCATCCACCAACTGCTTGCACTCTTGGCTGGGTTCGCAGAGCTCCGCAGCACCTCACAGGAGGAGGACACCTCATCCTGAAAGCTGCTTGATGTATAGATACCATATTATATAGCAAGCAAACATGCTGCAGATCGTCCCGTGCTGCCCTCCACGGTGAAGCCCCGCATTTCAGGAGCGAACTCACGGGGCCAGAGCCCTGCAAGGAGCAGGCAGCAACCAGCGCGAGGCTGAGCCTCGGAAGAAGCCCCGCGGCCTTCACCCTCTTAGGCGGGAGAAGGTTTCGGGCAGCCTGGGTCCTCCCCTCACCTAGGCAAGACGAGGCCAGGAGCTGTTCTAGGCAAATCCTTTGCTGAGCTGTCAGCTTTATGCACTTGGACGCCCACTGACCTATGCAGGGATTGAAGGAGAGAGACCCGCAGTTAAGTAAATGGCAAGAAAGCGTCCGGCACGCCGACGGCCTGGGAAGGAGCAGCTCTGGTGTAGGATCCCCACCAAGAAGCCTCCAGGTTTTCAAGGGGGAGCAAGAGGTGCTCCTGGCAATTGCATCTTGCTTTCCCTCCGCTCACGCAGAGCGGACACCTCAATCCGTGCCAGTCTGCGGGCACCGGCCGAGGAAAGAGGTTTCCAATCGCATCCAGGAGGAGAAGTTACCACCTCCGAACAGCTTCTGTGGAAGGGAATGTCCTCGGACCACAGCTCCTCCTCRTACCTGCCAATCTCCCGCCTTGGACAACAGACAAAACATCCCAACACAGACACAGGCTCCCTCACAGCTCTCCATGCTCTACTTTCCCCCCGCCAAGATATTTTGGGCTGCACCTCCACACGTCCCCTCCGCTTTCTGCCCCAAATCGCAGGACCTCGACGCTTAAAGTAAGACACAGGGGGGCCCAGCCCTCCAAGCGGGTCACTTCGAGGGTCCCCCAGCACCRCAGCAATGCTCTTCACGCACATGGCCCCAGCGACACTTCCACTAATACGCTTTAATTAACACAACCCCCTCACGTCCAATACAAAACACGGAGCCAAAAGCCACGGCGACTCCCCCCCAGCCCAAGCAGAAGGTGCAAGATGACGTTGTCCGAGAGGGGCGGCACAAATGGAGGGCGACACGAAGGGTGACACGATGCTCCCCCTTGCACATGCTCCAACCCACAGGCCTGGCCTTGCTCCACGCACAAGCGCCACTCGAGCTGCTCGCTTGCGACCAGGCCAAACCACAGATCTCCCCAAAAGCAACGCAGAGCCCCCCTGCAGAAGCTGCCCGTGCCCCACGTGCTGGAACAACCCTGGTCTCACCTGTTGGCGGGCGAGTTGAGGCCTCCGCTGCCCAAGGAAGAGGTGGACAGGGTGGTCGCGACGGAATCACTGTTGGCTTCATCCACTGGCAGTGTCCTGGGCAGGAGATCTGGACGACCGAGGTGGGAACCTGCGTTAAAGCACGGCCTGTTCCATCACCAGCGCAACGAGGGGCCTCCTGTGGCACGAGCCACCAGGCCGAGGTATCTGCTAGACCTCTAAAGAAGACCTAGACCTCTAAAATATCTGCTCYTCTCCACCGACTCCTTGTTTTTGAAATCCAGCCGCTTGCTTTGCCTCGAGCAACTTGCTGGGGCAATTAGCCCTGCAAGTTAATTATGGCCCAAAGAAAACTATCTCGCTACAGTTCTTTCTTCTCCTCACGTGAGGGGAATCAAGATCCTCCCCAAAACGCACCAGTGGGCACAAATGAAGGGCTCAGTGTCCCCTGGATGTCCCCAGTGCCCTCAAAATGTACCTTGCTGTGTAACAGACCTTGGCTCCCGTTTATTTCACTCATCTGCAATCCCAGAAAACGGCGTCCCTAACAAGTCTGCAGAACAACAGGGAGGTGCGTGGCCCGGTTCAGCAGACAACGAGCTTTAATGTCACAAATTCCAGCTTAAAAAGAGCTCTTTTTTGATAAATTTTGGGTTGTTTAAGCCTGGACACCAACCTTGCTCCACATCCACCTCCGTTGTGACTTGTGCTTTCGTGTCATAGGACACGTGGGACAGGGAGAGCGCTCCTCCTTGGCAGCTCCGCCGCGGCACCGCCGTGCCCGACCGGCTCTTCTTGGAGGGAGAAGGCTTCACTTCAAAGACAAAAGCCAAGACGACGCTTTATCAGCACGTTCCTCCCAGGAAGGAGCCAAAAGACCCGACCCAGCAACTTCCCAGTGACACCGGCTGACACAAAGGCTCTGAACGGCTTCTCTGAGGTCACATCTGGGTGGCAAGAGCCAACTGGGAGGAAGCAAGAGGGGACCCAGCGCCRTGCAAACCCAAGAGCTTCTTGCACGGCGTCCACCAGCTTCTCCACATCTCTGCCAAGCAGAGGGGAGCAGAACTGACCGYGATTGTGCGGGTGCCTCTGCACCAAAGGGACTTACGTGGTATTTTCTTGAACGCCGTGTTGCACATGAACCGCTGGAAMCGCTCAGCATAGAAGCTGGGCCTGTGCACGGACACAGTGTCCTAGGAGACAAACGTTAAAGCACGTTTTAACGGAAATAACACGCGGAATTAACGGGCGGTCAAGGCTCTCCGGACCGTCAACCTTGCAGCGTTGGAGGGGGAGCAGCCAAGGGGTTCTCTTACGGAGCAACACGTAGCTCTGAGAAGTGGGTTAGATACTGAATAAAAATATTTTTTTTTTTATTACCGCCCGCGTTTTTGAGGGGACCCACAAAGTTTTCCTTTTCTTTGTAACGATGCAGCCACATATATGCCTTTAATAGGCAGGATCTTATGCCAAAAAGCACAGAGGAGACAGTCGAARGAGGCATCGCTGGAAGTTACACGGTGCATTTTTGCTACTTACTCCATCATGCACAAGGGCTTTCCAGGAGTGCTCCAACTTCTTGATAAATCTGAGAAAGGAGAAAATTAAGAAGAATTTTAACCCCAGGCTTCCATAATCCGTGCTCACTCAAGTCCAAGCCCAGCTTCTGACCACGGGGCTCTATTCTTTTAACAGATTTTTTTTTCAGCTATTTTCACTGTGTGGGGAGGAGTGGTTAGACCCAGCCTGGGCCCCCAACTATTTTTTCCTTGCCACTTCCTGCACACTCCCTGTGTGCAATAACCACAGCACAGAAAAGGACGTCACGACAATAAGCCTAYCCCAGAAACATGAAGTGAATATAGAAACCAAGACCCCCCTAATCCCCCCAAAACATCCAACAAAAAAGAAGAAATAAAGTCGGCTATAAAAATAACAGAAAAGGTTATTTGTGATTGAATTATTTCTTGAAATCCAATCTTGATACTCAAGCTAGGGCAAATAATGCTGCAAAGTGGACTTCACGCTTTGGTGCTACGCGGCTGTCACGGCAGGTTTTCTACCTATATGACTGCAACACGTCAATGATGCCGATGTAGAGGAGCAGCCTCTCCCCTTTGGCGTTGCGGGCCGGAATACCTCCCATTCTAGAAAAAGGGGGGCAAAAAATCCAGTAAATAATATTTTCAGACACTATTGCCCCTCTCACGCAGCCTGGCACGGGCTGAGGGCTGTGTAAACCACCTCGCGAAGCAGCAGCACCGACGTGGACTTACTGGTCGTCCGTTTCTATGGTGCCACCTCGCCGAGCTTCTCCTTGGATGGATTCCATGGCCGTGGAATAGAGGGCCTTCTGGGCGGCCGGGCGGCGCGTGTCCGTCTGGGACGTCCCGTCGGCCAGCGCGTGCTCCCTCTGCGCCTGGTCCATGTTGTGGATGGCCACGAGCAAGCTGTAATCCATGATTTTGAAGCTCTGCAGGACCTGGGCGGGAAGGCAACGCAGGYTCGCTCAGGGCTGGGAGCGCAGGGGAAAGGGCAGAGCAGGCGGCTTCACGAGCACCGTCAGCAGCTTTGCCGAGGGCAGCGAGTGCACCCAGGGCCTGGCTTTTAATCCACAGTTTGTGCAGGCTCAGCTCATCTCCAGGTGCTCAAAAGGGACCCTATAAGCCACAGGTTTCTGCACAGCTGCTCAAAGGCGGTTTGCCACTTGAATCCGGATTCCATCCGACAATCCCACCCCTCTCCCAGCATCTTGCTCTACTCCGGAGCACACGGTTGGCAGGAGGAAAAATGCAGTCTCCTCCTGCTCTAGAAGCTGCGCTGAGTTTAATTCAAGAAAACTGTGCTCCACATCCTCCTTCCTGTCCATGCCACCACCCCAAGACAAGACGGACGGACAGACACCCTGTAGCCACCACCTCAGGGGCTGCAAGGATGGCGGCTGCTGCCCAGTTTTCTTGGGAAAGGCTCCGGAAAGGGAAGGAAGCCTCCACAGCGCCCCTCAGCCTCCCCGCTTACCAAGCAGTCCCTCTGTAACGTTTTGCACAAAGCGCTGTACATGTCGGAGTCTAAGAACAGGCCGTCGGGGATGTCCTGCATGAAATCCAGGTCCTTGTAGGTGGGGAAGACCTTCTCCCGCTCCTTCTGGGACGCTCGGCGCTTGTAGGTGGAGCCCTTCAGGTCGTATTTGAGGTGCATCTTCACCGAGCGGGGCAGCAGGTTGTTCATCACGACGATGCGGATGTTCTTGCCCCCGGCCTGGACRCAGTACAGGCCGTAGAACTTGGGCAGCAGCGTCCTGGGGTTCTGGTTCAAGTTCTGAAACGCCAACGACACCRCGACAGTTTCAAAGCCGTTCTGGTTAGTCAGGTGCCAATGTGAGGAGTTCTTTGCTCCTTCGTTTGCCTAATGGAAATGCTGCTTTTTTGGTTTTGCTATAATCATATTTATGAAATTCATGTGCAATAAGCTTACCATGTAGTAGCCAGGTAGCAGCTTCTGCAGGAACTCAGCCTCCTTGTGCTGAACTGTTTTGATGATGAACTCGTCATCGCTGGACACGTAGAAGAGGGACCCGCTGGCGCCAGAGTTGGAGAGTTCAATGAGGGGATCGTTGCAGAGCGAGTACTGAGGAGGACACAACRAGGAAAGYGCAGGTGAAAGAGGAATCCTGAGYGCATAAAACCCTCCTTTTAAATACRAACGGAGGCAAAACACAGGCACATGCATGGAATCTGCCACTGAGACGAGGTGGAAGAGACCAAACTACCCAAACAGGCGACAAAACGGAACCTAATTCAGGCAACAACGCACCAGATAGTCATCCGGCCGGATCCCAAACAGCTCCCGAAAATAGCGAAACGCCACCGGCGCGTAGGTCTTGAAACGGAAGTCGTTGTAGTGATGAGCTGGCGTCAGGTTACTGCCTTCGCTGATCAGAGGGAGAGAAACACACAGGTATTTGCACCCGAAAGGCTTCTTGGACGCACTGGGGGCCTCGTTGTACCCCACCCAAAGCCAGAGGGCACCCACTGAGAGGGGCACACCTAGAAACAAGAGAGCTGAGCTGTTGGCAGCACATGGGGTAGCTCTGCTCAGGTAAGCTGGGCTCAAACCTGCAGGCAACTGCCCAAGTTCGGTGCTGCTTCCYAACGTGCAAACAGGGGTAGGAACTAGGAACTAGGGCTGCTGAACTGTCGAGCGCGGCACAGAGGAGAACACGAACACTGACCTTGGGAAGAAAATACTTTCTACTACGTAGAAATCCTGCATGAGAACGTCTCTCTCAGGCTTGGTGCTCAAGCTGCCCACGGTGTGGGTGATGCCCAGCTGAATGGCACCTTTCAAGGCCGATGAGGTTGTCTGGAGGGGCAGGAGAAAACCAAGTTAGACACGGTGCAAACGGGCACGAAGAGATTGCCAAGAGAAGAGACGTAAGTTTAAATGATTTAGAGGATTTTACATCTCCTGGCTCCAGGGACACCCTATTTTGTGTCCCCCGTGTTCTCTGGCACCTCTGGCTGGCTTGAAGGTTGACATTCTCCAGGACAGAACCCGCGGTTGCTCCTGCATCACCTCACGCTCCCGTCCGACTCTTTCCATAGATTGGGGCTCTAAACACTAACCAGCTTCCTGGTATTTTGAAATAAGGAAAAGCGTGGACACAAAACCCACCCCGGCATCCTCCGCACGACCGTCCCAGAGCAACGTAGGGCTGTGCTCTTACAACAGCTCCTTGCACCGGGAGTCCTCCTGTGTCCTTCAACGCACRAGCTCTCCTCAGAAATGCCTTCATTCAGCCTATCCCTTCCCAAACGAGCAGCTAAGAGCCGCTCCGCAGCCCTTGCGAGGATTCCCTGAGTGCAGAACCACGAATTCTGCTGCAAAGAGCTGGAAATGCCAAGGCTGCAGGGCAGGTGCAAGCGGGATTTGGGCGCTACAGCTCATGGATATTTCCCTTGGCTTCTGCATAAGGCAAAGGGAGCCAGGACAAGAACCAGGGCTCGCAATCCAAACAGCTCGTGTTTTCCTTGAGCTAAGGAGAGCTCAGCCCCCTACCACACACAATGAACCACTGCACATCAAAGCACTTGGGGACAGAGGGATATCTCGGTATCCAAGACCACATTTGAGGGATAAATATTTTGTGCTTTCGCCCAGCCACACATCCTCCTTAAAGCCTTATAAAACTGCCAGAAACTCCTTAACTGCCTCTTCCCTATCACAGCTGGCTGCCTCTTGACCATTGCTTTTAGATGGCAAAAGAACTTGAAAAATAACTTACAACTTCTGCAGAAGGAGAGAAAAAAAACACAGACTGTCCATTGGTCAGTGCCAGATCAATCCCGTGTAGTGTCCCCCCGGTTTCCGAGATCCTTGCAAGCATTTCAGGCGTTTACACCGATTTCTATCTCTRCTCTAATATTGCTGTTAACTTCCTACCTTTAAACAATCTGGAAACTGGAAGGTAGATCCCAAAYTGAAATAAGAAAGCAGTTTCGGAAGGAACTATAAACCAAAACAGCACTGGAATTCCTCCCATTCACTCCAATTCCAGGTAGGAATTGGAATTGCTAGGGTAGGAAAGTAGGGAACAGGCAGGGAAGTGAACAGACGCTTCACCTCCATAGAGCAATGAAATGTTTGCACTGAATCACTGTTTAAAACGCACCCTGAAACGAGTCTAATTTCAGAGAAAGTTGGCACGTGCCCGGAGCTCAACAGCCTGGAAGAAGCATCCCCAAACCCCCACGCTTACAGGTTTGCAAAGAAATAAATAATCCAGCCGGTCGTGCCTTGGAAAGGCAAGGACTGGATGATCCCTGGACAACCCACCTTCTTGTAGGTGGTCTCCCCCGTGGAATCCACTCCTCTGTGCCCCTTCTTTATGGTCTGGGAGCCCGGCTGTCCGGAAGAACCTGGCAACTAGGATGGGAAAGAAGGAGAGTAAGGATTAAGAATCAAAATATTTAACTCCCAATAAAATAATAGTAATAATCAGTGTCTTAGAGGTTTATGTCCGGCCAGAACCCCATGGTGCAACTCTGCTGTTCTTGAAGGTGGCAGCTGGGCCTGAAGCTCCAGCTCCCCACGTGCACGCGGAAGGACGATACCTATAGGGTCATCTTTAGAATAAAGAGGCATTAAAAGGCTCTCAAGGAACCAACGGCCTCCTCCTCTACGATCCAGGCCTGGAAACGAGGTAGAAAACCACCTTTGTTTAAGGCAATCTGGGCTTGCTGTTGAGCCAGGGAAGAGCCTAGGGGTTTATTTTATTTTTTCCTCATTACTAGCATCATAGAAAGGCTGGTTCTAAGCTGAGCCCAATCCAGACCACTTGCCATGCTCTCCTTCACACCAGTAAGTCACGCCTAACTCTTTGCCTTCTGTTGCAGCAATCTGTCCAACTTACCTCCGAGGTGAGCGACTTTTTGAAAGCCGAAGAACCTGTCAAAAGAATGAAGCCATAATTAGAGTTAATCACCACTATGCAGCACCCAAGCGCTTGGCATTTGGCTTTGAAGGCGTTAAACTCTCCAAAAAGCACCGATTTCTGCTCGATTTCTGCCCAGCTCCTCTTATAGCAGCAAAATCGTCCATCAAGCCGCAAGGAACCACGTGCTCGCAAACGCACCCGGCATCCTCTGCAGCGCCTGCAATTAAACCTGGTTTCGTTAAGYCCCGATTACGTAAACGGGGCCTTGCAAAATCCCCAAGACTCGAGCAAGCCCTAAGTCACTTCATCCCCTTGAAACTCAGCCATGTTAATGTTTAAGCTTCCCTATAGAACCAGATTCCTGGAGGATTTGACTACATGGCTCTCGTCGGAAGACCCCGTGGCACATTTTGGCACATTTTGGCACATTTTGGTGGGTTTTATACTGCTTGAATCACATACACAAAACATTAAGGATACAAAAAAAGCCTCAACTGAAAGCATGAGCACCCCAAAGCGCCCGAGCTTCATGCCATGAAGCCCACTCTCCTGCAAAAACCCTTCTTTTCACCTAATTCCTTGGTTAAAGACACCGCAGAGCCTCTGGATGAGCGGCCGGGCGGTGAGACCGGCTCTGCCCAAAGGGAAGTCGCTGCCTGCGGCCGCCGGCCCCGCTCCCAACGCGGCCRTCGCAGGAAGCGCCGCTCCCTCCCGGCGCTTCCCGAGCTCCCTGGCAAAGCGGCCGCTCCCGCTCCCGCCACAACCCCCTGTTCACCCCTCAGCTCTGGGGCAGGACACCATCGGAAACAGGAAAACGCACCGGGCCCAAAATGAGCTCATTCCAGCCCGAAAAAAGACTCTTCTTTAACTATTTTTCCCCATTCATGAGCCTAGGACCAATCCCTAGGGATTATTTCAGCACATTCCACCGAGCTGTTTACGGGAAGCTGAATCCAGCTAAGCAAATAGCTGCCCGGCCTGAGCTGTCCTGGATTATTTTCAGGCGACAGAGAGGGTATTTTCTTACCAGCCATGAAATAAACACAGGACTCAAAAGCCAAACAGAAGCAGCGGCGCCAGCACCGAGGGAAATAATTTGGGCAAACGCTGTTGAAAAGGGCACAGCGAGACACTCGGGTGGGATCCTTCCCTTTCTCCCTCCTCGAGCAAACGCGCGCGYGGATTCGATCCAGCCGGGACAGACGCCCGCCTGGCTCTATTTTTAAAAAGCTGCTCTCACAAATTGCAGCCTCGTGTTGGAGACCAAAATAAACGTCCGCGTGCCCGAGCTCGGGGGCTCCCCACGCGGCTCCCTCTTCCTCCTCCTAATTCCTCCCCTCTCCAGGGCATCACCTGGCCCCACGGAACGGGCAGCGTGGCATCCACAGACACAGGGCACYGGAGTTTTCCCCATGTGGGACTTCTCCGGTGCTCCGAATGTGGACGATGCTCTTGGATTCTCCCTGTTTGTTCTTGGATTCTCCTCGGGAAACGCTTCCGCACTGGGGCAAAAGCCGCTTGCGACCACAAAATATCGGGTCTGCCGAACACCCAGCTCGTTGTTAGTTGGAGGCTCCCCGAAAAGGCCCCGCACACAAACACCGGCGCTTTCGGGGCTCAATCGCTCCCATCCAAAGCCGGCGCTGCCAGCGGGACAAAAGCGGAGCTGCCTCCTTTGTGCAAGAAGCGCAAAGCGGGCAGAAATGGCAGCCCAAACCAAACCCCCCCGTGCAGAGGGGGGATGTTGTTGTTGGGGATGGCAACAGGGTGAGAAAACAGCGATTTCCCTGGCGGCGCCTTGGGCAAAGGGCCCCGTTTTGGGGCGTCCTCCAAAGCCAGGCACTTGTTAGCGCCCGCAGCGTCGCCGCTGGTTATTGCGAGGGACACACCATGCGTTTTGCTGTGTGCAACGCGTCTACCTCTTCGAAAGGAGACCACCGAGCAGCACAAGAAGCTGAGATCTACACGGGGAAAAGAAACAACAGGTTACACGGCGGTTCCAAGCAAATCCTTCTGCTCCCTGGAGAAATCGAAGGTATTTTTGTCAAGGAAGCTGCCCCAATACRCAGCGAAATCCTCTTTGTCCCACTCGGTTTTAAGAGAGTTAAACCAAACGCATCAGCGTTGCTCTGCAGGCGCTTGGGTTTGGGGTGTCAGCAGTGYGTAGACAGAAGAAACAGATTCAGAGGGATTTGGAGCTTTCATCTTCATCACCTGGGGGTCTGGCAACAGGATTGAACGCCTCCGATAGTGGCTGATCCCTCTAAAACTCCCYGATGTCCCAGATCCGCAGTCCTGGATCCGGGGAACGGATCCCTTGGCAATGCCAAAAGGGCCACGAGCAGCTGTGGGGAAGCTCTAATGCAAACCCTCCATACGTCCCTAGGGCTGGAAGGAACCCAGCTGACTTCATCRCTGCTCAGCACCGCAAAGGGATGACAAATGACCCCAGTAATCAAGGCTGGGTGATAACTACACTTGATAATGAACTTCTCATGGGCACCTCCAACCCGGCATCTCCATCTGCTCCTGGACAGCACTGGGAAAAAAGAGGAGCCAAAGGCCTGAGAAAAGGAGAGTGAGAGCTAGAAATACCCAGCATCTCTTCCCCACTATCCCGCTCCTAAAACCAACACTTTGGCCCTTCTCCGTTCGGGATGGGAATGCGGAGAACTCTTTGGGCCTCARGACTGAGCTGCTGGGCGCTCAACCACCCTTGGGAATGAGAGGGTCCTGCAAAAGAGAGTGTCACAATTAATAAAAACGATTATTTAGAAAAATTAATGAATGAATAAAGCAAAAGAGACCTGACTGCAAAGCCAAAAAGAGAAACTGCAGGATTTGCAGATAAATAAAGCAAAAAAAAACCCAGACTGCAGGGTTTGCTGGGAGCATTGAGCACCTCTGAATCGACACGTTCTCCAAGGAGAAGGCCGGAATATTTTCCAGAAAATTCTCCACCCGTTCCCTGTGGAAAAGCTGGAGAGCCCCTCGGCCCTTCCCAGAGGCTCTTCTGGCACCGTTGCTTTAGCCAAGATCTTGCCCGTTTGCAGATGAATCCCGCAGTTGGCCAGAAACCACGGATTTTATAGCCCTGCGTTTCTGGAGCTCGCCCCAAAAACACCCCCAGGATTTAAAACGTCCCCAACTGCAAGAGTTCGGTGAGAAACACAGAGGTGCCTATTTCAACCCGGTGCTGATGCTCTGAAATTCAGGTTTTTTTACAACTAGCCGAGCTACTTAAGGGATCTGGATCTTGAAAATAAACTCCTAAGGGATTTCTCCTTCCTCTTGCTCTACGGACACCAAGGAGCCCTGCAAAGAGAGGGTGCAAAGAGCTGCGTTCTGCAGAAGCCAAGACCTGAAGGAACTCACTAAAAAGCCACCCCGGAGGCAGCTGATGGCAGAGAAAGGAGAATTTGGCACTTGCTGCACTGTGCTCTTCATTTGGGGCAAGGTGAGCACTTCTCCGGATGCCTAAAATTTAGGTCAGGCACAGAGCGGGAGCGCTCTGCTCTTTAACTAAGGCAGAGTCCCCAGGGATGTGGCAAGATAATGTATTTAACCATCAGYAAGAGAGTAATTAAGACAGTAATTAAGAAGGAGCAAGAGCCACTGCTGCCTGTGACAGTGCTTTCCAGCTGGGGGAAAACAAATCCCAAAGAACGAAGCTTTGGGCAAAGGGAAACAGCTCCAGCGGGTGAGACCCCGACCCTGAGAACGGGAAGAACTCATCCCTTGGATGGATCCATCGCTTTTCGAGCCCATCGGGGCATTTTGTCCCTTCCACTCGGGCGTCCCGCTGCTGCCTTAAATACGGGACGGTGACAAACCGCCCCGCGCGACGGGCACGCCGCCACCGTGCTGCCGAAAGCCGCGGTGCCAGCCTGCACCCGGGCTCGGAGGCGCTCCGCAGCGCCCGAAGAGACAGCGTGGAGACCCCGCACGCCGACACCGGAACGCGACACGAGACGGCCRCGCTTTGGAACTGAAAAACCAGACTGAGACTTTTTTGATGTCCGGTTTTAAGCTTAAACATGAGCCCTTTGGGTTCCTCTTGCAGCGTTTGCAGGGAGAGGAGACTTTTCCAGAGCTTTTACACCCACGTTTCGGGTCGAGCCGTTCAGGGGCCTCCTTGGGGCTCCCTTGGGACACACCAGGACAATGGTCCGTGTCCCCAGAGGTGACGTCCRTGGCAAGGGGACCCGGTGCCAACGGCCTCCGAGCTGCCTCCAAGCCTTGACCATAGAGCGGCCGCTGCTCCGGAGGCACCGAGACAGAACCGACCCCCCGGGGGCATGTGGGGGACTTCAAAATCAGCAAAACGAGGGAATCTCCTGGGGGCTCCCGAGCAAAGCGGCCAAGGCGGGAGGGAATGGTGGCCGGCTGGAGGAAAGGGTGGGAGCTCCGCAATCATTCCCGGCCCTGCAATTCCAGCCTGGACGTCCCTGCTATTCCAGCCAGGAGAGGCGGCTGCGTAAGCAGCCCCGGGGCGAAGGTGCGGAGGGGACGGGGATGGTTCGAGGCTTCCTGGGGACGCTGCGGGAAGCGCCGGCTCTCACGGGGAAAGCGGCGGCGGGCGCTAAACACCCCCACGTCGCCCCAGGGAGCGGGACGGGTCCCCCGGAGCTCGGAGCAAGGCCGGGAGCAGCGGGGTGGCCCCGGGGGGCTCGTGAAGGCGCCTCACGGTTGTCACGCAGACGAGGCTCCGATGAGGATCCGCGTCCCGGTCTCCCCGGCTCGTGGTCATTCCAACAGGAAGGCGGATGGGATGGCGCCCGGCTCGCTTGCTCTGGACAAAGCTCCTGAGCCCCTTGGCGCTTCCCGAGCAGCCTCCGCCACCCCGGGCTGGGACACTCACGGAGAGCCGCTCCCGTTCCTGGGCACGAGCCAGGCCAAGGCCGCGCCGGGGGCCGCCTTAGCGGGGAACGGGCCGCCCCGGTGCCCRGGGCACCGCCGAGCCCAACGGTACCAACGAGCGCCTCRAGCCGGGGCTCCCGCGCGCGCTTTGTCCTCGCGGGTCCCCCCGGAGCCCGGGGCGA
>NW_020455700.1:185825-187319 GCF_003342845.1 Nothoprocta perdicaria | reverse complement strand
CCCTTGGGGACAATGGGAGGCGCGGGGGGGCCCGGCAGGGGCAACGGGGACCCCTTGGGAATGCAGGGGACCCCCGGGGACGAGGGGGCGCCGCTGGGGTGGGCGCGCGCTGAGCGGCGCCCYGTGCCCGCAGGAGTCGGGCGATGACGAGTACCGGGGCGAGCAGTCGGAGAGCGACGACGAGGTCGACTCGGACTTCGACATCGACGAGGGCGACGAGCCGGGCAGCGAGGCGGACGAGAGCGAGCCCCGGCCGCGGCGCCGCGGCCTCCCCAGGGCCTACCGGGTGCGGGCGCCGCCTCCTTCCCGCCCCGGCAACGCGGCATGATTCCCGGGATCGCCCGGGATAAATGGGGCTTGGGAATGGGGGTGGATGCGCGGGGACGTGTCCCCCCGGGGCTGTTGGTGCTGCAGTGAATGCTGCTCTGTGGCCCCACCTTGGGTTGTTCCTTGGGGGGCCGCGGCAGGGCGCGGAGCTCCCTCCTTTCCCGTAGGAGCCCATCAAGACGCTGCGATCCAAGAAGCCGGACGCTCCCAGCGGCTCGCAGCGGGCCAAGCCCACCCCGTCGGAGCTGCAGGATGAAGTGGTAGACAGCGAATGTAGGTGGGGGGATGCAGCCGGCGGGGAGGGGGGGCGATGCAGCCCCCCGGCGCTGACGCCGTCCCGCCGCAGGCCGCAAGCACATGCGGCAGTCGACGACGGAGCACACGCGGCAGACCTTCCTGCGGCTGCAGGAGCGCCAGGTGCAGTCCAAGCGCAAGAAGGGCGGCCCCAACCACGAGCGGCCGCTCACGCAGGAGGAGCTGCTGGAGGAGGCCAAGATCACGGAGGAGATCAACCTGCGCTCGCTGGGTGAGCGGCGGCGGYGGCGGCGCCGGGGGGCGGCCCGGACCCCCCCGTTTATCCCCTGCTTGCTCCCGCAGAGAACTACGAGCGCCTGGAGGCCGACAAGAAGAAGCAGGTTCACAAGAAGCGCAAGTGCGTGGGGCCCGTCATCCGCTACTGGTCYGTCACCATGCCGCTCGTCACGGAGCTGGGCAAGGAGGAGAACGTGGACGTGGAGGGGTGGGTTCAGCAACGGGGGGCTGCTCTGGTGCCGGGGGTCACCCCCGCGGCCCTACCCGGTGTGGGATCCCCTGCAGGGGGGGCTGGAGTCACCCCGGTTTTCCCCATGCTGAGCCCGTTCTGGTCGTTCCAGGCTGGATCAGGAGGCGCAGCAGGCGGAGGCGCCCGCGGCCGCGGCGGGCAAGTGCTCGCGCACCTTCATCACCTTCAGCGACGACGAGACCTTCGAGCGCTTCTTCCCCAAGGCGAAGCCGCCGCGCGTGCCCGTGCGCGAGCTCTGCCCCGTGACGCACAAGCCCGCCGTCTACCGCGACCCCGTCACCGACATCCCCTACTCCAACATCCGCGCCTTCAAGATCATCCGCGAGGCCTACAAGAAGTACATCACGGCGCACGGGCTGCCCGGCGCCGCCACGGCCGCCGCCGCC
>NW_020455700.1:179367-184920 GCF_003342845.1 Nothoprocta perdicaria | reverse complement strand
CGGCCGCGCCACCCGCCAGAAGATCATCATCAAGCAGAGTGTGCCGGCCACCTGAGCAGCCCCCGCGCTCGGCGGCCTTCATGCCGAGGCCGCTCGGCCTCCCCGGGCGCGGGTTTGTTGCTTCTATTTATCTATTTTGTATGGTTTTTATGTGAAGAGGGGCCGCGTCGCAGCTGTCTAATAAAGCCGAGCTCTGTGCATGGGTCCTCTAGGCTCTAAGCAGCGCCTGCGCGGGGGGTGCCTATGGAAAACCAAGGGGTGCGCCCGCTTTTCCCGGATTCTGGAAGGAGCCGGGGTCGGTCCCGGTGCCGTGGCACGGTGGCAGCACCCGCTCCCTGCTGCTCCTTGGCTCCCGCGGGATCAAGCGTCACCCTGAACCCCCGAGCAGGAGGGGTAACGTCCCCCCGGTGGGGGCGGCTCCGTGGGGAGCAGCGGGAGGCTCCCGGCGCCGCGGGGCGGCCCCCCCGTCCCCGGCGGGGCCCCGCGGGGCGCTGGCCGGGCGCGATAGCGCCCAGGGGATATGTGATCTCGCCCCTCCCCGGCGCCGCGCCGAATAAAACGCTGAGCTCACGGGCGCGCGGCCGCTGGCCTGGCCGAGCCGCGGCGCCGCCCCGCGCAGCGCCGAGGTGGGGGACGCGCGGGGGGGGCGCTGGGGGGTGCTGCCATGGGCCCCCGCGGTGGTGGCTGTTTGGGGGGGCCCTGCGTGCGCCCCCTCCTTGCGGAGCGGCCCGCGGTGGCCTCGGGTGTCCCCAAGGAGGGGGGCGCAGGGGGCAGGGGGGTGTGGGGCACACGCTGCAGGGGACACGGGGGGCTCTGGGCTCCCAAAAGGTGCCCCCATGGGCTGCAGTGTGGGGGGGGACGCTCAGGTCCCCATGGGGCACCGTGCAGTCCAGCCTGGATTCCCCCCAGAGACAGGGGATGTTGGGGGGGGGGAGGGACTTTGGGGGGTGCCCCCAGCCTTGGGGACCCTCCTGTGATCTGCTCACCCCTCCCGGTTTCCCCCCCCTCCAGGCCCCCCCTGGGCGCCACCATGACGTCCTACCGGCAGGAGCTGGAGAAGTACCGGGACATCGACGAGGACAAGATCCTGCAGGAGCTCTCGGCCGAGGAGCTGGCGCAGCTCGACCTGGAGCTGCTCGAGATGGACCCCGAGGTGGGGCCCGTCCCTTGGCCGGAGCGGGGCAGCGAGGTGACCCCCACGTCGYGGTGACACCCACGGGTGCCCCCAGAACGTGATGCTGCCCGCGGGGCTACGGCAGCGCGACCAGACACACAAGAGCCCCACGGGGCCGCTGGACCGCGCGGCCCTGCTGCAGCACCTGGAGAAGCAGGCGCTGGAGGCCGGCGAGCGCGACGACCTGGTGCCCTTCACCGGCGAGAAGAGAGGTCTGGGGACACGAGGGACAGGGGGGACACGGGGGACAGGGGGGACGCGGGGGACACGGGGGACGCGGGGCGCCGGGCCCCGCGGTGCGGGTATATTTAGCTCGGCTCAGATGTCCCGGGTGAGCTGGGTCCCCGCCAGCCCCGGCCATGGCCACCGTGGCGGGCAGTGTCACCCCGGCGCGGGCGGGCAGCAATGTCACTGCTGCAGGTGGCACCGGGCGGCGTGGGGTGTCCCATGGTGGTGGCACGAGGCTGTGCGGGGTCATTGGGCAGCGTGGGATGGCACTGGGCACTCTGGGGTGTCCCACAGTGGTGGCACGAGGCTGTGCGGGTGTCATTGGGCAGTGTGGAGTCTCCCACGGTGGTGGCACGAGGCTGGGTGGGTGTCATTGGGCAGTGTGGGGTGTTATTGGGCACTCTGGGGTGTCCCATGGTGGTGGCATGAGGCTGTGCGGGGTCATTGGGCAGCGTGGGATGGCACTGGGTGCTCTGGGATGTCGCACAGTGGTGGCACGAGGCTGTGCGGGGTCATTGGGCAGTGTGGAGTCTCCCACGGTGGTGGCACGAGGCTGGGTGGGTGTCATTGGGCAGTGTGGGGTGTTATTGGGCACTCTGGGGTGTCCCATGGTGGTGGCACGAGGCTGTGCGGGGTCATTGGGCAGCGTGGGATGGCACTGGGCACTCTGGGGTGTCCCACAGTGGTGACACAAGGCTGTGCGGGGTCATTGGGCAGTGTGGAGTCTCCCACGGTGGTGGCACGAGGCTGGGTGGGTGTCATTGGGCAGTGTGGGGTGTTATTGGGCACTCTGGGGTGTCCCATGGTGGTGGCACGAGGCTGTGCGGGGTCATTGGGCAGCATGGGGTGGCACTGGGCACTCTGGGGTGTCCCATGGCGGTGGCACGAGGCCACCCGCCCAGGTGACCCCCCCGTGCCCAGGGAAGCCCTTCGTGCCCAAGGCGCCGGCGCAGGAGGTGCCGCGCGAGGAGCAGGTGACGCTGGAGCCCGAGCTGGAGGAGGCGCTGGCCAACGCCACCGAGGCCGAGATGTGTGACATCGCAGGTGGGCCCTGGGGACAGTGGGGCCCTCTGGACCACAACTGGGACCTTTGGGGACAACTGGGGCCCTCCAAGTCACCACCGGGGACCCTGGGGACAATTGGGGCCCTCCGAGCCACGACTGGGACCCTGGGCACCGCCGGGGATCCCTGGGACACCCGTGGCCAGGCCGGGGCGGGTCCTGGGGACAACGGGGACAAGGGGTGGCAGCCGTGCCCGTCCCGCAGCCATCCTGGGCATGTACACGCTCATGAGCAACAAGCAGTACTACGACGCGCTCTGCAGCGGCACCATCTCCAACACGGAGGGCATCAACAGTGAGTGGGGGCAGCGCGGGGCGCGGGGTGTTGGGGGGCAGCGGGGGGGCCCCGCGGACGCCGCCGTCGCCCCCAGGTGTGGTGAAGCCGGACAAGTACAAGCCGGTGCCGGACGAGCCGCCCAACCCCACGGACGCGCAGGAGACGCTGCGGCGCATCCGGGCGGACGACGGCGCCCTGCAGGACGTCAACCTCAACAACATCAAGGTGCGCGCGGGGGGCGCCCCGGGGGCCCTGCCCATCCGCGGGCGGCCGCGGAGGGGCCCCCGCTGTCCCCAGGCTGTTCCAGCCCCGCGGCCTCCCTGCTGTCCTGCTCCCCCGCGGTGACACGGCCACGGGGTGGTCCTTGGAGGGCCTCTTGTGTCCCCATGGGGCAGCTCCGTGTCCCCAGGGCACAGGGAGCAGCCTCTGGGTGTCCCTCGGACACCCCTCCCCAGGCGGGGGTGGCCCTGGGGTGGCCCCAGGACGCTGCTCTCCCCTTTAGGGTCCCCCAAGGTGGCAGCTGCCACCCTGGAGGCTCCTCAAGGGGCTGCTCCCTGTCTCCAGGCCATGGGACATCCCATGGAGCAGCCACCCAGGGCCAGTTTTCCTGGGGGCAACTGCTTCCCTTGGCCCAAACCTGCTTGCCCGCTCCTCCATCCTCATCCTYGGGGACACCTGTATCCCCTTGGGACCTCCTGCGTGTCCTCGGGAACGTCCCCTGGGGGCCACGGCCGTGGCCTCGGTGACGCCGCCGTGCTCCCGCGCCAGGACATTCCCATCTCCACRCTGAAGGACATCTGCGAGGCCATGAAAACCAACACGCACGTGAGGAAGCTCAGCCTGGTGGCAACCCGCAGCAACGACCCTGTGGCCACCGTGAGTGCAGGCTCTCCTCCGCCGTGTCCCCAAACGCGTCCCCCTCCACCAGCTCCGCGCTGGCCGCCCATGGGACACTCCTGTCCCCAGGGATGGGGAGGTGGCACCCCGAGGTGGCCCCCCAAAGTGACCCGCGGCCCTCGCAGGCCGTGGCCGAGATGCTCATGGAGAACAAGACCCTGCAGAGCCTCAACATCGAGTCCAACTTCATCACCAGCGCCGGCATGATGAGCATCATCAAGGCCATGTACAAGAACAGCACCCTCAGCGAGCTCAAGGTGGACAACCAGGTAGGGACGGGCACCCATGGGTGCTGCTCGGCGGCTCCCGTGGGCGCGGGGAGGGGTTGGGGGACCCCGGTTCACTGGTGTCCGCAGTGCCAGCGCCTCGGGGACACGGTGGAGATGGAGATGGCCACCATGCTGGAGCAGTGTCCCTCCGTGCTCCGCTTCGGCTACCACTTCACGCAGCAGGGCCCGCGGGCCCGGGCGGCCAGCGCCATCACCAGGAACAACGAGCTCCGTGAGTGCCCCGGCGCCCGGAACCGCCGCCGGGAGGGAAAACCGGGCAGCGGGAGGGAAAAACCGGGCAGCGGGAGGGAAAACCGGGGAGCGGGAGGGCATCCCCCTTGCCAACCCACGTCTCCTGCTGTGCTGCAGGTCGCAAGCAGAAGAAATCCTGAGCTTTCCGGACGCTCCGGGCGCTGGCACCGCGGTGGGAACAAGGCCGGGTTTCCGCTCCCACCGCGCGGAGCCTCCGGGAATAAAGAGCACGGAGCGGCTGGGGGTTCTGCTGGCGCCCGYGGGGAGCCCTGTGGCTGAGCTGGGGGGGGCAGCCTGGTTTTGGGGCCCCCCCGGCAGCCTCACGGGGGGACGGGYGCCCGTGACGCAGGCCCGGAGCTGCCAGGCTCCGCGCTCGGGTATTTATACCCGGGGATTGGGTTACAGGAGCCGGGTCGGGGGGGCACCGGGTGTCCCCGGGCACGGAGCCACTTGCCGGGGCTCGGGGGGGCCGCAGAGGTGCCGGGGGSGGGGAGAAGGGGGGACACGAGGATCCCGGGAGCGCCCTGGCACCCGGCCCACCTACTACAGCCAGGGGTAAATCCCAGTGTCCCGGTGAAACAGCAGCCCGGGCGGAGGTGCCGGGAGCGCGCGGGGCCGCCCGGGATCGGGGCGTGCGGCAGTGCATGGGGCACCTCAGGGTGCTGGGAAGGGTCAGCACCGGCCCCGGGGGGGCACCCACGGGAGCCAGGGGCTGGAGGGCGGCGCGGGGGGACAGGGAAGGTGTTTGCCAAGCGCCCGGGACAGCTGCGACAGGAGGAGGAGGAGGAGGAGGAGGAGGGAACACGGTGGCACCGTCCCCAAAGGGCACGACCCGCGGGCACCTGCCAGCGGGCAGAAACCAGAGCACGACTTGGGCCAGACGGAGCTGCCGCCCCGGCCGCGCTGTGCCCCGCCGCCAGGGCACCCCAACAACAGGCGGCACTGGGGGTCGCATTGTGACAAGAGCCCCCAACACCCCAAAATTCCTCCCCGCGCCGCTCACCAAAAGAAGCCACCACATCTGTGGGCTGGGTCTCTATTAACACGGAGCTTGTGGGGGGCTGGGGGCCGCGCCGGGGCCCGGCGGCAGCCCGGGGGGCTCGTCCTCGTCCGAGTCGAACTCGGCGTTCTCGTCCTTCACCCACTTGCCGGCGCCGTCCGGGATCCAGCCGGCGCTGAGGACACACGGCGGGGACGGTGACACGGGGCCACTGAAGGGGGGACCCCGCAACCGAGGGCCGCGCTCACCTGCGCAGCTGCAGGTACCGCTCCAGGGCCTGGCTCCTGGGGGTGCCGAGGGCCCCGCGCTGCCCCCCGGGCGCTTTCCCTTTGCTGCCGGTCCGGGCCGCGGCGCGGGAGCTGGCGGGGCGCGCGGGCGGGCTCGGCGTCGCCGC
>NW_020455700.1:178027-179172 GCF_003342845.1 Nothoprocta perdicaria | reverse complement strand
GCGGCACCGCGGCCGCTCCCGAGCCGCCGCCGGCCGCCCTAGGACAGGGCTCGCGCTCAGCTCCACGGTGCCAACGGGGGCACGCGGGGCCCAACGGYGGCGCCGACCGGGACGCGTGGGGCCGGCCCGTTGTCCCCGCCGCGGGGCACTCACCCCGTCCTGCGGCAGCGGCTGCTGTAGGGAGCGGCCTTGAGCAGGGCGCTCCGCGCAATGCTCCGTGTCCGCGCCAGCAAGGGGGCCGCTGAGTCCTGCCGGGATAGCAGCGGGCACCTCGGGACGGTGACAGGGCCGCCCGCGGGGACGGCACCGCGCCGGGCACCTCGGGACGGTGACAGGGCTGCCCGTGGGGACGGCACCGCGCACCGGGCACCTCAGAACGGTGACAGGGCCGCCCGCGGGGACGGCACCACGCGCCGGGCACCTTGGAACCGTGACAGGGCCGCCCGCGGGGACGGCCCCGCGCGCCGGGCACCTCGAGACGGTGACAGGGCCGCCCGCGGGGACGGCACCGCGCCGGGCACCTCGGGACGGTGACAGGGCCGCCCGCGGGGACGGCACCGCGCGCCGGGCGCCTCCATGCGACTCCCACCGTGGACGGGGCCCCTCCGCACCCACCTGCGGGACCAGCTCCGCGGGCAGCTGCTCCGGCGCCACGTTCCCGAGCGGCCGCTTCCCGCCGTAGAAGCTCCTCAGGGCTGGAAAGGAGGGAAACRGGGGGTGTCGCGGGGGGCTCGTGCRCCGCTCGCCGCCCTCCCCAGGCCCCCCGCTTACCCGCCGCGTGCTTCCTGCCGGCCCTGTGCACCGTGAGCATGGCGAGCGTGTCGAAGACAGGCCGCTGGGGACACACGGTGCACGCGTACCTGTGTGGGGGACACCGGGCGCCGTGGGGCACGGCCCGGGGGACACCGGGGGTCCCGCTCACCTCCCACCTGTGTGGGGGACACCGGGCGCCGTGGGGCACAGCCCGGGGCCCCCGCGTTCCCGGGGGTGCCGCTCACCTCCCGCTGCGCAGCAGCAGGGCCTCCTCCGTGGGGATGTAGCTGGCGAGGAGGTCGGCGACGCGTCGCTTCTGAGGGCGCCGGGAAGCGGTGGGGAATGGGAGTGAGGGGGTGGATGTGGAGAGCGGCCCGGGGGCTGCGCAGGGA
>NW_020455700.1:170954-176829 GCF_003342845.1 Nothoprocta perdicaria | reverse complement strand
GCTCCCATCCCGGCCATGTCCCCATCCCGGCTGCGTCCCCATCCCTGCCTGGCCCATCCCGGCCACGTCCCCATCCGAGCCCTCTCCCCGTCCTCACTGCGTCCCCATCCTGGCCACATCCCTGTCCCCTTCCCAGCTGCATCCCCATCCCTGCCTGGCCCATCCCGGCCACGTCCCCATCCCGGCTGCGTCCCCATCCTGGCCACATCCCTGTCCCCTTCCCAGCTGCATCCCCATCCCTGCCTGGCCCATCCCGGCCACGTCCCCATCCCGGCCACGTCCCCATCCCAGCCCTCTCCCCGTCCTCACTGCGTCCCCATTCCGGCCACGTCCCCATCCCGGCCACGTCCCTGTCCCCATCCCGGCCACGTCCCCGTCCCGGCCACATCCCTGTCCCCTTCCCAGCCCACCCGGGCGCACGCGGCCCCAGCCTGGCCCTGTCCCCATCCTGGCCACGTCCCTGTCCCTGTCCCTGCCCGCCCGGGATCCTGCAGCCCCATCCCAGCCCTGTCCCCGGCCCTGTCCCCATCCTATCCCCGTCTCTGTCCACATCCCTGTCCCTGTCCCCATCCCCGTCCCCACCCCTGTCTCCATCTCATCCCTGTCCCTGTCCCCGTCCCTGTCCCCATCCCACCTCTCCTCTCCCACGCCATATCCCCATCCCATCCTTACCCCGTCCCCGCGCGTGTCCCCGTCGTGTCCCATCTTCCCCCCGTTCAAACCCTCATCCGACTCCCATCCCTTTCCCCGCGTCCCACGCCGCCCTGCGTGGCCGTCCCCATCRCGCCCCTTGTCGTCCCCGCAGATGGAGCAGATCAAACGCGCCAACCGCCTCTACACCTCGGACACCATCTTCCTCAAACCCACGCTCCTCATCCCCGGCCAGCTGGGCCCCGGGGACGAGGACGAGGAGGACGAGGAAGAGGAGGGAGCCTCCGGAGCTGCTGGCGCGGCCGCCTCATCCCACCCCGACGTCTCGGCTGCCGATTTCCTGCAGCGGATCGACGCCGACATCCGCCTGCGCGCGGCGGGGACGGTGACAACGGCAGCGACGCGGTGCCCGGGCCCCGCAGGGTGAGGCCCCCGCGGGACCCCCCCAAAGGCAGCCRCTGCCCCCGGCGCTGCCGCCCACCCCCTTGTCCTTGTGCCCCCCGCAGCGGCGACACCGACGGTGCCCGGGCGGCCCCACGGGGCGCCCTGCTCGGCCCGCGGCCCCTGACGAGGACGCCGCGCGCGGCCGCCCTGCGCGACGCCGAGGACGAGATCTTCACGCTGTGACGGGGACGCCCCGCTGGGGCACCCCAGGGTGCTGGGACAGCGCTGCCTTTCCCACCCGACACCCACCCTTCGGATCCTATTTATTTAGAGTAGTTTTCTCCCCGGGGGGGGGACCCACTTTTCCCTGTGCCAGCACCTGGTTCCCCCCGGGAGTTTGGGGCCTTCTGGGGATGGGGTTTGTCACCCCGCTTTGCCTTCCCTGTAACCCGGGCTGGGCAATAAATGTGGAGCACTGTCACCCGGCTGCGCCTGCTCCGGGGACACAGTTATCCCCGGGGGGACGGTCGCCCCCTCGGCCAGGGCCCTGGGGACACCGCCACCCCTCCGGGCACGCGCTGGGGACGGACGAGGCGGGAAGGYGTCACCCCGTGCTGGAAACCCGCGCCAGGCGGAAAGGGCTCGATACCCGTTGCTTTTAATGGCGATTCTCGGCATCAATCTTTTATTCCAAAGTTGCTCCGTGTGGGAGGCTGGGAAGGACAAAACGCTTTGGGAATGTCCAAGGACGCCACGGGTGTTTGGGGGTGTCTGTGAGGGATCCCCGGGGCGCGCAGGGCTCCCCCGGGGCTGCAGGATGCAAATCCCCATGGCCACCAGCCTCCCTGCTCCCAAACGGGAGCTTTTTCCATCCGGAAGCGGGGCGTTTTCCGTCCTGCTTCCTGCCCGCCGGGTGCCGCCAGCTCCTGCGTCCTCGCCAGCGTCCGGATCCGTCCCCAGCCGCAGCCGGCGGCGTGTGGCACTTACTGACCTTGCCTGAGGTAGATTAGCGACGTCCCCGCTCGCAAACGGGGACGCGGAGGCGCCGCGGGAGCGGGGACGTCCGTCCCGCACCGCAGGAACCGCCCGGGATCAGCGGCGGCCCTTGGGAAAACCCTTCCCGAGGCCAAACCCTCCGAGGGCGCCGCTCCGGGACCCCGAGAGGCGGCAGCTCTCCCTGCATCCCGGGAGGGGACGAGCGGCAGGGCCGCTGCTCCCATTCCCATCCCGCCGGCCGTCGCGCTCGCCGCTCCGTCCTGCTTTTCCCGGAGCTCCGGGCTCTCCGGGAGCGGCTGCCGGCGCTCACTGCGGCTCGCGCGCCAGCTGCTGCTCCCACTCGGCCTCCACCACCTTGTAGAGCTCCATGGTGGCCCTGGCGTCCTCCACCGAGGAGTGGCCRCTCTTGCCGACCTGCGGGACGCGGACGAGCGCTCGGCACCGCCCGCGGCTCCGGGCACAGGGCAAAGCGCCACCGAGGCCCACGGTGACACACAGGCACCTGGGCAAGGGGCCCGCACCAACCACAGCTGCTCCCAGGGCTGCTTTCCCGGGAAGGGGAACGGGAGCTGGCACCACAGAGGGTGACATTAACCCTCCCAGGGGACAAAGCAGCGGGGCCGCACGTCSCCCTGCTCCCGTTGTCGCCTCCAGGCCCTTTCTGCCCCCGTCACACGTCCTGCTCCAGGAGCGGAACCGGAGCAGGCCGGAGGGACCCGGAGGGGACAGCGCGGGGCCGCCGGCGCCTACCTGGATGTCCCTGTTGAGCAGCTGCTTGACGAGGCGCTTCAGGGACACGGCGACGTTCTCGGGGAAGCCGCCCTTACGGTTGAGCAGCGGCATGCGGGACGTGTCGCGGGTCAGCGCCGGCGGGTGGAAGTACCGCAGCGCCTTGAAGTCGTTGCTGATGGCGTGGCCGACCACCACCTTCCCCGCGAGGATCTTGAGGATCTGCGGGGGGGCGAGGACACGGGGGTGACAACCGCCTGGGGCCACCCCTAGAAGGGTCCCGCATAGCCCTAAATGTCCACAGGGGTGAAAACCGCCTGGGGCCACCTCTAGATGGGCCCACATAGACCTCAGTGTCCACAGGAGCGACACCCCATGGAAGGTCCCGCACAGCCCTAAGTGCCCATGGGGGTGACAACCGCCCGKGGTCACCCCTAGAAGGGCTCGTATAGCCCCAAGTGACCCGCTGGGGTGGGGGTGCCGCTCTGTGTCCCCCCAAAGCCGCGTCCCTCCGCTGCGTGCCCCACGGCAGGGCGCCCCGGGAAGGGGAACGCAGCTCGGAGCGGGGCGGGAGCGTCCGTGCGGGACGAGACGCTGCGGCCGGGACACCGCCCGCTTGTCGGGGCGCTGCCGCTGCCGCTGCCGGTGCCGGTGCGGCGGGCCCCACCTGGCGCCGCGCGGCGGCGAAGGGCACGGCGCCCTGCAGGTGCCGCGGGCGGACGCCGCTCCAGCGCGTGCGGTAGTCCACGACGGGCTCGGGCGGCCGCACGTAGCGGTCGTAGAGGACGGCGCCGTCGTAGGCCACGATGCTGCAGCGCGCCAGGGCGCTCGTGCGCCCGCCGGGGCCCGTGCCCACCATCTCGCAGTCGAGCGCGGCCACCGCACCGGGAGGCGCCGCGCGGCCGCCGCGGAGCCGCCTCCCGCCGCCGCCGCCGCCGCCGCGCGGGGCCCTCGCGGCGCCGCCCGCCGCCCGCGGCCTCCCCGCCGGCAGCTGCTTCTGCCGCAGGACGCCCTTGGCCTCCAGGAAGCGGCGCCGCCGCACGAAGCTCCGGTGCTTCCGGTTGCCGCCGCCGCTGCCGCCGCCGCCCGCGGGCTCCGGCGCCTCCACGCTCACGTTGAGGATCAGCTCGGACATGGCGGCTGCCGAGGGGGCGTGTCCTGCCCAGCCCCAAGCCCCGCCCCCCTGCCCGGTCCCGCCGCCCCCACCGCGGCGCACGCGGCGCGAGCCGGAAGCGGAAGTGGCCGCCGCGGCCCCTCGTGGGACACGCAGGAAGGCATCGAGCATGCGCGCGAGCCGCGGGCCGGGCGGAAGCGGCGCTCTGCGCCTGCGCGCGGCGCGGCGGGCCCTCCCCCTCCCCGCGGGGGCGCATGCGCAGGGAGCGCGGCCCGGCGCCGCGCAGGCGCAGTGCTGAGGCGGGAACCATAGAGGCGGCAGGCGGTGAGCGGCGGCGGGGCCGTCTCTATGGCGCGGGGCGGGGCGGGGSGAGGCCTAGCCGGGGAGGCGGCGCTGGCGTCACGGGTGACGTCACGCCGCGGGGGTGACGTCAGGACGTTGCAGGGCTGGCATGGCGGCGGCCGCGGGCGGGGAGCTGTGGCGGGAGCGGCAGCGGGCGGCCGACATCGCGCGCGTCCTGGCGCTCTACCGGCCGCTGCTCGACGCCTACGTGGTGGTGAGTGACGCGGCCCCGCCGCCGCGGCGCCGTGACGTCAGCACGAGGCCGCGGTGACGTCAGCACACTGCCGCTGTGACGTCACCACGACGTCACCATGATATCTTTGCACCCGCGCCGCAATGTCACTCTGACGTCAGCATGGCATCGCCGTGACGTCACCGCGGTGTCTCCATGAGGTCATGGCGACATCACCGTGATGTCACTGTGACGTCACCACGCTGTCCCCATGACACCATTGCGGCCACCCCGCGCTGTTACCGACACATCGCTGCAGCATTGCCATGCTGTTATGGTGACGTCACTGCGGCATCATCATCATGGCATCGCTATGATGTCACCAGGCATCACCATGATGTCACAGCAGTGTCATGGTGATGTCACAGCAGCGTCGCCGTGATGTCACCACAGCATCACTGTGACGTGGCTGTGCGGTCACCACGGCATCACTATGATGTCGCCGCGATATCACTGTAATGTCCCGCGATGTCCCCACGGCATCACCGTGACGTCACCACGGCATCACCGTGACGTCACCGTGACGTCACCGTGGCGCCCCCCTTCCTGCAGGAGTTCTTCGCCGAGGACCTGTGGGCGCAGCTGCCGCCCTCGTGGCAGGCGGCGCTGGCGGCGGCGCCGGCCCCGCAGCTCGCGGCCCGGCTGCTGGAGCCGCCCGGTACCAGTGCCGGTACCGGAGCCGGTACCGGAGCCGCCGCCGTGTGGCCGCTCTCCCTGCTGGCCTTCCGCGCCACGGCCCAGGCGCTGGCCTTCCCCCGCCACCGGCACCGGCCCCGGCGCCAGCGGAGCGGCCCGGCCGAGTTCCGGCACAACCGGAGCCAGAGCGCCGCACTGCACCCGCTGCTCCGCAAGCACGTCAAGCCCAAGAAGCAGCACGAGATCCGGCGCCTGGGCAAGGTGGGTGCCACACGGCGCCGCCGGCACCTGGCGACGCCACCGGCGCCCGCCACGACCCCGGTGGTGCCGCGGACCTGCCGGTGCCGGTGCCAGCGCCGCCCGCTGCTCCCCACGCAGGTGGTGAAGCGCCTGAGCGAGGCGGCCGGCTGCGACCGCGTGGTGGACGTGGGCTCGGGGCAGGTAGGACGCGGCGGGGGCTGCCGCGGCGGGACRCGGCGGCACCGGCAGCGCCCCTTGTCCCCGCTCAGGGCCACCTCTCGCGCGTGCTGGCCTTCGGGCTGGGGCTGCCCGTGAGCGCCGTGGAGGCCGACGGGCGCCTGGTGCAGGCGGCCGAGCGCTTCGACCGGGAGCTGCTGCGGGCGCTGCGCAAGGCGCACGCGCGCGGCGACGAGGTGAGGACGCGGCGGCGCCGGCGGCACCGCCACCCGCACGCACAACCGGCCTCATCCGCGCTGCCCCGCAGGTGCCGCTGTCCCCGCGGCCTCCGGAGCACGTGGCCGGGCGCCTGGACCCGCGGGCGCCCTGGCAGC
>NW_020455700.1:168925-170109 GCF_003342845.1 Nothoprocta perdicaria | reverse complement strand
GCCCGCCGTGCGCGCCATGCTGCGCCAGCACCCCAAGGTCGTGGCCTTCTTCAGCCTGGCGCTGCTGCTGGCGCCGCTCGTCGAGAGCCTCATCCTCCTCGACCGGCTGCTCTTCCTGCGGGAGCGAGGTGGGCGCCGCGCACCCCGCATGGCGCCCCGGCGGCGCCCGCGCGATGCCAACGCTGCCCCTGCCCCGCAGGCTTCCAGTGCGCCCTGGTCCCCCTCTTCGACCCGCTGCTGTCCCCGCGCAACCTGGTGCTCGTGGCTGCCAAGTGCCCCCTGGGGCCCGTTCTGGCCGCGCTCGAGGACGACAGCAGCGAGGACGAGGATGAGGACGGCGGTGGGGACGAGGCCGCAGTGCAGGGGTGAAGCCGGGACCTGGGGCAACCCCCGAGGGGCTCGTGTCCCCTCGTGGGCCTCGCGGCGCCTCCCGCGCAGCCTCGGCGCCCGAGCKCCCGCGTCCCCAAAGCCTCCGTTGTGCCGCACGTCCGAGGACAGAGGCCGGGRGGCCGAGACCTTTATTGCAATAAAGCCGCTTTCCCCCAGCCCGGGCTCGCACGGGGGCCAGCGCGGGAGCACGGGGGGCAGCAGGAGGGACCCGGGCCCCTCGCTGTCCCGCAGCGGCCGCGCCGCCCTCAGTACCAGTAGGATTTCTTGGGCCTGCGCGTCTCCACGATGCCCATGGCGTCCATGACCTCCTCCTCGAAGGTCTTCAGCGAGGCCACGTAGGTCTTCTTGAGGGCGGCCTCGGGCGACGTGTCCTTGGGACCGTCTGCTCGCGGCCGCGGGGASAGCGCTGAGCGCCCGGCACGGGACAGAGGGGTGCCCGCGGGGGGGGCGGCCGCGCGCCCCGCGCCCTCACCTATCCACTCCTCGGGCACGACGCCGTCGTCGCGGGGCTGCGGGGGCACCGGCAGGATGCGCCCGCTGCGCAGCGACACCCGCACGCGCTCGCCCTCCTCCGTGTAGCGCCACTGCACCTCCGTGGGCGTCCTGCGGAGCGCGGCTGAGCCCCGGCGCCCGGCCCGGCGCCCGGCCCCGCTCCCGGCCGCCTACCTGTCCTCGGGGTCCACCAGGGACACCTGGCTGAGCAGCAAGGGCGCCTCGCTGGCGATGTAGGTGCTGGGGAACTTGGCCGTCTTGTGGATGTAGCGGTAGTGCTGGGGGGGCGGCGGCGGGGCGGT
>NW_020455700.1:164171-167374 GCF_003342845.1 Nothoprocta perdicaria | reverse complement strand
GGCGCGTGCGGCCCCTCGGAGCGGCGGCCGGGCGCCGGAGCAGCGCGCGGCGGGCGGGGACGAGGCCGCTACGGGCTGCGAGAGCCGGGGAAAAGAGACGGGGCGCTCGCGGGGACGCTCCGGAAAACACCCGGGGAGCGCCCGGCTCCGGAGCGACGCGAACGCGGGGGATCCCGGCGCTGCCCTCACCTCTCCTTGTGGTCTCTGAGCTCCTCCGCCTTGTCCTTGCCCTCCTGCGGGGCCTCGCCGGCGCCCGGCGCGCTGCCGCCGTCGCTGTTCTTCTCCCCCTCGCCCGCCTTGCCCTTGGGCTCCTCCTTGGCGGCCTCTTGGTTATCAACCTTCTTCTCGCCCTCCTGCCCCTCCGCCTCCTTGGCGCGTTTGGGGGAGTCCTGGGGGAGCCGAGCGGCGCTCAGCCTGTCCCGTATCCCCCCCAACACCCCCGCGGGTCCCCCCAAATCCCGCTACCTCCAGAGCATCTTCCGCTTTCCGCTTGCTGCCGCCCTTCTCGTTCTTCTCCTTGGACTGCTCGTCGATGACCAGCTTGCCCTCCTCGTCGCTGCTGCCCTCCGCGCTGCCCTTCTTGTCGCCGTCGGGCTCCCGCGCGCCCTCCTCCGCGCACGCCTTCTTCGGGGTGGGCTGCGGGGTGACACCGGGAGCCGTCACGGGGACGCGGATGGCGGGAACAGCGGGACGGAGCCCGCGGGGACGCAACAACCGCCCTTGACAACAACCCACCTGGTAGCCGGAGGCTTTCACCGTCGGGTTGTTCTCGATCTCCCACAACCCTTCGCTGAACCCTTTCCTCTTGTTGGGCTTCCCAAACTTCTCCTTGCATTCCTCGTACGGGAAGAGGTCCTTGGGGCCCAGGAATGCCCTGGGATTGGGGGGGAGGGGGAAGAAAAGGGGCACGGCGGCGGCGTTGGCCCGCGGGCACCGGCGCCCGCCCGCGCATCCCGGCGCCCGACTCACGTTTCGTGGGTCCCGAAGAAGAAGACCTGGTATTTGTTGGAGGAGGATTTTACCGCCGCTTCCGGCATCTCGTCGATCTGCCGGACACAGGGAATTGCGTCGAGAGACGCGCAGGGGGGAGCACGGGCTCCCATCCCGCTCCGGGCGTCGGATGCGGCCAGCCCCATCCCTGGAGGAAGGTGCCTCCGGAACACGGGGCCATGGCCGGAGCTCCGGGGGGAAGGACCGGGTTCATTCCTTGGGAATTTACCCACTGGGCTGCAGATCCCGGGGAAAAACAGCAGCCAGGGGAATAAGGACTATTGCAATGAGCCCAGCAGGACTGGGCCGGCGGTGGAATTCCGCTTCCCGCTCCAGCTCTTCCCACCTCTTCACCTCGGGCGCCTTTTGAGAAGGGGAAAATGGGTGGAAAACGGGCGACGCCACCCGGGAAACGCGTGGGTGCTGCCCGGCCGCTCCGGACGGCTCCGCGCATCCCGTTTTTGCACAAATTGGGAGCAGGGGAAACCTGCGTGGATGTTCCCCCCTGTCGCTGCAGCCAGGGCTGACGGAGCCATAAAATCCCTGGAAAAACGTCAGCGCTAGGGGGAAGGAGACCATAAATTCCCTGGGAAAACCTTGGCAGGAGCCCGTTAAATTCCCTGGGGAAACCTCAGCGGAAGGAGCACGAGGGCATCGCGCTGCAGAGCGGGCTAACACGGGACCCACAGGGATTTAGGGGCATTTCAATGGATTTGGGGGATTTAGGGAATGTGATTTATTCCCGTTATTCCCTCCTTTCTTCCCAGCTTGCTTCCAGCCCAGGGCTCATCCGTGACGGCCTCRGCCGGTTGGGAATAACTTGCAAAAATCAACCTCTGGCCGAGGCAGCATCCCTGTCACCTGGGGATAACGGGGACGGAATGGGGAAAAACTGGGGAAAAAAAGCGTGGAAAACTGGGAAAATGGCTGGACTCCGGAGCCCCCCGAATCACCCGGCGTTCCCGTGAGAATGCGCCTGGAATTCATTGGGAAGAGAGGAGGGCCGGGGAGGTGGGTGCGTTTGCCCAGGGGTATCCCCAGGATTCCCCATCCGTGCAGCGCTCCCGGCCGCTCTGGCCACACCTGGCTCCTATTCCCGGAGCGGGAAAGGGAATATCCCRGTGTATCCCGGACACAGGATCAGGTTTCCTCAGCACCTGGTTAGTCCCGGGATTAATCACCGGGATGGGGGATCCGGTCCCCATGGACACCCACATCCCGGCACTCCAGCTCCCGGGATTTTTTCCCGGGAAGGGGGGCGCTGCCGGGGTGGAAAAGCGCTGGCCCCGCTCCCAGCGATCCCGGCTGCTTCCAAGCGGGCATTTCGGAGGATCTGCCTCCGGCCTCCCCGCCCCCTCCGCGGCCTCCCAATCCAAACAAAAGTGCAGGTGGGGGCCGGGATCGCCGGAGGGGCCCCCCCCCATTCCTGGCCGCCTTTTGGCGGGATTCGTGCCAGGAGGGGGGGGCCGAGGCGGGAGCCGCCGGAGGGGGAAAAGACTCCAAGGAAATTTTAAACGGCGGCAGCAACCGCGTAAAAATAACCGGCACCGGCCTCYGCTTAAAGAGGCCGCCGGGAGGCCRCTCCGGCCTCGCTCCAAGCGGGATACGGCCCCCCCACCCCGGCTCCGCAGCCTTCCCGGGATCCGGCTGCGGAGCAGAGGGATCCGCGCGGGATGCGGGTGCCCTCAAAATGCGGGATGCTCCGTGCGGGATGGGGGGGGCGTCGTGTCGGGGCGCTCGGGGGCCGCCGGCTCCCTGGCACCCATGCAAACAAAGTTATTTTTATATATATATAAATATATATATATATAAATATATATATATAATGTATGGATACGTGTATACGTGTGTATATATGGAGGTGATGTATGTGCATCTATTTTAATGGCTTTAATGCTGCTTGGAGGACCAAGCAGCAGCCTCCTCGGGGCAGCCCCATTGCCCAGGCCGGGGTCACTTCGTGACACTCAGCGAGGTGCTAAAATAAAATAAAATAAAATAAAATAAAATGGAATCAAAGTGCGATAAAATAAAATGCAATTAAAAAAAGAAAATGCAGTGCAATAAAATGCAAGGAAAAAATAAAATGCAAYGAAATGCGTTTGCATTTTATGCAAAATGCAAATTCTGTGATTCTGTGAAAATGGAATAAAAGGAAAATAAAACGCAATGAAATAAAAATGCAATGAAGTTAAGACACAATGCAATAAAAT
>NW_020455700.1:149522-163180 GCF_003342845.1 Nothoprocta perdicaria | reverse complement strand
GCACGGGCGTGCTCGCCCCCCCCGCGCGTGCTCGCCCCCCCCGCGTGCACGCGCACGGCACAGTGCTCGCCCCCGTACCACACACACAACCGCACCGCGCACAACCGCTGCGCCCCCGACACCCGCACAGCCTCACCGCACAACCGCACGGTGCACAGCCGCACCACGCACAGCCGCAGAGGGCACAGCCGCGCAGACCCCTTCACATGCACACACAACCGCACCGTGCACAACCGCACTGCGCACAGCCACGCTGCACACAACCGCACTGCGCACAACCACACTGCGCACAACCGCACTGCGCACAACCACGCTGCACACAACCGCACTGTGCACAACCGCACTGCACACAACCGCACTGCACAAAACCGCACTGCGCACAACCGCACCGTGCACAACCGCACTGCGCACAACTGCACTGCACACAACCGCACTGCGCACAACCGCGCAGACCCCCCCATGCGCACACACAGCCGCACAGTGCACAGCTGCACTGCGCACAGCCGCATAGACCCCCCCACGCACACACACAACCGCACAGCGCACAACCACACTGCGCACAACCACTCAGACCCACCACGCACAACTGCACAGTGCACAACCGCACTGCGCACAACCGCACAGACCCCCCCATGCACACACACAACCACACTGCACACAACCGCACTGCGCACAACCACTCAGACCCCACCACACACAACCGCACAGTGCACAAGCGCGTGCCCCGGCCATGCACGCACAACCGCACCATGCACAATAGCACACGCACACACACAACCACACAGTGCACAACTGCACACCCGTGCCACCACGCACAACCACAGCACGCACAACCACAGCATGCACAACCACACAAMCCCCCCGCACGCGCACAATCGCACTGCGCACAACTGCACAGTGCACAACCACACACACACACAGAGCTGCGGTGYGCACAACCCCGGCGCGCACAGCCGGACTCGCGCGGTTGTCACCCATCRCGGCAGGTGTCGGGGACGTCACCACCGAGGGCTCCTCAACAGCCTCTTGCAAAACAATCAGCCCGCGCGGTGCTACACGTGCAACAGCCGCCCTCCGGTTGTTGCATGCAYGGCGAGGACAGTCGCAGCACAGCAACACCCCTAAATACAGGAATCAGCGGCCAAAAGGAGCCTCCTGCTGCCCAGGGCTCCCGGCCTGGATTCCGAAGCGTCTCCGGCTTCCACGGAAGGGACAGAATCCCATTGGGAAGAGGCCCGGATCCTGCCCGCCGGCTTGGATCGGAGGATTTCGCCTCTCCCAGGGCCGGGTTGTGCTTTCCAAAGGACCTGGATGTGTAGGAAGGGGCAGAATTCCAGCTGCTGCTGGGATGCCCCCAAAAACCCACGGAGAAGATGCCGGCATATCCCATGGGAATTGTCCCCGTGTTTGTGCTCTCGTCCCCTACGACCCCGACTAGCAGCCCTCCCAGCTCCGGTGCTGCCCACGTCCCCCGGCCTCGGAGCAACCGGGAAAAGCGCCAGGAATTCTCCTTTCCCGGGAACGGAGGCCGCAGGACTCCGCACATTCCAGCCCCGTTCCCAGGGTGCCTCTCGGACGGCCCCTTTCGTCTTTTGTTCCCCATCCTGGCGGGTTTACGGCTTCAAAACACTTGGATTTGGGGTTTTCCTAACAGCGCTGGGYTGGGGAAGCAAAACCAATCCCAAATTTGTTTTTTTCCCCAAATTTTTGGAGCTGGTGAAATGTGGGAATTCGAACAAGGACGAAGACACCGTGGAAGGGACGGGAATGAGCAGAGTGGGGACACGGACGGAGCTCGGGGGGTGTTCGGGGCCCAGACGGTTGTTGCTCATTTGAGCCTTGACATGGGAGAACTCTGTGTAAAGAATTATATAAAAAATTATATAAAATTATATTAAAAATGCCTCTAAGTATCACAGGCGCTGAAAAACACATTACTTTGTATTACTTTGTATTACTTTGTATTACTTTGTATTACTTTGTATTACTTTGTATTACTTTGTAGTTGTATTAGTCATATCATGTTAAATTATATTATTTTATATTATTTGTAACGGTTTTATTTGCATAAACAATTACTGCTATGTATTGTATGATATATGCTATTACGTCTCCTATGTGGTGCTGTGCTTTAGGTGCTCGCGTCAGCCGCGTGGCTCATTAACAAATTACTCCATCGGGCTCCTTAATTACCGCAGGGAAGAGGCGGTTGGCGGGAACAGCCCCCACGGGCCGCCATGACGCCCCCACGGGCCGCCATGACACCCCCACGGGTCGCCATGACACCCGCCGCCCGCCATGACAGCCCCGCCCTCCGCCCGCCATGACCCCGCCCCCCCCGCTTCCCATGGTGCCGCGCGGCGGCGCGCGGGGCCCGCCGGGAGTTGTAGTCCGCGCGCGGCGGGGGCGGAGGCGCCGTCGGCCGCCATTATCTGGGAGCGCGGCGGGGCCGGAGCGGCGCCGCGCGAGCCCGCGGCCGGGCCGGGGCGGCCCCGCCATGGCGGTTTAGCCCGCCGCCCTCGCCCTCCTCCCGCCGCTGAAGGCGCGGCCTAGCGGCGCGCGCGGATCCCCGGCGTCGCGTAGCGGCCGCGGCCCGCGGCGGGCCGCCCTCGGCGGGGCGGCCATGTCGCTCGTGGCCTACGCCAGCAGCGAGGAGGAGAGCGGCGCGGAGGAGGAGGAGGAGGCGGCGGCCGAGGAGGAGGAGGAGGAGAGCGACGAGGAAGGCGCCGCGGCCGCCCCGCGGGGGCTCTTCGCCGCCCTGCCGCCCCCCAAGGCCCCCGCGGGCCCCCCGAGCCCCGGGCCGGCCCCGGAGGGCGGCGAGGAGCGAGCGGCGGCGCCCGACGCCCCGCGGGGCCCCTTGGGCCTCCCGCGGCCCAGGAAGAGGACGGCGGAGCCGGTGCGGATCCCGGTGCCCGCGCTGCGCGGGGCAGATGTGAGTACCGGCGGCGGCCGTGGGGGTGTCCGCCACCGACCCGCCCTCCCCGGTAGCCCCCTGAAACCACCGGCGTTTCCCTGTCCTTTGATAACTTATCTGAGGGCTCTGGGGGGTTCTCCTCGCGCCCAGGTAAGTTATTGTTGCAGCTGTACGTTAATAACAGCAATACATATAAATTTGCCCCATATAAATTACTGTTATATTTTTTGCTCCCTGATGGCCCCAGTGTGAGGACAGAGGGGCTCCTACGGGCTTTTTCCCCCCTGTTTTGGAGGGATTGTGGCCGTAGCCACCAAAGGGTCAACACGGAGACTGGAGCTGCCCCGTCCTGGTGCAAACGGGGCCAGGTTTGGGGCATCCCTGGCCCTTGTCAGTAACCCGGCCCCATCCAGCACGTTCCAGAGCCAAGGAAACCCGACCGGGAAGCAGCAGGACRGGCTCCCTGCGAGAACAGGGCAATTGGTGCCACCGTCCAGCGAAGCCACTTGATTTCTCAGCTGGGGACAGGAGGAAGCGCCACCGAAATGGCCTCGTGTCACGGAGACCCCAGGGCCCTCTCAGGTGCCCGGCTCCCATTTCCTGCGGCGTTCCAGGCTTTTCTGCTCCTCCTGGGGAGCATCCAAACCCTGCAGGCAACGGGACCTTATTGGGCTGCCTTTTATTTTTCCCAGCAAGCTAATTAGCTTTATACAGGTCTCTGGGGCCTGTGTTTTGCTGGAAAGATGCTTCATAATCAAACAAATGCCAAGTTTCCCCTGAGKTTTACCGAAATCTGGCGGGGGAGGAGGTCAAATGAAAGGGGATTTGYTTCTCCTCCTTTGCCCCTGCCCTCCAAGCTACTGAATGAAGGCTGGCAAGAGAGAAATGCCTTAAAAACGAGTCTAGTCCCGCAATATTGCAGCTGTTGGTGTGCCTCTATTTTGGTGTCTTCTTCTTCTTCACCATATTTTATAATTTAGGCTGGAAATGAGGCCTTCTGCCAATTTGCTGTAATCTCTTTAAAGTGCTCTGCAAAGCTATAAAACAATAAAGATGTTCAAGGGCTCCTGTGCTGCCAGAGGAGGCCTGGCTTTATATTCGAGATTTTCATCTTGTTTAACAGCTCCAGAGTTATCGGGAGCAATTCCCCGCTAATTCCTGCAGTGAATTTTTGACATCTTTATGTTATAGAGCTTTGCTCTTCCCTCTGTTCATGCAGTGCTGTCCATTACTCTAAGCCTGGCCTTGTTAGGTGCAGCTTATGTTGATGTTCTTGCTCGGATTTTTCCAACAAATTAAAAAAGGCTAAATTGTCAGTGCTCTAAATATTCGTTCTGACAGTAGCCAAATATTAAAATGCATTAAAATGTAGAATTTTGGCTGAACTAAACCTATTTTTGTTCCCTAAGTTGCATAAATGAGCTCATAAWTGTTAGGTTGCTTAAAATGAGCAACATAAACATTGCTCGGTGGGGTTTTCTTGGTTGTCTTGGGCTGTGCTAAGCTCTGCTTTTCTTTCTCAGTCAGATTCCGAGGAAGATGAACCAGCAAAGAAGAGAAGCACTTTTCAGGTAAATCCTTAGGATATTTAATGAAGCAGGTTTCTTAGGAAGTAAGCGTTTGACTGGGATGGAGCTTGGCCTTCCATTAGTGTCAGCCGGGCTGTGATTAGTGTGTGGCTTTTAGGGACTAATATCCTGGAGATCCCCCGGGGTAGCAGAATCCTCTCTTGGGAAAATTTCCTACACTTAAAATGTGCATTAATTTGGGAAATGGAGGCGGTTATTTGCAATATGATGTTTCCTTTAAAAGTCCCCCTGGCCTTTGGGGCCAGAAAGCCCTGCAGGGTGTTCAAACAGCAGGCGCTTGTGCCGAGCACGGGAAACCCGCACGCACTGTTAGAGGGAAAGATAGAGGAGGTTTGGGGCAGGAAATTGGGAAAACTAAAGAGTTTTTTTGCTCATTTCTTTTATTCTGTGCCTGGAAACGCGCAGGGACGCGGCGAGGGCTCTGGCTTGTCTGCGTTGCTTCCTCAACCCAAAAACTTGACCGTGAAAGAGAGCAATCGGCTGCTTTTGCCCTACGCCTTCTCGAGGAAAGCAGCGGAARCGGCGTCCGAGGCGAAGCCGGCGAAAGCCCCGAGCTCCTCCTCGAAGCCCAGAGCCCCGGCCAAGCCGGCGGTGGCCACGACGCCTTCTCCGTCGGCCATCAAAGCGGCCGCCAAGAGCGCTGCCCTCCAGGTCACCAAGCAGATGACGCAGGAGGAGAACGACAGCGACGAAGAGGTAGAGCCGGAGAACTACTTCTCCTTGTCCGACAGGAGCGAGCCCGGCACTGTCGGCGCTGAGACCTATGTGTATTCGGGCACAGTGGTGGCGGAGGAGCCTCCGCCGGGGACCGAGCCGGAGCCCCAGGGCCAGGACGCGGCCGCTAATGCCCCCTTGGAGTTCAGGACGGCCGCGGGGTCCGGCGGCCCCCAGCCCAGCTGGGTCCCCAGCCCCGGGGAGGACTACGGCGCTCAGCCCTATAACCAGTTCTACGCCGATGCCGGCGTGACCGGCGCTTATTACCAGGTGGGTGCGAGGCCATGGCACGAGGAGGGAAGGCTCCGCGGGCTCCTCTTGCTCTTGGTCCTTGGCTTGGGGCGCGTTGAGGCTTCAGGAACCCTTCCCTGAACGAGCTGGGCCGAGGGGTGTAGCCTCCGTGCTGCAGGATCCCTCTGGGATGAGAGCCATCGATGCTCTTTGCTGGATAAATGTTTAATAGCTGCTCTCCCTTTGAAATGCCCCTGCAGAACTGCCCCTGCTGCTGTCAAGGAGCAGGACTGGGGCTTGCCAGGATCCCTTTCGGAAGCTGCGTTGTTTCTAGTAAGCCAGCAAAGCGGTTGCTGTTGGGTGCCTCTAAAAACGGGCTGTGCTCTTCAGTCGGTGCCAAAGCCGTGGGAATTCTCTCAGCCTTGGAAGGAAGCACCCGTGTAACTGAACTGGGATCTCCAGAGGTTGAATTAAATCTTCAAATCTCTCTGGGTGGGGAGGAAATAAGAAAACAACCAAAAAACCCAGCAGTTCAGGGTGAGATGTGAGACTCGGAGCTCAGTCTGGAGGTCTGTGTTCATAGCTGCTCCAGGCTCGTTTCCTTGCAATGATGAATTTTGCTGTTTTTTCCCCCTTTTTGCTTTCAGGATTATTACGGTGGCGGCTACTACCAGGAGGCGGACGCGGCCCAGGCACCGCCGCAGGACATGAGCACCGACTCCTCCTTCCTGGATGATGAAGCGGTTGGCACTTTCTTATYTCTGGCACCGAGGGGGTGGCATCCCGGTGCTCCTAGAGCAGAGGATCCGCTTGGCAAGGCCTTGAGCAAGCCTCCCCCTCCGGCACGAGCCAGATGCGCTTCCATAGGCTCAAGCGCGGTGTCGTGGACACGCGCAGTGTCCTTCCAGTCCCTTGGGTCACTGCTCCGGATGGATTTATAGGTTCTATAAGTAGATGGTGTTTGTTATATCCCCCTAGCACAGCCTGGCTCTTGTCAGGACCATATAGGGTGGTTAGGGCATAGGGAGGGATAAAATCAGTGCATTCGCTTGCTCGCCACCGTGCAAGAGAGCTGCTCTTTGGGTGCTGTATCCTGCAGCACAACGCTGAGCTCCCTGCCTTATGGAAATGCTCCTTCTGAGGGGGAATTGTGCAAGGTGGGGATTTTGGCAGCTAAACTTTAGGTGCTTCCTCAGCACGGAAAACGAAAGAAAAATAAAAGCATGAATGAGTGAATGAAAAATGAAAGAAAGCGAGCTTCTCAGCAGGAGACGATGCCAGGATAAATAATGTGTAGGTGTGCAGGCACACCTACGTGCTGTAGGTGTGCCTGCTTGAGCAGGAAGGTTGGACTAGATGATCTGTAGAGGTCCCTTCCAACCTTAAATATTCTGTGAATCTGTGAATCTGTGTTCCCTTCTGCTTTGGTAGATCAAGTTAAGCTTGACTAAGTTAAGTCAAACTTGATGTTGAGTAGTTTGAGGACCCCGGGTTGAGCAGTTTGAGGTACTCTGATCTACAGAAAAGCAGAATTCTCCTAAAAATTCYTGTTTGGAAAGACGTATGGTGGTGTGCCCTGCTCCGTGCTCGGGGAGCACATGGATCAGAACCGCATCTACCTCTGTCTCGCATCACAGCCCCTCTGAGTCTCTTGTTTCTGTTTTGCTCTTAGTTCAAACGCCTGCAAGGCAAGCGGAACCGCGGGAGAGAAGAGATCAACTTTGTGGACATCAAAGGTGACGATCAACTGAGCGGAGCCCARCAGTGGTTGACCAAGTCCTTAACGGAGGAGAAAACCATGAAGTCCTTCAGCAAGGTATGGGCAGCACTGGAGGAATTCCTGCCTGGAATTTAGTTCTGTGAATCTGAAGCTGTGTGAGATGATAGGCAGTGGTGGGGCTGGCGGGACAACCCTTCCCATCCTATCCAGCTCACGTAGTTCTAATTATATATTATATAATTATACACAGGAGATCAGTAGGGCTTTTTAAAGCAAGGTCCCCACGTACAGGTGGTCGAGATCAACCCGGAACTGCTTTAGTCTAATTAATCTGCCCCAAACTGTTAATGTGAAACAAGTCTATGGGGCTTCTTGACTGCCTTTTCTCCCATTTCTGTCTGGGCAGTGTCTTTCCAGGGCTGACACTTACTCTGGCTTTGCTTTTTAGAGGAAAGGAGATCAACCCACAGGACAGCAAAGAAGGAAACACCAGATCACCTACYTGATCCATCAGGTGAGCGTTCTCCCTCCAGCATGGGGACGGTTCCAGATGCAGTTACAGGAGTTGACGCTGACCGTCACGAAGCAGAGCTGGTGGCRCTGCTTGTTCTGTGCTTGGGAACCAGAGGATATCCATATATCCATATCCAGCATATCCAGCGATAATTAGCTCTCAATTAGCTGAGAGGCAACGGGGGCTGCCCAGGATGAGCGTCCTGGGCACCCCCRACCCAAACGATGTCCTTGGCCGTAGGAATCTTACGGCCCTGCTCAGGGATAGAGTCGCTGGTTGTGCTCTGCTTTACTTGTCTGGCTTAMTTTGGTTACAAAACCCTGCGTGCCGTGTCAAGCTCTGTACCGTCGGTGTGTGGTTTAGCAAGCAGCCCCTGCGACCGTCCCCCAAAAGAAGCTGCGTTGCAGTGTGAATGAAACGCCGTGCATCTTGAGGCCTCCATCGAGATAATTGCACTGCTATAACGGGGCCCCTTGCTGAAGTGAAATTCCTGAAGTAATTCCTGTCAGCGGGGGCAGAGGGTAAAATATTCCTAAGTCGCTGGGCAGCGGTTCTGACTTGAATCCTCTCCCTTCCTGCAGGCGAAGGAGAGAGAGCTGGAACTGAAAAACACGTGGTCGGAAAACAAGCTCAGCCGCCGCCAGACTCAAGCCAAATACGGATTTTAACACCTCTCCCCCACCTTTTGGCCGCTGGCCCAGGTGACCTGGGGTGTGAGGCTTCTCCTGGGCTTCGGGAGGTCAAGGAGGCCCCCGTGTAGAGGCTCTGGGGCTGAGAGGATCCTGCACCCCCTGGCCTGCCGCGAGAAGGGTTTCGTGCAAGCAAGTTTTGGAAACTACCTGTAATTCCCTGCTCCCCTTCCTGACCCCCGCCAACAATAATGCAAATGGTTCAAATCAAGCCTGGCTTGAGCAACCTGGGACTGTCGCAAGGCACAGGGCAAGGCTGGAGCTTTTGGCCCACCACAAGGCCTAGATCTGTTTTCTTGCAGGGATCCTGCCTCCTCATTCCTGAAATTAGCTGTAGCCGCTGGAATCTTGGGCAGAGTCACCACAAACTTCCCAGTTCCGTTTGCTCCTTTCTTGGCCTCGCTGTGTGTTGAGAGTGTCCTTTTTTTCCGCTGTTTTTTTTTTTTCTAAAAGACAGTTTCAAGAGCAAGCCTGTTTTTTGTCTTTTTTTTTATTGAGACATCCCTACGACTTTAATTGAGTCTGAGTAACCGCAGTGCTCCCCATGACAACTCTTTGCGGGGAGAAGAAGGGAGAAAGTGGCTAATTTGGTGKCTTTGCTGTCAGCTGCGTCGGCCTCTGTTTCAAATCAAGTTTAGGGGAAACTGCTCTTCCATTTGTCTGATTTAGAGCTTGGGATACAAGGAAAACACCCCGGCGTGTGGATGGCGCCACGCGAGGCCCTCTCTGCCAGCACGAGAAGCTGCCGAGAGCCCTTGGATAGATAGGAACGTTCCCTGTATGTATTTTCCTGCTCTTCCCTTCGCCCCAAGGCCTGCAGGGCTGGAATAACCTGGTCTCCAGCCGAGTTGATCCAAGGATTTCCAGGGTCACACGGTGCATTGCGGATGGCAGTGAGTTCAGCGAGCGAAACAGCAGTCTTTCCTGTAACCCAGCCCAGATGAAAGCTGCCTACTGTACATTTTTATATATTTTTTTCATCTCTTGAGCTTGTTTGGATCAATCCCGCTTCCTATAAAGGCTTCACATCTGATTAAGTGTTAACTTTATCCTCCTGTGTGGGAAGAGGAGGCCACATAGGGCCTTAGGTTTGCAACCACCAGGTTTTATTTAAGGTATTGGGCCTGTGTGATGTGGCTGTAAATCATGTGCGAGCTTGTGACCCAGATCCACGTGTCTGTAGCCCAAACTCCGGCCTCGCTTAGTTCATCGTCCCCCAAAATGTGAGATGCTGGAAGGAACAGAGAGCAGGTCTGGTTATTTAACTTACATTCCCAGCACTAAGGGTTATATTTGTTGTAACTGCAGTTAAAACTAATATATTTGTTATTCCTTTTAGGGAAATCCAAAAAAAATCCAAAAATTTGTCTTTTTTTTTTTTTCTGCCATGTTACCTGTTTAAAAAACAAGCTCCTGCTGAATGAAGTCTTTTCTTAGAGTATTTTGAAATTGGATTTCTAGTTTAGCTCCCTGAATGTTTTAGTACTTTGCCGAGCCCATTTGGAGTATTTGAATGACCAGAATAAAGTTACTGTTGAGTAATTTATTCATATCTTCTATGTACAGTGAAATCCTCTGAAAAGAGATTTGATAAAGGAATAAACTTTTAACTGAACCAAAGCTCACCTGCGTTCAGCAGAGCTCCTTCTCTTGGCCCTGGGCTGGAGATGTCCRTGTCGCTGCAAAATGCTGCTCCGAGGGAATGTGCAAGGTTCCAAAAAACCCGTTTTTCCGTGTTATTGCATGGTTTTAACGCCAGAGGGGCCTCGCGAGGACCGGGATAGAGAGCTGTCCCCCTGACGCTCTGCTTTTAGTCGCTTCAGCACAACGCAACACGCGTTCGTGTYGCCCTAAGGGACCCGCGAGCGCCCGAGGAGCCGCTTGGCACCGCGAGCACCTCTCCGTAGGGAAACCCGGCCACATCCTTCGCCGGAGCTCCCTGGGGAAGCGGAGCATCCGCAGGGCCGGTGATCCTGCATTCGCCCTGGCACCCAGGGGGGTCTCTGGGATAAGGGACACGGCGACGGGCCCGTCCCCAACGGGGGGCTGCAGGGACGGGGCTCCTCCCGGCACCCACATCCCCAGGTGCCGTCTGGCCCCCGGGGGTCCCCAGGGCTGGGAGCCCCCCCTTCCCGCCCCACTGCTGGCTCCCCCCTCGCTGGGATGTGGGGGGACAAACGGGTGTCCCCCCCCACCCTCAGTGCCGCCTCTGGTGCCCGCCCGCGAGAGGGCAGAGCCACCCCGGCCTCCTCCTCCTCTTCCTCCCTGCCGGCTGCCCCAGCGGGGACAGGGCGTCACAGGGGGCTCCTTGCCGGGTCCCCCTGCCCATCCCGGGATGCCCTTGGGGGGGATCCAGGTGCCCTGCTCCCCTCTGCACATCCCGAGGGTCCCGGGGGGGGCGGAATTTGCCCCCCAACCAGCACAGGACAGGCCTGGGGACATCGCCCCCCGCTCCGTCCCCTTCCCAACAAGGGAACGGGAGGCACGGGAGGAGGCCGGGCACCCCGATGCCGCTCTGCTCCTCTCTATTTCCCAAACACGCAGCCGGCGGCCCCGGCCCGGCCCCGCGCAGTTGTCAGGCTAAATATTTGGTGTGCGGCAGCCGCAAACAAGCGCGGGGGCCGCCGGGCCCGCGCGGCCGCCCAGGGAGTGCCGGGGGGGCCGGGCCCAGGTGTCCGGGCGCCGCCGCGGAGCCTCCGCGCCGAGGCCCAAAGGCGGCCATGGCCTCGCGCCTGCGCCTCGCGCTCGCCCTGCTCCTCCTGGGCGCCGCGCCGCTCGTCCGGGCTCCGGCCGCGTCGGAGGGTGAGTGCGGGCGCGGGCGGCATGCGGAGCCTCCCTCGGAGGCTCCCCGGCCTCCGTTTCCCCCGTTGTTCCCGGGAACGGAGCGGCTCCTCCTGGGAAGGAGCCGGCTTCGGCTCCCACGCTTCTTGGAAATGCCGCGTCCCGCGAGGCCACCGCCGCTCCGTGATGGGAAGTGGCGGGGGACGAGAGGGGGGCATCGATCGCGCCCGGTCGCGGGGACATGGGGTGGAAAAACGGAGCTTGGAGAGGGCGGAAAATCCCTCGAGAGGATGAGGATGAGGATGAGGACGAGGAGGGGGTGGCACGGGGAAATCTCTGCCCCGACTCGGTTGCGCTGTGGCAGGCGGCTCTGGCAGCGCAGGGACCCCGTCCCCTCCGCGCCCCCCTGCGCCTCAGTGTCCCCTTCCCGTCCCCAGGGCAGCGGGAAGGGCGGGGGGTGCTGCCGGGGCCGTGTCCCAGCCAAGCGGCTGCGCCTGGAGCGCCCAGAGCGCCCGGAGGGTGCCAAGGCCCCCCCATCCAGGGGCAGGACAGACCCCCTCGCTCCTCCCGCTTGGCCCACACGGCAGAGGCTTTGGCCAAGGTCCCCACGGGGGACACAACGGTGGCCACCCCAGGGCTCCCCGTGGCCACAGCTGCTCCCCGGGGCGCATGGAGAGGGTCCCCACGGGGGACACAACGGTGGCCACCCCAGGGCTCCCCGTGGCCACAGCTGCTCCCCGGGGCGCATGGAGAGGGTCCCCGCGTCCCCGTGGAGGCCGTTGCCGCTGTCCCCTTTGGCGGCCCTGTCCCTGGGCGGTGTTTACAGTAAATCCCTCGCGGGAACCGGCACCTTCTCCCCGCAATGAGTCGGCGTCAGGTTGCAGGCGCTGGCGCGCGGCGGCTGCAGCTGCAGCTCGTGCCGGAGCCGCCGCGGCCGCCAACGGGAGCCTCCCGGACCTGGACCCGGCTCCGGGCGCCGGGGAGGTCCCGGTCGAGCGGCGGTGCCGGCCTGCACGGCTGCAAACAGGGAGAGCCCTYGGGGTGCCCCGGGTGCGGGGTGCCGGGTGCAGGATGCCGAGCATGAGAGGATGAGTGTGGGATGCGGGCATAGGAAGCTGAGCGCAGGATGCTGAGTATGGGATGATGAGTGCGGGATGCYGGGCACAGGATGCCAGGTGTGGGATGCCGCGATGCCAGGATGCCAAACACACCCGCAGCTCCGGCGGCCGGGGCCCCTCAGCRCCGCGGCTCCCCGGCAGAGCCGCCYGCGTTGCCCCCGGTTGCTCCAAGCGATTTCAGGGCCGTTGGACAGCGGGACGATCCCCCCGCCCGCCCTGGGGTCTGCGTGGCCGCGATGGGGGGTCCCCTGGGGCGGCAATTCCTGCTGCCCACGTTGGCCCTCTGCCCCCCGCAGTGTGTGGCAGCATGGACATCCGCAACGACGTCTCCCAGCTCCAGAAGCTGGAGAACTGCTCCATCATCGAGGGCAACCTGCAGATCCTGCTCATGTTCACCACGGGCGCCGAGGACTTTCGGGGGCTCAGCTTCCCGCGCCTGCTCATGATCACCGAGTACCTGCTGCTCTTCCGCGTCTACGGCCTCGAGAGCCTCCGCGACCTCTTCCCCAACCTCTCGGTCATCCGCGGCACCAGCCTCTTCTTCAGCTACGCCCTGGTCATCTTCGAGATGCCGCACCTGCGGGACATCGGGCTGCACAGCCTGACGCATGTGCTGCGCGGCTCGGTGCGCGTCGAGCGCAACCAGGAGCTCTGCCACATCTCCACCATCGACTGGGCGCTGCTGCTGCCCGACGCCGTGGACCAGGGCTACATCGTGGGCAACAAGCCGCCCGAGGAGTGCGCCGACGTCTGCCCGGGCATCCTCGACGTGGAGAAGCCCTGCGCGCAGACCAGCGTCAACGGCGAGCTCGGGTATCGCTGCTGGACCTCCAGCTACTGCCAGAAAGGTGGGTGGGAGCCGGCGGGAAGGTGGGAATGAGCCGGGAGCCGGCGGGGAGGCAGCGGGACGCGGGTGCCCTGCTAGCAGCGGTAATCGGATCCCTGCTGTATCCTTGGCCGGGGGAGCGGCCGGCCCGGAGCGGCCCTGTTTTCCTGGCGGCGAGGTAAATACGGGTCCCTCCCGGGCTCGTTTGCTGTAAACAGCAGCTCTGGTAATGACATATATACTGTAAACAGAGATGTCTATCAGGGCTGCGAGCTGGGCCGCTGCCCCGCGCCCGCTGCGCCGCGCKGCSGCCGCCGCTCCGCTGGGCTCGGCAGGGAAGGGGCTCGGCCGCCCTCGCCCTCCTGCCCGGGCAGCTCTCTGTCCATCCTCCCGTTCGTGCCACCTGGGCACCCATCCACCCGGCTGTCCCCCTCTCCATCCACCTACCCGGCTGGCTCTTCTGCTCTCTGTTCATCTACCTGTTCATCCACCTGCTCCTCCACCCACCTATCCTTCCATTCACCCACACAACCATGTGCCCATCCACGCATCCACCCACTCA
>NW_020455700.1:146675-148697 GCF_003342845.1 Nothoprocta perdicaria | reverse complement strand
GTGTGCCCGTGCGGCGCGGGCTCGGCGTGCACGGCGGCGGGCGAGTGCTGCCACGCCGAGTGCCTGGGCGGCTGCGCGCGGCCCCGCGACGCCCGCTCCTGCGTCGCCTGCCGCCACTTCCACTTCAACGGCCACTGCCTGCCCTCGTGCCCGGCCCGCACCTACGAGTACGAGGGCTGGCGCTGCGTCACGGCCGAGTACTGCGCCAGCCTGCGCAAGGTCTCCGAGAACCCCCGCGACGCCTCCAAGTTCGTCATCCACCGGCGCCAGTGCCTCTCCGAGTGCCCCCCGGGCTACACGCGCAACGAGAGCAGGTGGGCGCGCGGGGCGGCGCGGGGCGGCACCGGTGTCCCCCGCGGCGCCGCGTGCCCACGGTGCGCCGCCCGCAGCATCTTCTGCCACAAGTGCGAGGGGCTCTGCCCCAAGGAGTGCAAGGTGGGCACCAAGACCATCGACTCGACGCGGGCGGCGCAGGAGCTGGCCGGCTGCACCCTCGTCGAGGGCAACCTCATCGTCAACATCCGCCGGGGCTGTGAGTGCCGGCGCGAGCGGTGCCCTCGGGCACGTCCCTGCACGCAAATCCCAGCTCTCCGGCTCTCCCGGGATGGGGAAGAGGGCGGCGTTGCTCATTGCATTGGGTTGATTCATGGATGGGTCCCATGCGGGGTCCCCAGTGCTGCCAGGCGAGCTGGGGGGATGCGAAATCCAGCCCATTCCATGCCCATTCCATGCCCAACGCCTTGGGTATCCCCAGATAACCTGGCCTCGGAGCTGCAGAGCAGCCTGGGCCTCATCGAGACCATCACGGGCTTCCTGAAGATCAAGCACTCCTTCGCCCTCGTCTCCTTGTCCTTCTTCAAGAACCTCAAGCTGATCCGCGGGGACTCCATGGTGGACGGGTGAGGACAGGCGGACAAGCCCCGGGCGCRGGGTGGCACGTGGCTTGGCACCCACCCCTGCCCACGCCTCCTCCTGCAGGAATTACACCCTGTACGTCCTGGACAACCAGAACCTGCAGCAGCTCTGGGACTGGAGCCACCACGTCCTCTCCATCCCCGTGGGCAAGATGTACTTTGCCTTCAACCCCAAGCTCTGCCTGGCCGAGATCTACCGCATGGAGGAGGTCACGGGCACCAAGGGGCGGCAGAACAAGGCTGAGATCAACCCGCGCACCAACGGGGACCGGGCGTCCTGTGAGTGYGGGGCGACGACCGCCGCGGCGGCCACGGAGAGGCCCCGGGCCGCCCCGGCCGAGCCGTGCGCCCCTCCGCAGGCAAGACCCAGCCCCTGCGCTTCATCTCCAACGTCACCGAGTCCGACCGCATCTTCCTCAAGTGGGAGCGCTACCGGCCCCCCGAGTACCGGGACCTGCTCAGCTTCATCGTCTACTACAAGGAGTCGTAAGTGCTCCCCGTGCCCTGCTTGTCCCCCTGGGAGCCCGGAGCAGGCTGCGCCTCTCCCCGGGCGGGTGGCCCCGCGGCGTGGGGCCGGCTCCCGTGGGGCGGATGGGGCTCCCGCCGCGCTCTTTGACGCCCGGGGCCAGGCCCTTCCAGAACGTGTCCGAGTACGTGGGGCAGGACGCCTGCGGCGCGCACAGCTGGAACGTGGTGGACGTGGAGCTGCCCCTGAGCGCCGAGCAGGCGCCCGGCGTGGCCCTGCTCAACCTCCGGCCCTGGACCCAGTACGCCATCTTCGTCCGCGCCATCACCCTCACCACGGCCGAGGAAGGGCGCAACTACGGCGCGCAGAGCGAGGTCGTCTACATCCGCACCATGCCGGCGGGTAGGGAGCCGCGCRGGCGCCGAGGGGGGTCCCCCGGCCACGGGGCGCCCCGCCTGACGTCCCCACGTGCGCCCAGCGCCCACGGTGCCCCGCGACGTCATCTCCATGTCCAACTCGTCCTCGCACATCGTGGTGCGCTGGAAGCCGCCCACGCAGCGCAACGGCAACATCGCCTACTACCTGGTGCTGTGGCAGCAGCTGGCCGAGGACGTGGAGCTCTACCTCAACGACTACTGCCAC
>NW_020455700.1:141362-146565 GCF_003342845.1 Nothoprocta perdicaria | reverse complement strand
GACGACGGCGCCGGCCGCGACGGCGAGCAGGACGCCGAGGAGGGCTGCTGCCCCTGCCGGCCCGCCGACGGGCGCCTCCGCGTGGACGGCGAGGCCGGGTCCTTCCAGAAGAAGTTCGAGAACTTCCTCCACAACTCCATCATCATCCCCAGGTGCCGCGGGCGGAGGGTCTTGCGGCCAAAGGGAGCCCTTGGCTGCTCCCAGCAGACACCAGGCTAAAAACAGTAGGGTCAGGCTTAGGGTTTAGGGTCAGGCTTAGGATTAAGGGTTTAGGGTTGGGTTTAGGGTTAAGGGTTTAGGGTCAGGTTTAGGGTTAAGATTTAGGGTCAGGTTTAGGGTTAAGGGTTTAGGGTCAGGCTTAGGATTAAGGGTTTAGGGTTAGGTTTAGGGTGAAGGGTTTAGGGTCAGGCTTAGGGTGAAGGGTTTAGGGTCAGGTTTAGGGTTAGGTTTAGGGTGAAGGGTTTAGGGTCAGGCTTAGGGTTAAAGGTTTAGAGTCATGCTTATGGTGAAGGGTTTAGGGTCAGGCTTAGGATTAAGGGTTTAGGGTCAGGTTTAGGGTTAAGGGTTTAAGGTCAAGTTTAGGGTGAAGGGTTTAGGGTCAAGCTTAGGGTGAAGGGTTTAGGGTCAGGTTTAGCATTAAGGGTTTAGGGTTAGGTTTAGGGTGAAGGGTTTAGGCTCAGGTTTAGGGTTAGGTTTAGGGTGAAGGGTTTAGGGTCAGGCTTAGGATTAGGTTTAGGGTGAAGGGTTTAGGGTCAGGTTTAGGGTTAAGGGTTTAAGGTCAAGTTTAGGGTGAAGGGTTTAGGATCAAGCTTAGGGTGAAGGGTTTAGCGTCAAGTTTAGGGTGAAGGGTTTAGGGTTAGGTTTAGGGTGAAGGGTTTAGGGTCAAGCTTAGGGTGAAGGGTTTAGGGTGAGGTTTAGGATGAAGGGTTTAGGCTCAGGTTTAGGGTTAGGTTTTGGCTAGGGTTAACCCTTTCAGCCCTGTCCTGCTGTCCCAGGCCACCGTGGAAGGTGACGTCGGTGAACAAGAGCCCGCCGAGGTGAGCGAGGGCCCCGCTGGAGCGGCCGGCGGGACCTCCCCGCACGTGCCGCAGGCATCCCGCGCTGCGCTCCGTCGGCGTCCCCGCAGGTCCCCGAAGCGGCGCCGCCACGCGCCGGCGGCGACGAGTGCGGGCCAGGCCGCCGCCAACGCCTCGTCCGCGGCACCACCACCGCCACTGGGCGCCGCGCCGGCCCCAGCGCCCCAGGCCGACTTCCAGATCTTCGAGGACAAGGTGGTGCGCGACAGGACGGTGCTGTCGCGGCTGCGCCACTTCACCGAGTACCGCATCGACATCCACGCCTGCAACCACGCCGCCCACACCGTGGGCTGCAGCGCCGCCACCTTCGTCTTCGCCAGGACCATGCCCGAGCGTAGGTGCCGCCCGCAACCYGCCTCCCCTTGCCCTCGGATGAGACCCCGGGTCCTTTGGGGGAGCGTTTTGGYGCGGGACGCGCATCCCGCTGTGCCCCTCTCCAGTGCAAGCCGACAACATTCCCGGGAACATCACGTGGGAGCCGGCCGGGAAGAACAGCGTCCTGCTGCGCTGGGAAGAGCCCCGCAACCCCAACGGGCTCATCCTCAAGTACGAGATCAAGTACAGCCGCGAGAGCGAGGTGAGGACCCCGCGGAGCCCGCTCCAGCCTGGCAGGACCCCCGTCTTGGGAGACGCTCAGCTGAGCCCGGGTGACGCGGTGGGCGCAATGCCCCCCGTGCCCGCGTCCCCCCCAGGAGGTCACCACCGTGGTGTGCGTGTCCCGCCACCGCTACGCCAAGTACGGCGGCGTCCACCTCGCCCTGCTCCAGCCGGGCAACTACTCRGCCAAGGTGCGGGCCACCTCGCTGGCCGGCAACGGCTCCTGGACGGGGCTCGTCAGGTTCTACATCCTGGGGCCAGGTAGGAGCGCCGGGAAAAGCGGGAGCGGCGGGCGGGAAGCRGGTGCAGCCCGGGTGGCTGCAGGGATGTGGAGCAGGGAGCCAGGGCGCAGGGTAGGGGGGATGCTCCGCACGGAGGCGCCGGGATGTATCGCCGGCCTCGGCACGGGGCGCGCGGCCGTGCCGGGCTCCATCCGTCGCCYGCGCGCCGCCGGCAGCCGCGGAGGAGTCCGGCGGCCTCTACGTCCTGCTGGCCGTCACGCCCGTGGTGCTCATGGCGCTCATCTCCTGCCTCGCCGTCTTCGTCTTCTTCTACAACAAGAAGCGGTAGCGGCCCCTTGCCCGCCATTCCCGGGCACCCGTCGCGGCCCCGAAGGGGTGTCAGGGCATTGGCCCTCGCGCGCCCTGCCCCTCCGAGGCCGGAGCGGCCCCTGAGTGGCACCCACCCCTCCAGGAGCAACGACGGGTACCCCAGCGGGACCCTCTACGCCTCCGTCAACCCCGAGTACTTCAGCGCCTCGGACAGTACGTGGGGACGGGCGCTGAGACGGGCGTGGGGACGGGGAAACTGAGGCACGGAGGGTCCCCAAGGTCCCTGCACCGGCCCCCGTGAGGCGGCCGTGGCATCGATTTGCCCTCTGAAGGGTGGAAAAGGGGGACTTGGACGCGAGAGGGGCCGTCCTGTGGGGAGCGGCGAGCCCCGGYGTCGCGGTGACGTCGCGGTGACRTCGCGGTGACGCCCGCAGTGTACGTCCCCGACGAGTGGGAGGTGTCGCGGGAGAAGATCACGGTGATCCGGGAGCTGGGGCAGGGCTCCTTCGGGATGGTCTACGAGGGGCTGGCGCAGGACATCGAGGCCGAGGGCCAGGAGACCCGCGTGGCCCTCAAGACCGTCAACGAGCTGGCCACCGTGCGCGAGCGCATCGAGTTCCTCAACGAGGCCTCGGTCATGAAGGCCTTCAAGTGCCACCACGTGGTAGGCTGGGGCATGGGTGGGAGGGGGACACCGGGGGGGGTCCGCAGCGTCTCAGAGCCCCCCGGTACCCCCCGCCCAGGTCCGGCTCCTCGGCGTCGTGTCCCAGGGCCAGCCGGCCTTGGTCATCATGGAGCTGATGACGCGCGGCGACTTGAAGAGCTACCTGCGCTCGCTCCGCCCTGACGCCGAGGTGAGGGGACGGGGGGGCCCTAGAGCCCCGGGGGGGGTCCCACATGGGGCCCCCATCCCTCCCTTYGCCCTGGGTGGCAGAACAACCCCGGGCTGCCGCCGCCGGCGCTGGGCGACATGATCCAGATGGCRGGCGAGATCGCCGACGGCATGGCCTACCTGCACGCCAACAAGTTCGTGCACCGCGACCTCGCCGCCCGCAACTGCATGGTCTCCGAGGACTTCACCGTCAAGATCGGAGGTGGGCGGCCCCGCGGACGGCGCCCGGCGCCCACCGCCGCTCACGGCGCCTCCTCCTCCTCCTCTTCCTCCCCCTGCAGATTTCGGCATGACGCGGGACATCTAYGAGACGGATTATTACCGCAAAGGCGGCAAGGGGCTGCTGCCCGTGCGCTGGATGTCCCCCGAGGCGCTCAAGGACGGCATCTTCAACACGCACTCGGAYGTCTGGTGCGCCCCGGCGCCCCAAAACGGGGGCGAAACGGGGGGCTTTGGGGAGCCCCCCTGACCCAGGGCGCCTGCCGGCAGGTCCTTCGGCGTGGTGCTGTGGGAGATCGCCACGCTGGCCGAGCAGCCCTACCAGGGCATGTCCAACGAGCAGGTGCTGCGCTTCGTCATGGACAACGGCATCCTGGAGCGCCCGGAGCGCTGCCCCGAGCAGCTGTGAGCCTCGTGGCCGTGGGGACATAGGTGGCCTTGGGAGGGGGATACCAGGSCCCCCCCGAGCCAAGCGGGCGCCCTCTCTCCCGCAGGCAGGAGCTGATGAGCCTGTGCTGGCAGCAGAACCCGCGCCAGCGCCCGTCCTTCGTGCAGCTCCTGGAGCGCCTCAAGGACCACATGGCGCCCGCCTTCCGCACCCTCTCCTTCTTCTACAGCCCCCAGGCGCGGCGGCGCGGCTCGGGCGACACGTCCGACGCCGACACGGAGCCGCCGGCCGAGGAGCCGCCGGTGCGCGCGGCCCACGGCCCCGCTGCGCTGCCCAACGGGGCGCCCGGCCTCTGATCCGSCCCCCACCTTCCCCCAATGCCTTCCCCAGGGCATTTCCTTGAGGAACGCGCTGGGATTCGCTCCCGCGCCTCCGGATGGTCTTCCTCAGCTGCCCCCTCCAGCCTCGGGAAGGGGCCGTTTGCGTTATTTATTGTGGGCATGGGAAGGGGGGCTGCACAGGGGGAACGAGGCTCCGGTCCGTGCTGACCCCCCCACTTGCCCCTGCTGCAGCCCCCAGCCCATCCGCCACACAGGTCAGTAGCCCAAACCCCGTTTCCCACGTGGGGAAAGTGAGGCAGGGGCAGCCCCAGCCCCGCTGAGTGCCGGGATCAACATCGTGCTCCGTGGAAGGGGCCTCGCGGTCCCCCCTGCAGCCGAGGAAGCGGCACAAATAAAGCGGGATGAAGCCTGGCAATGGTGACCCTCTGTTTTGGGGGGCACCCCCCTCCCAGTGCCACTGGTGCAYGAGAGCTCCGCGCTGGCTCCGCCGCGAGGCCCCGAGCTGCCTGGTGGAGCCCGGACTGAGAACGCACCCAGCTCAGCTCCTGCATGAGTCATCCCAGGGGCCAGACGCGGCTCCCGAGCCGCCGTCCTTGTCACCCGGGAGCAATATTGTCCGCCTTATCCCGCCTCCCGGGAGGAGGGTCCCTGCCAGACCTCTCCGTAGGGGTGACAGCGGCTCTGTGCCACCAAATGTCCCCTTCCTTTCCCCATTGCTCTGTACCTTGATCCTACRGGGATGCTCTGAGACGCGACGTTTTGGAAGGCGGCTCCGGGCTGGAGATATCACGGGCTGGGCTCCCTTGTGGCCTTTGAGCTCCCGGGGACAGGACGCAGAGCGGGGGCTGCTGCTTGGCACCCGTGGGGGACAGTTTCACGTCTATGGGGCAGAGCTTGCAGAGGGGCTGCGCCCACAACAAGGGTTCCCCACTGGACCCAGCGGCTTCGGACGGGAAGGAGGGGACCGGCCGGGTCGGGCACCAATCCCGGGCAGAGGGGCTGCGCCCGCAAGGGGGGTCCCCACTGGACCCAAGGGGTTCGGGCGGGAAGGGGGACACCGGCCGGGCGGGGCACCAATCCCGGGCACTCGGGGGCTTCCCGGTATCTCCATCCCCGTGCAGCGCTCGGTGCCGCTCCAG
>NW_020455700.1:137530-141012 GCF_003342845.1 Nothoprocta perdicaria | reverse complement strand
GCGCTGCTCTGCCGCCGGCCCGACACCCTGCGCGGCCTCGCCGGCCTCGCCGGAGCCTTCCCCGACGTGTGAGTGGGGCGCTGGGGGGGGCGCTCTGCGCGGGACCCCCGCGCCGCCGCGGCCTGGGGGCAGCTCGGCGCTCGGGGGCTCCACCGAGACCCGCGATGCTGGAGGGGAGGGATGGAGGCGGCGCGGCGGGAGCTGGAGGGACATTCGGGAACAGGCACAGGGTGGTGGCAGGACCTGGGAACGCTCGGCTTGCGGGGTCCCCTCTATGTGGGTGCACGTCGGGTTTGGGCGAGTGGAGGCCGGGAGGCTGCRGCAGGAGCTGGAGGGGCTTCACGAGCAGTAACACCCAGCGCGGGGAGCACAGGGCGGTGGCGGGACCTGGGGACGGGGTCCAGGGCTGCCCGGCTTGCGGGATCCCCTCTATGCGGGGGCACGTCGGGTTTGAGCGAGCGGAGGCCGGGAGGCTGCAGTGGGTGCTGTGGGGGTTGAGAGGGTCCCCGCACCCCTGGGTGCCCCAGCAGCGGCCACAGCCCAGGCCTTGTCGCAGCGCCTTGCGGCAAAGCCCTCGTGCCTCAGTTTCCCCGCGGGCCAGGGCGCTGCCGGCTCTTTGTTCGCCGTGGGCGGGGTGGGGCGGCCGCGCGCCCCGCGAGACGCTGCCCCCCTCGTCCCCCCCTGTCCCTGCAGTCTCAGGGGGCTGCACAGCCTGGGGCCTCCCGCTGCGGTCGGGGGCCGGAGGGACCAGACCCCTCCTTGGTCACAGCTTCCAATTCCCACCCGGCCCCTGCCGTCCTGGCCCCCATCTGTGCCCCACGGAATGGGAGACACACCCCGGGGTGGCAGTGGGGTTGATCCCTACGTGGGGCTCCTCTGGTGACCAGGATCATTGAGAACCAGAGGACACTGACGACCTTGACCCGGGCTGACACCAGGATGCTCCGGGAGCTCAGGAACCTGTGAGCAGCCCCGAGGCGGGACGCAGACGGACGAGGATGAGGATGGGTGGGGAGCCAGGGGAAGGAAAGGGGACGGATCYCATGGCGGGGAGGTGCAGGGAGGCTCTGCGGGCTGCTCGTGTCCCCCGTGGGGACGGTGGCAGCAGGGCCGGGGCGTTGAGCGCGCGGCTGCTCAGCCGCTCCCCGCTCGCAGCACCATCGCGCACTCGGGGCTGCAGCACATCGCCGCCGACGCCTTCCAGGACACCCCCAGGCTGAGCTACGTGTGAGTAGCCCCCCCGGCAGCCCCAAGCCCCCTCCCGGCCGCGGGGCGCCGACGCCGTCCCCGGGCGCTGTCCCYGGGCGCAGGGCGGGTCGTCCCCGCGATCGATGGTGTCCAGCTGCTCCAGCGGCTGGCATCTCCATCCGCGGCAGCGGGATGGGATGGGGAGCTGCAAGGGGGGGTGCCATGGGGTGGGAAACCATCCATCCGGGCAGCTCCGTGCGGCACCGGCCCCGGGGCCGGAGGGGGCCCCTTCGCGCCGCTGCTCCGCGGCCGGGACGCTCCGGGGCTGGCGGCGCGGCCGGCGCTCAGGGGCTCCGTCCCCGCAGGAACCTCTCGTCCAACGCGCTGCGCAGCCTCTCCTGGAAAACGTTCCAGCACTTGCCGCTGCAGCAGCTGTGAGTGGTGCGGCCAGCGCGAAGGGGCAGCCGCGGCGGTGCCGGCGGCTCCTCGGCAGCCCCGCTCTGCCCTCCGCAGCGTCCTGCTGGGAAACCCTCTGGAATGCTCCTGCGGCATCCGCTGGCTGCAGCTGTGGCAGGAGGGCGGCCGGGCCGAGCTGGGCAACCAGTCGCTGGGCTGCTGGGCGAGCGGGGAGCTGGTGCCGCTGGGTGCCTGGGTGCCGCATGGCTGTGGTAGGTGCAGACGGTGGCAGCCGGGCGCGTCCCGGGGCGCATCCTAAGGTGCATCCCAGGGCGCATCCCGAGGTGCATCCTGGGGCATATCCTGGGACCTCCATGCTCACCCCGCTGTGGCCGCCCGGCAGAACCACCCTCCGTGCGCATTGAGCCCGCCGAGGTGCTGCTGCGCCAGGGGGACAGCGTCAACCTCACGTGCCACATTGCGGCCGAGCCGCCGGCCGTGGGCAGCTGGCACGTGCCCGACGTGGGGCCCGAGGCGCCGCTGGTCACCGAGGCAAGCAGGGCGGGCGGGCACGGGGGGCACCGGCTTGCGGCGGAGGGCCCCACACCAGCCACGCTCCCCGTCCCGCAGCTCTCGCCGCAGCAGCTGCTCCTGCACATCGGCAACGTCTCTGCCAGCCTCAACCGCAGGGATGTCACCTGCCGGGCGGAGAACGCGGCGGGGCCGGCCGAGGCCACCGTGGTGCTCAACGTCACCTGTGAGGCCGCCGCGGGGCGCGGGCGCGCGGCGCGGGGTCCCGGCGGCGCCGCCCGTGACGCGGGGCGGCTCCGTGTCCCGCAGTCCCGGCCGTGATCCTGCTGCTGCAGGAGGCCATCCCGCAGCACTTCTGGTGCATCCCCTTCTCGGTGGACGGCAACCCGGCGCCCAGCGTGCGCTGGCTCTTCAACGGCAGCRCGCTGCCCGAGGGGCCCTACATCCACACGCGCATCGTGGAGGACGAGCCCAACTCCACCGTGCTGCACGGCTGCCTGCAGCTCAACCGGCCCACGCACGTCAACAACGGCAACTACACCCTGGTGGCCAGCAACGCGCTGGGCTCCGCCGCGCGCTCCGTGCAGGGCCGCTTCATGGAGAACCCCTTCAGCTTCAACCCCGAGGAGCCCATTCCCGGTACGGGCCGCTGCGGTGGGGACGGGGACCGGGGCGCCCATTTGGGCGCTCATGGTTGTCGCTATATTTTATCCTCTGCCCTCCYGCTGCTCCAGTGTCGCTGTCGCCGCTGGGTGAGTGACCGCGACGCTGCTCCCGGCCCCTCCGGGACCCCCCCACTGCGGGACCCCCYTCCAATCCCGCGCAATTCCCGCAGCGCCGGGCAGCAGGAACAGCTCCCTGGAGGGCCCCGTGGAGAGCGCCGACGACCACGTCTTYGGGGTGAGCGGCTCCGCTCGGGGCCTCAGTTTCCCCCGCGTGCGGTGGGTGGCACCGTGGGGGTCCCCCCGCTCACGCCGCGGCCCCGCCAGGTCTCGGTGGCCGTGGCGCTGGCCGTGTGCGCTGGCCTCTTCCTCTCCGTCGTGCTCCTGGCGCTCAACAAGTGCGGGCGCCGCTCCAAGTTCGGCATGAACCGTAAGCTCCCAGGGACCGGGCGGCGGGGGGCACCCCGGGGTGCTGCTTCCCGGCGGGCTGCCAATTGGCTCCCGGGYGCGGTTCAGCTTGGGAATGTGGGACACCGGCCCCCCGACACGGCGCTTGTGGCCGCAGGCCCGGCCGCGCTGGCGCGCCAGGACGAGCTTGCCATGTCGCTGCGCCTGGCGAGCCGCGGCGGCAGCCCCGCGCCGTCGGCCGAGAGCAAGCTGGAGGGGCTGCAGGGCAACGTCGTGGAGAACCCGCAGTACTTCTGC
>NW_020455700.1:131950-137330 GCF_003342845.1 Nothoprocta perdicaria | reverse complement strand
GCTGGGCGAGGGCGCCTTCGGCAAGGTCTTCCTCGCCGAGTGCGCCAACCTGCTGCCCGAGCGGCGCCCGCTGCTGGTGGCCGTGAAGGTGAGCGGCACCCCATGGGTGACGGGCACCCTCGGCGGCGCCCGTCCCGCCTCACCCTGCGCCCTCCGCGCGGCGCCAGGCGCTGAAGGAGGCCACGGAGAGCGCCCGCCGCGACTTCCAGCGCGAGGCGGAGCTGCTCACTGTGCTGCGGCACGAGCACGTCGTCCGCTTCTACGGCGTGTGCACCGACGGCGAGCCCCTGCTCATGGTCTTCGAGTACATGGAGCACGGCGACCTCAACCGCTTCCTCCGGTGGGTGCCGGGGGCGCCGCGGGGCCCTCCCCGCGCAGACAGCCGCGCTCCGCGCTCGCTGCTAATGCAGCCCTCCTTGCAATATTGATTAGATTAGCTGTCTGAGAGGCTTAAATAGAGAGAGATTGGCCATCAGCTGCAATAAGCAGAGGCTTCTCGATTGCCCCCCCAGGTATTGCTGCTAGACGGGGGGGCAGCGCTGGAGCGGCCCCGCGCTCAGCTCCGAGCCGGGGCTGTTATGATTATGGTGATGGGACTTGGCAGGAGTGGCCGTGCCGAGCGGAGCGCCCCGCKCGCGGCTGTCAGCAGCGCTCGGCATCAAAGGCCGCGGCGCCGCGAGCCCCGGCTGCCCTTCGCACCCGGCCTGCGGGCGCTGGTGCCGGCGCCCCGTGCGCACGTGCACACGCGTGCATGTATGTGCAAACACGTGCACAAAGGTGCAAACACATGCTCGCACATGCAAACGTGTGCAAACACGTCCAAACACATGCATCCCCCGTGCAAATGCATGCACATATGTGCAGACGTGTACCCACACCTGCAAACACGTGCATACACGTGCACACCTGTGCAAATGCAGGCACACATGTGCAAACACATGCACACACATGCATGCACGCCCTTCCCTTGCATGACACGTGCGCATACATGCAAACATGTGCAAATGCATGCATATATGTGCAAACGTGTACTCACACATGCAAACACGTGCAAATGTGTGCAAACAGGTGCACACTCATGCAAACACACGCATACATGTGCACACCTGTGCAAATGCAGGCACACTTGTGCAAACACGTGCACACACATGCAAATACGTGCACAAATGTGCAAACACATGCACACACGCATGTATGCATGCCCTTCCTTGCACGACATGTGCTCACACATGTAAATACATGCATGCACACATGTGCAAACACTTGCACACCTATGCAAGCATGTGCAAATGCATGCAAACATGTCCACACACATGCAAACACGTGCGTATATGTGCACACCTGTGCAAATGCATGCACATATGTGYAAACACATGCACACACACATGCATGCATGCCATTTCCTTGCACAAGTGCATACACGTGCAAATGCATGCATGCATGTGCACATGCATGCAAACACATGCACAAATGTGCACGCACACCCTGCTCTTGCACACACCCCTGCAGCGTGCACATCTGTGCACATCTGTGCAGGGCTCTGTCCCCCCCGCTCCCCCGCGGCCCCGCTCCGAGCAGCCTCTCTTGCCCCCCACTCCGGCAGCTCCCACGGCCCCGACGCCAAAATCCTGGACGCCGGGCAGGGCCAGCCTTACGGGCCGCTCACGCTGCGCCACATGCTGCACATCGCCACGCAGGTGGCCTCGGGCATGGTCTACCTGGCCTCCCTGCACTTCGTGCACCGCGACCTGGCCACGCGCAACTGCCTCGTGGGCCGGGAGCTCGTGGTGAAGATCGGCGACTTCGGCATGTCCCGCGACATCTACAGCACCGACTACTACCGGGTGAGCGGTCCCGGCGGGGTCCTTGTGTCCCCTTGTGTGTCCCCAAGCTGTGCTGGGAACCGCGCTCCCCTTTTGCCTCCCATCYGCTGCCCCCTGTTTTTAACGCATGGGATGGGATATTTAATGGGTTGAATGGGGCGGCGCGGAGTGTTTTGTGCTTGGAATGGGGGATAAGGGGTGCAAGTGGAGCCCCGCCATTCCCGGCTCTCCGAGCGCCCTTTTCCCGGGCAGGTGGGCGGGCGGACCATGCTGCCCATCCGCTGGATGCCCCCGGAGAGCATCCTGTACCGCAAGTTCACGGCCGAGAGCGATATCTGGAGCTTCGGCGTGGTGCTCTGGGAGATCTTCACCTACGGCAAGCAGCCCTGGTACCAGCTCTCCAACACCGAGGTGACGCGGCCGGCGCGGCGGGYGCTGCCGGGGCGGGCACACGCGCGYGCGGAGCCGGGATCCGGCACCGAGCGGGGCGCCGGCCTCCTCTTCCTCGCTCGGGGAAGGAGGATGGGGGCAGTGCGAGGACAGCGCGGGGTGCGGAGGCGGGATGCGGGACTCCCGGGTGCCGCCGTGGCCCGCAGCRCCGCGTCGCCCTCGCCCCCGCAGGCCATCGAGTGCATCACGCAGGGCCGGGAGCTGGAGCGCCCGCGCGCCTGCCCCGCCGAGGTCTACGGCATCATGCGGAGCTGCTGGCAGCGGGAGCCGCAGCAGCGCCGCAGCATCGGCGAGATCCACGGGCGCCTGCAGGCGCTGCTCAAGGCGCCCCCCGTCTACCTGGACATCCTGGGCTGAGCCGCCCCCCGCGCTCCCCCTTCCTGCACCCGGAGGACACGGGATCCCGTGCGCCCGCCCTGCCGGAGCCCCCCGTCCCATCCCCATGGAGCCGGGCACCCCAGCGCCTTGCACTGGAGCCGGGCGCTCCCGCTTCCCAGGCGCTTCCAGGGGTTGGGATGCGGGGGGAATGCGCCGGGGGGGGCGGCTGCGGCAGGACCGGGCGCCTCGCGGCCTCACTGCTCCCCGCGTCCCGAGCCCGGCCGCCCCGCGCGCTGCAGCGGAGCCGCTCCGCAATAAAAGCACTTGCTGCCCGCGCCGCCTCTGGAGCCGGGATGCTCCCGACGGGAAGGGGGAGGCAAAGCCACCCGGCGCTGGGGTGAGGGGAGACAGCCCGAGCGCCCCACAGCCTTTTAGGGGGCACCCAAGGGTGCTCGCGCTGTCACCCAGAGAAGGGAAAAGGCGCCGTGCCCGGGGGGAGCCTGCCCTTCCCCGGACACTGTCAGCGCGTCCCAGGGGTTATCGGATGCCCTGCAGCGCCCACTTAATCATCCCGGCCGCCTCGGTAATGCTGGCGACCTGGATCTGCTCGTAATGGAGCTGGGCTGATTTCATCTGCGTAATGAGGCAGCGCTGGCCGGGCCCTGGCGGCTCCTCGGCCACCGCCGAGGGACACGGGGACATGGGGAGCCGAGGGGTGCAGGGGACACGGAGCCAGAAAGTGGGGAGCCAAGGGTTCCGGGGACATCGAGCCGGCGTCTGGGGAGCTGAGGGTGCAGGGGACACCGAGCCAGGAACTTGGGAACCTAGGGGTGCAGGGGACATGGAGCCGGGAACTGGGGAGCCAAGGGTGCAGGGGACACCGAGCCAGGAATTGGGGAGCTGAGGGTGCAGGGGACATGGAGCCAGGAACTGGGGAGCCGAGGGTGCAGGGGACACTGAGCTGGGGTCTGGGGAACCGATAGGCACAAGGGACACCAAGCCAGGGCCCGGGGAGCTGAGGGGCTCCCCAGCCTGGGGAGGGGACAACGGTGGCCCCCAGGACACAGAGCGGGGAGCCAAGGGAGCTGGGGCTCCCCGCAGCCGTGTCCGTGCCCGGGGCTGCAGYGCGGGGGGCGCGGGGGGCTCGCGGTGCCGCTCGGCACGGCCGGGCCAGCGCCCCGCTTCCTCGGGCCCCCTCTAATTGCCGCCCGCGCTGATGGATGGGCTTTCCCCTCTTATCTAATTTGAGCAAGGAACAAGATTAGAACTTTGAGCTTTTCCAGCGCCGCGCTCTAAATGGCCTCTCCGGTCAATACCGCTCCCTGCGGCCGGGAAGCTGCGGCCGGGCCGCGGAGCGCGGTGGCCGCGGAGCCCCGGGGAGGTGGCCCGTGGAGCCAGCGCTTGCCCCGGGGCTGGAGGTGGCCACAGAGCCCCCCCTTCCCGCAGGGCTCGGGCACGGGGCACCCGTGACTTGGTTCCCTCGGCGGGGACGGCGCCGGCTCCCCGCGGGGACGGGAGCATCGAGCGGCTCCCTTGCCGCCCGCTTCCCGCCCGCGGTGCTCAGCCCCGATCGATTTTCCTCCCCACCCCGAAGTTGCTCCATTTCACCAGCTCCGGCGGGAGCCCTAATGGACTCTGGCAATGAGGTAATTAACGGCTCTGCTCCMTGGAAAAGTTGCCTGGGGCCGCGGAGGCACCAAGAGGGCCGGGCTGGGGAGAGGCCCCCCGCTAATGAGGGTTAACAAGGGTCTGATGGTCCCCCTGGCCTCCAAGGGTCTTTTTGGAGGCCAGGAGCATCCCCAGGGATGCCCTGCAAGCCAAGTGCATGGCCGGGATTTGGGATATTGCCCCAGACCAAGCGGGAATGGGTGGCTGCAGGAGCCAGAGCCCAACCGACCAGCCACAGCACCTTGGATTTTCCTTATTTTCCACTGCAAATCGCAACTCTTCTGTGGGGGACACCAGGGCAAACCCAGCATTGCACATCCTGGCAGGGGATGCACTGCTGAGACCCCGAGCAGCCCCCCTGCCCCATCCCACCCGCAGCCCGGGGGGTCTCCGTGGGGCTCCAAAGGCATCTCCGCAATAACAAGTGTCCCCGAGCAGTATTTCCCATTAGCTCTGGAGATGCCTTATCCATGTCTTCTCCGGCCTTATCCATGCGGGAGGCCGGAGGCAGCCCCAGGGAGGCCTCAGTGCCCGGCTCCGCACTGTGGGGCTCTGGGAAAAGCCCTTCCGAGGTGCCCGGGGCAGATCCCAGGCTGCGGGTGGGCTTGTCCCTAATGGAGCGTGGGGCGAGCGAGGGCTGCGGGCCACGCTAGGACGGGAAAATCGTTAYGAGTGATTAGAGCTATTAGCGTAACGAGGAGAGGCAATTAGCGGCGCCTCGCCAGCAGTTGAGGCCAGCTAATGTGCCCGCTCGCTGGGACCGTGGGGCAGCTGCGCACGGGCAGCGAGGGGGGCGTTGATCCGAACAGGGATCCCGGGTGCAGGGGCCGCTTATGGCTGGGATTCCCAGGATGGAGGCGGGATACGTGGCTGAGAATCCCTGGACGGGGAGTCAGCGTGGGGAGCAACACGTGCCAAGGATGCCAGGCTGGAGGGGCGACGTGTCTGCATGGATTCTGCCACGATGCCCGTCCAGGGATGTGGGCCTGGGGGGCAGGGATTGTGTCAAGGGATCGGGCACGGAGGGCGGGATCGGGCACGGAGGGCGGGATCGGGCACGGAGGATGGGATCGGGCATGGAGGACGGGATCGGGCACGGAGGATGGGATCGGGCACGGAGG
>NW_020455700.1:128771-131381 GCF_003342845.1 Nothoprocta perdicaria | reverse complement strand
GGGCGCGGGGGTCGTGGGCGCTCGGGCGGGCCCCGCCTCGCTGGCCCGTGGGGGCCGTCGGGGCCCGGGGACGGCGACAAGGGCAAGGACAAGGACAAGGGCAGCTCAACTCTGCGCCCCGGGGCAGCCCGCAGCCGCGAGGAGCGGGCCCCGGCCATGGTTGCACTCCACACGGGCTGGGTTCTGGCCAAAAAAGGAGAGAAAAAAAAATAATAAAAAAAATAATAAAGAGAGCGCGAGCGGTTTTTTTTTTTTTCCTCTTATCCCTTTTCCGCAGCCATCTCCTCGTCCAAACTTCCTGAGAGCGGCTCCGGGCCTCCCTCCCCTTCCGACGGCCGCTCCGCGCCTCTTCCGAGCCAGCCCGGGCGGCCGCTCGGCCCGCGGCGGCTCCGGCAGCCCCGCGGCCAGGTGAGTTCGCCCCGGAGCGGGGTCGGTACCGGGGCCGGTACCGGGGCCGGGGCCGGGACCGGGAGAGGGGCCGGGAGGCAGCGATAGCGGCGGCTCCTTCGGGAATCGGCGGCGGGGGCGGCCGCCGGGGGCCCCGTGCCGCCCTTGGTGGGCAGGCGGCTCCGATGCCCACGGGGGACGGGAGGGGACGGGCGTGGGGATGGGGATCCCGGCGCTTCCCTGACTCCGGGCTTTTCCTGCTGTCGGATCCTGCAGCTCTGGCTTCCCGCGCCCAGTGCGGGGCTTTGCCCCCGGCTCCTGGGGGTCCCCGAGCCCCAGCTCCGCGCTCGGCCTGTCCCTCCCCACCCAGGGAGACTTTGGTTGGGGGGAGGGAGGTTTCCCGGCGGGAACTTTGTGGCGGAGCAGTTTTTTCCATCAGAGGAAAAACAAACGGTTGCGTTCGCAGGGGCGCGAGGGGTCACTTGGGGCGAGCGGGGGGCTCCMCGCGAGCGGGGAGGAAGCGGCAGTAAATCCAGCTGCAGGGATCAGGAAGCCTCTGTTTCCTCCTCCTTCACACGTGTAATTACCGGAGAGCCCAGGGCCGCGTGTCGCCGTCAACACGGGCCCGCCGGGACCTCCCGCCTCTGCCTGGATGTTGCAAAAACTCCTTTSCCGGGGCCCAGGAGTCCGGGTTCCCAGGCTGCGCCGCCCCCGCTGGCAGCCCCGACTGGGAGCATCCATCACGCGCTGAGCGAGAGCTCAGCAGATCCCGGGAATAACCGGAGAGCCCCTCCRAGCTGGGGCACCACGGGGTGGCCCCCTGGCCCTCTGCCCAGCCGGGAGCGGGATTTGCCGCTGGGACCGGGGCCTGGGCACCGGGAGGGTGGGGGGGTCGTTGCTGGGGTTGCTAATGAGGGTGGTCTCGGCCTGGGAAGCGGCTCGCTGGGAAGCGGGCGCCGGGCCGAGCTGCGCGGGAGGGAGGGCAGCGCGTTCCCAGCCCGCGGCCCCGGCCGCTCCCCGCGATGCTCCGGGGCCGTTTCCTGCTCGCAGCCCCGGGGACGGCGCCGCTTCCCGGCTCCTCCTGCCCTGCCTGGAGCCCCTGTGTCCCGGCGCAGGAGCCGAGCGGCTGAAGGGCTGGGGACCCTGCGGACCCCCGGGGCGGCTGCGTCGGCTCCAGCTGGATGCGATTAGGGGGCCCGCAGCGTTTCCTGGCCRGTGATTCCGTGCGGAGGAGCCGCCTGCGGGGGCGGCTGCGCCCTTGGCCCCGGGCGGTGCCGGGGGAGCCGCCGGGCCGCGGGTCGGGCCGGGCCGGGCTCACGGCGGCTCCTCCGCGCGCAGGATGGTGCCGAGGGCCGCGGTGCTGGCGCTGCACGTCTGCCTGCTGGCCGCCCTGCGCCCCAGCGACCCCAACGTCTGCAGCTACTGGGAGAGGTAGGGACGGGGCACGGCGGCGAGGGAGGGGCCCAGGCGTCCTGCGGGACCCCCCCTCCCATTCCCCGATGCCGCCCGCCCTGCCCGGCAGCTTCACGGCAGCGGTGAAGGAGTCGTACACGCAGCCGCACGTGGTGCTCTCGACGGAGCCCTGCCCGGAGGCGCTGGGTTTCTCGCTGCCCTGCCCGCGGCAAAAGTGAGCCCCCCGCCAGCCCCGTGCCCTATTCCGCCCCCGTCCCRTTCCCGCTGCTCCGGCCGGAGCGGGGTCCCTCACGCGGCGCCGGCCGGCAGGGTCGCCTACCGCACGGCGTACCGGCACGCGGTGCGCACCGACTACCGCCGCCGCTACCACTGCTGCCTGGGCTACTACGAGAGCGGCGACGGCTGCATCCGTGAGTGCCGGCGAGGGGCGGGCGGCACGGGGACGCGGCCGGGGGCCCCCGCGCTGTCCTCATGCCGCCCCCCCGCAGCCCGCTGCAGCCGGGAGTGCGTGCACGGGCGCTGCGCGGCCCCCGAGCGCTGCCAGTGCGAGCCGGGCTGGAGAGGCGCAGACTGCTCCAGCCGTGAGTGGCCCCGACGGCAGCGGGAGGGAGCCCGGACGCCGGGGCCCCCGCGGCCAAGGCGGCTCTGTGGCTCCTTGCAGAGTGCGAGGAGCAGCGGTGGGGCCCGCGCTGCGAGCGCCCCTGCCCCTGTCACCACGGGGCGCCCTGCGACCCGCTCAGCGGCGCCTGCTCCTGCCCGCCCGGCTTCGCCGACCCGCTCTGCCGCCTGCCCTGCCCGCCGGGCTCCTAC
>NW_020455700.1:125123-128501 GCF_003342845.1 Nothoprocta perdicaria | reverse complement strand
GGGGGCTCCAAATCTGGCATCCCCCAGAGCAGGGATATTTGGGTTCCTGGGTGCACCAAATCTGGTACCCCTGGAGCAGGGATGCTGGGGCTGTGGGGGGCTCCAAATCTGGCACCCTGGAAAGGGGATATTGGGGATGTGGGGAAACAAATCCGGTACCCCTGGAGCGGGGATACTGGGGCTCCTGGGGGTACCAGATCCGGTGTCCTGGAGCAGGAATCCGGGGCTCCTGGGTGCAGCAAATCTGGCACCCTGGAACAGGGATGCTGGGGCTGTGGGGGACAGCAAATCCAGCACCCCCAGAGCAGGGATCCGGGCCTCTGTCGTGCACCAAATCCGGCACCCCGGGCGCCTGCTGATCCTCTGGCTGCAGCTGCGAGGTGCCCTGTCCCAACGGCACCCAGGAGACGCCCTGTGCCACCAGCTGCCCCTGCCAAAACGGGGGCATCTGCCACCCGCCGGGCTCCAGCACCTGCCTCTGCCCGCACGGCTGGACGGTAGGGCCCGCGCCGCAGCCCTGGTGCCCGCGGCGCCGCGGCGGGCGCCGCAGTCGCCCCCCTCGTCCCCTTTGCAGGGTGACATCTGCTCCACGCCGTGTCCCGCCGGGCGCTTCGGGCCGGGCTGCCGGGGCGAGTGTCGCTGCCACAACGGCGGCAGCTGCGACCCGCGGGACGGGCAGTGCCGCTGCGCGCCGGGCTTCACCGGCGAGCAGTGAGTGCCGCGGGCCGGGCGTGCAACGAGCTGCACGGCCTCAGCTCGGAGCAGGGGATCATCCTGCCGGGAGGTGCTGGTGCAGCCCGCTTGCCCGTGCCCCGCAGGTGCCGSGAGCAGTGCCCGCCGGGGCGCTACGGGCAGGACTGCGGCGGGCGCTGCGACTGCGCCAACGGCGGCCGCTGCTTCCACGTGGACGGCGCCTGCCTGTGCGAGGCCGGCTTCGAGGGCGCCCGCTGCGAGCGGCGCCGCTGCCTGCCCGGCCTCTACGGGCTGCACTGCGAGAGCCGCTGCCTCTGCCACCCGCAGCACAGCCAGAGGTGGGTGGGGTGCGCCCCGGACGCCTGGGCCCTCGCGGGCCCCCGCGGGCGGGATGCTTGAGGTGCCCGCGTGTCCCCGCAGCTGCCACCCGCTGCACGGCGAGTGCGCGTGCCGCCCGGGCTGGGCCGGGCTCTGGTGCAAYGAGAGCTGCGCGCCCGGCACCTTCGGCGCCGGCTGCCTGCAGCCCTGCGCCTGCCTCAACGGTGGCACCTGCGACGCGGCCAGCGGGCGCTGCCGCTGCGCGCCCGGCTTCACGGTGCGGCCCGCGGGGGCTCCGGGCACCCACAGGGGCTCCGGGCACCCATGGGGAATCTGGGCACCCACGGGGGCTCCGGGCACCCACAGCGGGGGGGGGGGTTTGGGCACCCACGCATGGTCTGGGCATCCACGGGGCGTTCTGGCATCCCTGGGGATTCTAGGCACCCACAGGGGATCCGGGCATCTATGGGGGGTTTGGGCACCCATGCAGGGTCTGGGCACCCACGGGGGGGTCCGGGTACCCATGGGGACTCTAGACACCCATAGGGGGCTCTGGGCACCCACGGGGGATCCAGGTATCCCTAGGAGCKTCTCCAGGTCCACGAAATCCCAGGGGACTCTTGGCCATGGGAGAAGCAATGGGGGGTCCCTGCACCCCTAGCTGGCGGGTGGASGGCATCGGGGCCACCTAGTCCCCATCACGGGTGTCACCTTTGTCCCCACCACCTGCATGGGGGGCTGCGCGGGGGGGTTCTCCCCTCCCGCCCCCCGGTGCCCCCCAGGACGAGCACTGCTCCTCGCTGTGCCCGCCGGACACGTTCGGGCCGGGCTGCGGCGGGCGCTGCTCCTGCCGCAACGCGCGCGGCTGCTCCCCGCTCGACGGCRCCTGCGCCTGCAAGGAAGGTGGGTGCGCGCCGGCATGGGGGGGGGGGGCTTCCACAGCCCCTTAGTGCCCCCCACGGTGCCCACGGTGCCCACAGGTTGGCGCGGCGCCCGCTGCTCCGAGCCCTGCGCGCCCGGCACGTGGGGGCCCGGCTGCAACGGGAGCTGCCAATGCGCCCACGGTGCCGCCTGCAGCCCCCGCAGCGGCAGCTGCAGCTGCGGCGCCGGCTGGCGCGGGCCCCGCTGCCAGCAGCCCTGCATGGTGAGCAGCGCCCGGAGCGGGGATGTGGAGCAGGGCAGCATCGGCTGCTGTCCTGGGCATGGGGCGGGCATGGCAGGGAACAGCGCTGACGGCATGGGAATGGTCTGGTATTGGGGTGGCATTGCATGGCATGGGGTGGGTATGGCATGGAATAGCATTGATGGCATGGGAATGGTCTGGTATTGGGGTGGGCATGGGGTGGGATTGNCATGGAATAGCATTGATGGCATGGGAATGGTCTGGTATTGGGGTGGGCATGGGGTGGGATTGCGTGGCATGAGTGGGTATGGCATGGACTTTGGTGTGGATGGCATGGAATAGGCCTGGATTGGACATGGGATAGTACTGGCATGGGATGGCAATGAGGTGGCATGGGATGGGAATCTGATGGGATGGGAAGGAGGGGCACGGGATGGGAAGGAGGGGCATGGCATGGGAAGGAGGCGGCAATCCCSCGGGCTGGGCACGTGCCGGCCGTGGCGCTGACCCGCTGCCGCCCAGAACGGCACCTTCGGCGCCGGCTGCGCCCAGCGCTGCTCCTGCGCCCACGCCGACGGCTGCGACCCCGTCACCGGCGCCTGCCACTGCCTGCCGGGCTGGAGCGGTAACGGGGGGGCACCGGGAGCCTCCCCACCCCCCAGCTCCTCCTCCTCCTCCTCCTCATCCTCCTCGTCCTCCTCGCAGGGCTGCGGTGCGAGCGGAGCTGCGAGCCGGGCTGGTGGGGCCGGGGCTGCAGCCAGCCCTGCGCCTGCCGCAACGGCGCCGCGTGCTCGGCGCGCGACGGCACCTGCAGCTGCGCCCCGGGCTACCGCGGCCCCGCGTGCCAGCGCCGTGAGTGCCGGCGGCACGGGACGGGCAATGATGGGGAGAGGGGCTCATGGGGGGCTGAGGCCGCGTGAACTCATCCCCCGCCCGCAGCCTGCGCGCCGGGGCGCTACGGCAAGAGGTGCAGCCTGTCCTGCGCCTGCGGCAACCGCTCCTCGTGCCACCACGTCACCGGCTCCTGCCTCTGCGCGCCGGGCTGGGCCGGCGCCGACTGCTCCCGCCGTGAGTGCCGCGCCGGGCGGCGGGCGGGCAGGGGGCCTGTGGGCTCCTGGGGGGCCCTATGGGGGGGTAGGGGTCCTATAGGGCCCTATGGAGCCCTATGGAGCCCTATGGGTGGGCAGGGGTCCTATGGGGTCCTATGGGGGTGCAGGGGTCCTATGGAGCCCTATGGGTGGGCA
>NW_020455700.1:122746-124085 GCF_003342845.1 Nothoprocta perdicaria | reverse complement strand
ACAGCACGGTGCAGCATGGCACAGTGCAGGACAGCACGGTGCAGCATGGCGCGGTGCAGCCCGGTGTAGCGCGCCGTGTCTCTTGGCACGTGCCGCCGCAGCTCCCACTCCGTCTCTGCCGCAGGTGCCCGGCGGGAAGCTCCGGGCGGGCACGGAGCGTCCCTACGGCTCCGACGGCAACGCCACGCTGCCCCCGCGCTGGGAGCACCATGGGGCGCCCAGGGGTATGCGGGGACCGGCCGCGGGATGGGGAGGACGGTGCCGCTTCCCCCCGGGGGGCAGGACCCCTAATCCRGCCCTTGCCGGCTCTCCTGGCTCCTCGCTTCCCAGCGGGACACCTGGACCGGAGCTACAGCTACAGCGGCGGCCTGGGGCAGTTCCAGGGCAAAGGCAGGCGGTACCGGGCACGGAGTGGGCGGGATGGGCCGGGACACGGCTGGGAGAAGCCTAGTGCCAGGCTGGGATGGGAATKGGCTGGGATACAGGCTGGACACGGCTCGGAGATGGCATGAGTTGGGATTGGGCTGGGATGTGGCTTGGACACTGCTGGAGAAGGGCTGGGACCTGACTGGGTTGGGATGGGAATGTGGCTGGGACACGTGTGAGAAGGGATGGGAACACATGTGGAACATGTCTGGGATGGGATGGGAACATGTGTGGAACATGTCTGGGCTGGGAACATGCCTGGAACATGTCTGGGATGGGAACATGTCTGGGACGTGAACACGTCTGGAACATGCCTGGGCTGGGAACATGGCTGGAACACATCTGGAATGGGCTGGGAACATGGCTGGGACATGGCTGGGATGGCACAGGAACATGTCTGGGCTAGGAACACGTCTGGAAGGGGAACATGTTGGGAACATGTCTGGGCTGGGACACGTCTGAGCTGGGAACGTGGTTGAGACACGTGGGGCACATCTGGAGCGTGCCCGTCCCCATCCTCATCCTCATCCTCATCCTCATCCTCGTGCCCGTCCCCAACCCCATCCCCCTCCCTGTCCCCATCCCCATCCTCGTGCCCGTCCCTGTCCCCATGCCCATCCCCATCCCTGTCCCTGTGCCCGTCCCCATCCTCGTGCCCGTCCCTGTCCCCATCCCCGTCCCCGTCCCCGTGCCCGTCCCCGTGCCGTGACGCCGCCACCCGCAGAGCGCCCGCCCGAGGGCCTGGGCGCCAGCGGCAGCTCGCTGGGCAGCGAGAACCCCTACGCCACCATCAAGGAGCTGCCCGCRCTGGCCGCCAAGGGCCCCGACGGCGGCTACATGGAGATGAGGGCCCCGGTGCGCCGGGAAACCTCCTACGCCGAGATCGGCCTCCCGGAGCCGCCGCCCGGCGCGG
>NW_020455700.1:118545-120586 GCF_003342845.1 Nothoprocta perdicaria | reverse complement strand
AGGCTGGCGCACGTCTCGCTGCGCCACAACGACATCGGCGACGAGGCCGCCCGCCTCGTGGCGCAGAGCCTGGCCGGGCGCGCGGCCTCCGCCCGCGGCCTCGTCTCGCTCGGCCTCGCCTTCAACCGCATCACGGACGCCGGCGCCGGGCACCTCGCCGACGTGAGGAGCGGCGCCGCGCGGGCACCGTGCCGGGACCCGCGGGACGCGCCGGGATCCCACAGCCCGTGCTGGCCCCGCAGGCCCTGCGCTTCAACCGCTGCCTGCTCTCGCTCTCCCTGTCCCACAACGCYATCGGGGATGCCGGGGCGCTGCGGCTGGCCGAGGTGGGTGTTCTCCGTGGGTGCCACCGCGGTGCCGCCGGCGGGCGCCCCGAGCGAGCCCGCCCCGGCGCCCACCCCAAGGTGCTGGCTCCCTTCGCGCTGACGCACGCCGAGCTGGTGGAGAGGAGGTGGCTGCTGCTCAAGGAGGCGCCGGGGCAGCCGCGCGCGGTGAGTGACGGGGACGCTGGCGACGCCTCGGCGGCTACCACCCCGGGGGCGGGCGCCCGACGCAGCCCCCCGGCCTGGGCTGCCCGTCCTGCCCCACAGAGAGCCGAGGGCAGCCGGAGCGAGCGCAGCGCCGGGAGCCAGGCGGGCGCCGCGCTGGACCGGGCGCCTGCGGCCAAACAGAACCGAGCGGCGCCCAAGAAGAAGGTGAGGATGGAGCGGGGCTCGGTGGCCCCAGGGGAGGGCGATGGAGGCCGGGACACGGCCTCGGTGCCCCCGTTGGAGGGCGATGGAGGCTGGGACACGGCCTCGGTGCCCCCCTCGGTGCCCCCGTTGGGCGCAGCGGGGCTGAGGCGCCTACAGGCGCAGGAGCAGCAGCGCAAGGACGAGAAGGGGCAGCCGGCTGGCGGCGGCGGCAGCACCGGGACGGCGCCGGGGCGCAAGGACGACGCCAAGCAAGGCAAGAAAGGTGAGCGCGGCGGCGGCAGCCCCGCGGTGACAGCGGCGCCCGCTCAGCGCCCCGCGCTCCCGCAGCGCCGGCGGAGCCCAAGGCGGCGCGCGCCAAGGGCACCAAGGCCGGCGCCAGGGACAAGCGCAGCCCCGTGCTGGACATGGAGGTGAGGGGCACCCCGGCGGGGCGGCCGCCCCGGCCGGTGCCACGGCCCCGTCGCCCCCCAGGGGCCCTTCTGCCCACAGGCGCCGCCGGCGGCGGCGGCCGAGGAGCCCCCGGCGCTGCTGGAGGAGGCCGAGCACCGCGACGGGCAGGTCTTCGTGCTGGGCAACCGGGAGCTGCTCAACCTCAACCTGGCCTGTGAGCGGCGGCGGGCGCGGGCGCCCAGGCGCCGTCGTCGCCTCGCGGTGCTGCCCATCCTCTTCCTCCCCGTACAGACAACCGCATCACGGAGCGCGGCCTCGAGGCCTTCGTGGCGCTGCTGCAGCGGGAGGCGCGGCCGCTGCGCGTGGCGCTGCAGGTGAGCGCCGACRGGCACCGGTGTTGGTACCGGCACCGGCTGCCGCCCGGCACCAGCCTCTCTCCCCGCAGAACAACCTCTTCCCGGCCTCGTGCCCGGCCGCCGCGCGGCTCCGCGAGCTGCTGCGGCTGCGGGACCCGCTGCGCCGGCACCGGGGCGACGCGGAGCAGAGCCCGGGCGCGTAGCCCCAAAAAAACAACTATTTTTACCGYGGAAAAGCAAGAAAATCAGCCCAATTACACAGCGGGGAACAGCAACCAGTCTTGGCTCTATTATATATAATATATATATATCGGACTCCCCCCGCGCTGGCCGTGGGGGGAGGCAGAACATACCCGCTGCCCCCGGCTCCGGGATGCGGAGCCGGCCCGGCGGGATGCGGCGGCGGCTCCGGGAGCCGGGGCGGGCGGGAAGGGCGGCCGGGGCCGGGGCCGGGCCGGGGGGGCTATTTACAGGCCGGGCGCACGTACGTACATACATATTTATAGGCAGCGGGGCTGGGGCAGGGGGGCCGCGGCGCGGCGAGGACCCAACAAAGTGCATTTGTAGAGACGGGGCCGCGGGCGGCGCCGGGGCTCCCGT
>NW_020455700.1:116149-117609 GCF_003342845.1 Nothoprocta perdicaria | reverse complement strand
GGGACGTGGCTACCACGGGGACACAGCCACCACTGGGATGTGGCCACCCACGGGAATGGGACACAAAGGCAGCCCCTGCCCTGGTGGGAAGGGGACGCGGCCTCCGGGGGACACAGGGGACACAGGGAGGGGGTTGCAGCCCCTTGTCCCCCCTCCCAGGGCTCCTGCAATGGGGAGGGGGGCTCGTTACCATCTACATTAGCTCCGCCTCCTTCCTGCAGCTCATTCTCTGATTGGCTGCTGCTTGGTGAGGGCGTGGCCTCCTCAGCACCCTCCTCTGGGGCTGTGCGCCCCCAAAAAGTGGCGGGGAGGGGGGGAAGGAAGGGGTGAGACAGCCCCGCCCCCACCCACGAGCACCCACCACCAGCACCCACCAGGAGCCACCAGCACCACAACCAGCACCCACCACCATCAGCACCTGCACCAATACCCAGTACCAGCACCTACCACCACCACCAGCACCCACCACCAGCACTAGCACCCATCACCAACACCACTACCCACCAGCAGCACCCACCACCACCAGCACCCACCACCACCACCAGCACCCACCACCACCAGCACCCACCACCACTACCAACACTAGCACCCACCACCACCACCAGCACCCACCACCACCAGCACCTGCACCAGTTTCCAGTACCAGCACCGACCACCACCACCCACCACCAGCACCGGCACTAGCACCCATCACCAACACCACTACCCACCAGCAGCACCCACCAGCAGCACTAGCGCCCATGACCAACACCACTACCCACCACCAGCACCCACCACCAGCACCCACCAGCACCCCATAACCTGCCCCCATCAGCACCGGTGTGGCCCTCACTACCAGCAGAGCTCCTGCCACGCGGGGTGGGTGCAAGGGGGGTCCCAGCGACGCTCCCGCAGGCAGCGAGCGGGAGCTTGGGGGGACACGGGGCCCCCGTGGCAGCCGGGGGACACAGCGGGACGCGGCCCCGAGCAGCACCCACCTTTCCGGACGACTCTGTAGCCGCTCGCGCCCGCCGCGTCCGGCTGCTCCCCGCTCTGCTCCGGGTGCTCCGCGGGCCGGCCACCCGGCGCCGAGGGCCAGGCCCCGTCCGTGACGGACGGCGTGGGCGTCACGTCGTCCTCGGGCTCGGCGGCGCGGCCCGCCGGCAGCCGCCGCAGCAGCAGCAGCCGCAGGGTCTCCACTGGCAGCAGCGGGCACACGGAAAGGGCCGGTTGGGGCGGGAGAGCCGGTGCCCGCGCCCGCCGCGCGCCAACCCCGGCCACTCACCGTCCTCCAGGGCCGCCTCGGCCAGCCCTTCGGCGAAGCCAGGTGCCGGGAACGCCGGGAACGCCGGCAGCGCCAGGCGCAGGGTGGCCGACGACGGCTCGGCCGCCAGCGCCCCAGCCGGCTCCGCGCCGCTCTCCGCCGCAGCTGCTGGCAGCTCTTCCTCCTCCTCCTCCTCGTCCTCACCCTGCGGCTCCTC
>NW_020455700.1:109959-116089 GCF_003342845.1 Nothoprocta perdicaria | reverse complement strand
GCCGGGGCTCGCCCGCCGAGCTCTCCTCCGCTCCGGCGCTGGGCGCCGCCGCCTCGGGCTCCTGCAGCGCCAGGCTGCGGGCGGCAGAGCCGTGTGAGGACGCGGGTGCCGCGGGGACGCGGGCGCCGGGGGGGCACATGGGTGCCAACGCTCACCTGGCGTGCGCCGTGGGCGCGGGCTCCGGCGGGCGCCGCTTGGCYGGGAAGGCGCCGTTCCGCATGGCGCCCTGCACCGCCTGCTCCAGCAGCTCCATCCACCTGCACGGAGCCRGGCCCGTCAGCGCCCGGTGTCCCCCGCACCGTGTCCCCGTGTCCCCCGCCATGGCCCCGCCGCGGCCRTACGTGTTTTTCTCCGAGGACGTCAGTGCCACCAGCTCGTAGATCTGGGGGCCCAGCTCCGACGTGCAGATAATGAAGAGGGCTCGTTTGTCTGCGCGGGGGGATATGGGGGGACATCATGGGGGGACATGGAGGGGACACGGGGGAACATGGTAGGACACGGAGGGGACACGGAGGGACACAGCAGGACACGGAGGGGAAGGTTTTCACCCAATCCAGCCAGGGTTTTCAGCCAAGCCAGCCTGGCTGGCATCAGACACAGCCGGAGGACGGGCCGAGGGGGCAGAGGACCCGGTCCCCGTCCCCGCTACCTGTGGCCACCGAGCGGATGAGCACTGAGTTGAGCTTGAGCACGGGGCTGAAGCTCTGCTTGGTGTCCGAGGAGCCCAGCGCCGTCTTGCTGTGGCACTTGAGCACCAGCTTCTCGTCCTGCTTCTGCAGCAGCACCAGGAGGTCCTCGAGGAGCAGCACGTGCAGATCTGGGCGGGCAGAGGAGGCAGAGGGGAGGCTCAGCCTTGAGAGGCGCCCTCAGGGCTCCAGGAGATGGTCGGGGTCCCTCCGACACGGCCGCTGGTGCTGCAGAGGGCTCGGGATGTCCCCAGAGCACCCAACACAGCACCAAGGACGCCGGGGAGCCCTCCATGCGGTGGGAAGGGTCGTACCCACGGTCTTGTCTTTGCCCACGCGCCAGGTGAGGGGCCCTTCGTGGATCATGCGGCGGGACGTGAGGTCGAGGCTCTGCCGGAGCCGGGGGACAGCGGTGAGGCCGGGGCGGGCCCCGCTGCCCCCCAAGCCGCCCCCCCGGGGCGCGGGCGCTACCTTGAATTCAGCGGCCAGGGGGTTGTTGGTCCTCTCCAGCGAGGTGGCATCCAGGCGTTTCTGGTAGCCCTCCAGGCGGTGCCGGTTCTCCGCTCGTTTCACAGCCTCGTTCACGTACTTGAGGATGTCCCGGCACTGGTCCCGGGCTCGGCACAGCTTGTCGTGCTCCGAGGTGCCCGCTGGGACAGGACAGAGCGGAGTGTGGGTTCCTGTCCATCTGCAATGGGCTCCCATCCCCACAGCTGCATCCCAGGCACAACAAACCTCCCGTCACAGCATCACAGAATGGTTAAGGTTGGAAAGATCTCTAAGGTTGGACCTCTAGGGATCATCTAGTACCTCTATCTAGGACCTCTAGAGATCATCCAGTATCTAGGGATGATCTAGACTTTGATGAGCTGGACTTCGGATGATCTAGAGATCATCCAGTATCTAGGACCTCTAGAGATCATCCAGTCACTAGGGATGATCTAGACCTTGATGAGCTGGACTTTGGACGATCTAGAGATCATCCAGTATCTAGGACCTCCAGAGATCATGACTAGATGATCTCTAGAGGTCCCTTCCAACCTTAACCATTCTGGGAGATCATCCAGTCCAAMGCTGCCTACAGACCAGAGGGAGATTTTCCAGGCACCATGGAGCAGGCAAAGGGGCCCCTCCKAGCACCTCGGGGTGCCCTACCCTCGGTGTGCTTGAGGATATTCTCCAGCAGCAGCGGGTATTTGGTCAGGCGCTGCATTTCCGAGATGATCAGGTCCTTGAGCTGCAGGCGCCTGCACTGCGGGTTGCTTTCTGCTTCCTACAGTGGAGGGAAGGCCCTGGGTTGAGATCAGGAGAAGCCAGGAGAGCTCCAGACCAAGGAAGAGCTCAGAGGAAGCCCAAGAGAGGGACAAACCTGCATGAAGATCTGGAAGCGGCTCTCCTTGCGCTGCTTGGTTTTGATGAGCTCCAGGGCGATGGACTGGTAAGAGCAGAAGTCAGCAGTGACCTGCTGGATTTCCTCTTTGGCCGCGCCATCGAACTAAGGGGGAGCAGGAGGGGAGCAGGCTCAGTCACCCCAAATACGGGGCCTGTCTCCAGGAGACGCAAGAGAAGATGCCTCCTTGGGGCTCTATGACCCCCTTTCTCCGGGCCCTCCTCACCCGAGACAGCATGAGATCCCCAATCTCTTTGATGATTGGTCCTTCTTCCCGGAGCTTCTTCATGGATTCCGAAAGGGAATCTGGACAGGGACAAGCGAGCGGGACAGGAGGGACAAGCGTTTAACGGTGCCTCATGCCGAGCTCCAAGTCTTCTTGGCTCCCCAACTTGGGAGCAGGGAAGAGAGACCAGCAGTTGGCCTGGGCTTTAGGTAGAGCTGTCACGGATGCAACGTGACAAGGAACGTGACACCAATGCCTGTCCTGAAAGCCCTGGCTGTGCTYCTGAAAATCCCAGATCCCGATCCCAGGAAAGCCCGGGAGAGAAAAAAGGGGAAGCCGGAACAAGACAAGATGATGTTGGTAGGGATGGTCCAAATGGCTGGTCCTCAGTCAGGAACCCAGGGGCTGCGCCGACCGCTCTGTGTCCCTACCGCAGAGGCAGGATTGCCAGGGAAGAGCCCAAGGAAGGCAGGAAGAGGCTTACTGTGGATTTCTATCACGTCGGGAAGGTTGGGGAAGAGGAGTGCCAGCTCTTCGCGGGCCAGCAGACCCTCCTTCTTCAGGCGCTGGTAGAAGAGGAGGTCCAGAACCCGGAGGATGCGCAGGTGGGAGCCTTCCGTAGCGAAAAGCTCTGGGCCAAAGGCGGGCAGAGGTGGGCACGTGCCCGAGGAAGGCGCGCCGCTCCCGCCGGGACGCCGGCCGTGCCCCTTACCGTTGATGACCTCCTGACGGTCGATCTCCTTCTGCGGCAGGTTGGCCAGCACCTCCCGGCTCACCGTGTGCTGCCAGTTCTGCGGGTCGAGCTCCGCCTCGAGGTCCGAGAGCTGGCCCTGCTCGTCCTCCAGGAGGTGAGGGAGGAAGGGGTCGCCGCCGAAGCCCAGGTTGGGTGACTCGATGCTCCTGGGAGGATGAAAGGCGGAGGTGGGAGTACTCCGCAGCGCCGCGGGGCCGGCGAGCCCACCCCACGGTGCTCCCAGTGCCGCCAATATCTACCTGGGCCCTACTTGGGCTTGAACCTTCAGCACAAGGAGCACAAGCCTCTGACTCTCGAGCTAAAAGCCTAGGTCCCCCAGCAGCCATCTACATAGGTCCATTAAGCTCCTGTGTGAGACACAAGGGAACAGAGATGCCCCCTAGCCCTAGGAGGATGGAGAGCTGACATTAACCAGCGGGATTGCTCCAAGTCGGAGCGAATCCCTCTCCCGGTGGCACCTCTGACAGCCCTGGCAATCGCCTCCCCTTGTGTTGTGTCCAAGCCCAGGTACGGAAAGGGAAAAGCTAGGGAGATACCAGCGGGGACGGGGGACCCCTGAGGCCCCCTGCGACACGAGGGCAGGCCGCACGCCCTGCTCCCGTGGCCCTGCTGCTCTGTAGCCAAGCCCCGGGGTCCCGGAGCTCCCGGGGCGCAGCGCTGCGCGGGCGCCCGGCGCGGCGGCTGGGCCACTCACCTGCGTCCCAGCTTGGGCGTGTAGGGGGGAGTGGGATTTTCCAGCGACCTGTGGAGGGAACGGGCGTCACGCYGGTGCCCCGGGTACAGGCTGCCCCTTTCCTCCCTCCGCTGCCCACGTGGGCCGACATGTTCACCCCAAACTCTCCCTCGAGAGGTCGTAATTCAGCCCAAAGCGCTTGGCTTTCAGGCTGGCGGACACCCAAGGGTGCCAGCTCACTCCCAAAGGCGCCCAGGCTGCCCCTGCCCTCACCTCGTGGACAGGCTGGACGCGGAGGACGACGCCGACTGATGGAGCCTCGTGGCCTCGGCGGCGGCGTCCATGTCCACGTCGCTGCGCGAGCGGGGCACGTTCTCCGCTTTCCGAGACCTCTTCATCTCCTCCCGGCCCTTCAAGCTCTCCGAGCGGCCCAGCTTCACCTCCGACCGGGAACTGCAGCGGGCAAAGCCCACAAGAGGCTCAGCTCCAAGGATGGGGGTCCATCCGCGGGCTTCCAACCCGGAATCTCGGCCAGCAGCTGCTGGAGGAGCCCAGTGAGATTCCCGAGGCGGTCCCTTCCCTGCCTACCTGTCGGATTCCAGCAAATCCTCAGGAAAGCTGCCGGTGGAGAGGCGCTGGGCGCCGGGCTCCTGGCTCTCGTAGTGTTGGTTGTTCTCAAAGTGCTGGATGATGTTCCTCACGTTGCCGGGTTTGACTGCTGGGACGGAGGCGACAAGGCAGYGCCGGTGAGGAGGAGCCGCCGGCGCTGCCCTCCCGGCCGCGTCTCCCCCTCGGAGCCGCATCCAGCGGGAAGCCCCGGGAGCTGGCGGCATTCCCATCGGGATGCAGGTGGGCAGGCCCACCCCAGCAGCCGCGGTGGCGCCACCGGGGACCGTGGGGCAGGGGAGGAAAGAAAACGAAGCGCATGAGGGGAATGGCAAATAAAAGAAGAGGCCTTTTACCTTCCACGGGGGACAAGGGGACATGAAATGCTGGAAGGGAAAACAAAAATGAGATGTCAAATCAAGGCCGCGTTTCCGCAGGGACGGAGGGAGCAGGAGGGCGGATGCCATGAGAACGCAAAGGGGAAGGGGAGCGGAGGGAGCGGGCACGCGCACACGTGGACGTACATGTGTGCACACACATGTGTGCATGCACATATGTGCACAGGCACACCTGCACATACACACACGCAAACACTTGCACACATGTGCACAAATGCACGCACACACATGTACACACACGTGCATACATGTGCACACAAACACTTGCACGCATGTGCACACAAATGCGCGCACACATGTACACACAYGCATGTACACACACACAAACATGCACACACGTGTGCACACAGGCGCACACAAACAGGCCCGCACATGCGTGCACACACATGAGCATAAACACACCCACATGCACACACAAACATGTGCACAGAGACGTGCACAAACATGTGCACACACACACACGTGAACACACAAACTTATGCACACACACACACACGTGTGCACACACACACTTATGCACACACACATACACACACGTGTGCACACACACACACACGTACACACACACTTATGCAGACACACACACACACACACACACACACACGTGCCCTTCGGGACATCGCAGAGCTGGGAGCAGCTTCCCGAGGAGCAGCAGGAGCTTCCCGGCCGAGAAGCAGGACATGGGGCCCCTGAGCCCAACCGGGGGGTCCCATGGGTGCCAAGGGCCACCCAAAGGCCCCGTGCACGCGGAGGGCTGCAGACGGCCCCCGGCAGCTCCCACCACTCACTGCTCTGCGAGGAGATTTTGGGCTTCCCGATGTACTTGAGGATGGGGTTGCGCTTCTTGTCTTCCAGGGCGTCCTTGTCTTTCTTGGTGCTGCTGCTCTGTTGGGCCACCCGGATAAAGGCGCACGGTGTCACCCGCAGGTGCCCGCCGCGGAGCCCCAGGGCGTCTCCGAGGAGCGAGGGACGCGAAGGGCAACGGGAGGGCGGAGGAAGGGCTGCCCCCAAGGCACGAACCTTCTTGGCTTTGGGGAAGAAGGGCAGCCACTTGTCCTTGTCCGGGAGGGCCTTCTCGCTGGCGCCGGCCGAGCGGGGCTCCCGGCTGCGGATGCCCGTGTGGTTCATGTAGGTGCTGAGGGCGAAGGCCATGGGCGAGCTGCAAGAGAGGAGGGCGGGAGGCTGCGCGTGGCAAACACGCCACGGACGAGGCCGGGACGTTCCCGGAGGCTGCGGAATGACACCAGGGCCATGGGGTGCTGGGGAGGAGAGGACATCGGGTGGAGGCCACGTGGCGGCTGAAAGGAGGGAGAGGGGAAAGGAGGGAGGGAGAGGGGAAGCAGGGAGGGAGAAGGGAAGCAGGGAGGGAGAAGGGAAGCAGGGAGGGAGAAGGGAAG
>NW_020455700.1:98766-109744 GCF_003342845.1 Nothoprocta perdicaria | reverse complement strand
GGGAAAGGAGGAAGGGACAGAGGGGAGCAAGCAGGGGGGCAGGGAGAGGGAAAGCAGGAGAGCTGGAGCAGCAGGTCCAGGGCACGCAAGGGGGCTAAAGCAGCCCCGGATCCGAGGGAAGGGGCCACCCGGGCGGCCCGCGGGGACGTCCACTCACCTCCTGTCCTCCTCGTACTTGGACCTGCATGGAGATGGGGAACAAAAGGAGGGCCCGTTTGCCAGGGACCCCTGCACCCAGGGACCCCCGCACCCAGGGGCCAGGAGCAGGGAGCCGAGCGCATCCCACGCCCGCTCCTGCTGCTCCACCCGGCAAATCCAAGGGGACGGGAGTGCCCGGAGTGGCGAGCCGGCACTCACAGGATGTCACCCAGCTGGGCCAGCTGCTTCTCGGCCACTTGGCGCTCCTTCTGGGGGTCCCCGTCCAGCTCCAAGAGGTCGTTCTCGCCGTACAGGCTGCCCAGGCCCATGGTCCGCTTTGTCCTGCCCGCGGCACGGACAATGGGTCACCCAGTGCCAGGAGCCCCCGGTTGCTCCGTGAGGAAGAGTATGAGGAGCAAGGCGGGGTGCCCAGGGCCACCCTGTCACCTGTAGTCCTGGATCTGCTCCTGGATCTCGGGCATCACCATCTCCTGAGCTTCGAAGAGGGCGACTCGGACATCGTCCCCGTACCGCAGGCGAGTCTCTGGGGACAAGGGAAGAGAGCCAGTGTCACCAGCGGGGCCCAGCTTGCAAGGAAGGGAGCAGAGGATCTTCTGGCAGCACCAGGACTTGGTAGGATGGGTCRGGAGACCTCAGGAACCCTTCCTGGAGCTCAGCTCTGCTCTTTGCTACCCGGAGTTGTGGCTTCAACGGGCAAAATCCATCTCCCATTCTGCATAGGCAGATTTGAGACCTCTCCTGGTAGAGAAGGGACATCCCAACAGAAGAGATTTTGCAGGACAGCAAGGACAGAGCTGGGCAAGGCCCAAGGTGTCCTAACTCCAAACACATCCCTCTCTAGCCGGGCAATGCTGTGGAGCAGAGAGCCAGGGGCTGCCTGCCCCTCTTGGATGCAGGAATCCAGGAATGCCCTCGGGAAGTCCTTTGGCACCGTGACGGGCCGCAYGTTGCTCAAGGTGACAACGCCACCGTTGTCACCGGCATGGACAGTGGCTGCGGCCTCCTCCTCACTCACCGATTTCGGCCAGGAGCTGCTCGGACACCTTCACTCGCAGAGGCTGAGGAGAGAAGGGCAAAGACAGAGCGATTGAGGGGCAGCCGCGGCGGAGCGGAAGGGGCCGCGGATCCGGCGCCGCAGATCCGTGTGGCTGCTCAGACCGGCACGGAGCCGGCAGCTTCCCGCCGCGGCGCTCACCGCGTTCCTGTCCAGGAAGATGTTCCAGATGTCCTTCCCCAGGAGGCGCGAGTCCTTCGGGCTCGTCTGCTGGCAAACGTCCGCGCACAAGTAGAAGAGCTGCGAGGGCGGCCGGAGAGGGAAGAGGGCGACGAGGGGGAAGATGAAGAAAGAGGAAGAGCGACTTAAGACAGGGGAGGCCGCAGCGACGTGCAACAGGAAACCATTGCGGGGTGCTGCCCTCGCCCGTGCCGAGCCGAGGGGAGGAAGGGGAGCACTGAAATTCCAGGTTTTTCCCTCTCGCGTGGGCACGGGGCTRTGGAAGCCCCTGGGAGGGCAGGGGCACAAAGCGGAGCCCCACACGGGGGGYTCGCACCCCGGTAAAAGGGGAAGGGAGCAAATGCACCGGGTTTGTCCCCGTTTTGTGGCCTCCTGCCACTGCTAATGTCACTTACCAGCGGGCTGGGATCTGCTTGGGAGAAGATGTAGCGCAGGAAGACGCCCAGATGGGCCGGGCGGGATTTCAGCTTGCCCAGGTCTTGGAAGAGGGAGTCGCACTGGCCAAGGGAGACACCCAAGGGAGGACGCTCCGGTTAGGGAGGAATGAATCCCTCGGGAGCAGGGATTCATTCCCACCCTGTAGCTCATCCCTAGGGTAAACCGCCCTTCCCTCTCTATGGCAGAGAGCTCCGAGTAGCCACAAACCAGCACAACCAGCCCCACTTTGGCCACCCCCTTTAGGGTCGGTGGCCACCGGGCTGCCCGTCCCCAGGGCCAGCCCTTGGTGTGGGTGTCCTCAGTGCCACCGCTCTGTGGCTGCCAGTGGGGCAGCAAAGGCCACCGTGGGGAAGGGGCCACCTGCCCGTGGCCGGTCGCCCTGCAAAGACTGGCCAAAGGCAGGAAGATCTTGGATGCCAAAGGCAGGAAGATCTCAGACACCAAAGGCGGGAAGATCTCGGACACCAAAGGCGGGAAGATCTCGGACACCAAAGGCGGGAAGATCTCGGATGCCAAAGGCGGGAAGATCTTGGATGCCAAAGGCGGGAAGATCTCAGAGGTCAAAGGTGGGAAGATCTTGGATGCCAAAGGCAGCAAGATCTCGGACACCAAAGGCAGCAAGATCTTGGATGCCAAAGGGGGGAAGATCTCGGACGCCAAAGGGGGGAAGATCTCGGACGCCAAAGGCGGGAAGATCCCGGGGTGCCAAAGGCGGGCAGATCCCGGGTGCCGTTACCTCATTATTGAAATACCCGGGGTCACAGTCCTCCTCTGGCCCGATGATGAGGGGCCGCGCTGGCCGGTCCAGCCCCTGCGGGAGACACGGGATGCGGGTGGGMCCCCGGCGGCTCCGGGCAGCCGCTGGCTGAGCGTGGACAGAGCGTCCCCTCCGAGCGCCCCTGGGCCGGCGCGCGCGGTGCCCACCTGCTCGGCGGCGGGCGCGGGCGCCGCGTCGGAGCCCTGCCGGCGGTGGCGCTGGCCCAGGCGGGCGGCGACGAGCGGCGAGGTGCGCGGGCTCTCCGCGCCGTGCTCCGAGAGGACGGAGTTGCGGTTCAGAGAGACCTGCGTGGGACAAGGAGGAGGGCGCTGCCATCCTGGGGACCGGGGGGCACCCAGGGCAGCCCGGGGAGCTGCTGCCACGTCGGAAACCTTCCCGAAAGCTCCGAGGAACTTAGGGAACGCGCAGACCCTGCCGGGTTGTTGGAAATGCCCCTTTTAGCTACGATGGGCTCGAAGAGCAGGGAGGCAAACTCGGAGCTTAAGGCCTCCAGGCTGGTGCAGTCAGGGCAGTCGAAGGAAATTCGCTGCGTAATGCGAAACTCGGCTTTTTAAGAGATATATAAATAATYATGGGGCAAAATGAGGCCCTTGGCTCCTCACAGCGCTGAGGGCAGGATGCCCAGGCGCCTCCGTCCAGGCCTTGCTGCCGTTTCCCCCCAGCCCAGGCTGGACAGAGACGGGTTAAGTCCTGCCTTGGGTCCCTCCGGGCTGCGACCCTGCTCCTACCTCGCTCACGGAGGGGAACCGCTCCGTGCCCGACTCCAGGCCGCTGTCACCGTCCTGCGAGTCCAGAGAGAGGCGTCCTGCGAGCAGAGCACAAAGTGAAGCGCATGGAGAACCCAGATGGAGCGGGAAGGGGGCGACACCCCAGCACGACTCACCCTCGGGAGCCCGGGAATTGGCCACGCTGGCGTCCCCAGGGAGCCGCCCCAGATCCTGCAACGGAAGGACGCGCGTTGGGAGCAGCGGGACGTCACCAGACGCGTGGGGACACCCGGGCGCAGCGCCCAGGATGCTCCAGCCCAGGATGCCCAGGAATTGCAGTGAATTTGGGAGAGCAGGAGCAGCTCCTTTTCCCGAGCGGACCCTACACAGACGGTTCCCCAGCCCCAACCACCCTGCTGAGCTCGTTGGGTCCCCGCTGTGCTCATGGCACCCACTGCATTTTGGAAGGTTTTCTCGGCCAGGGACAAGAGGGAAGGGATGGTCACCTTGTTGGGGCTAAGAGCGGGCCAGACTCCAAGCGGGAAGGCGAAAGGACTCCGCCAATTCCCTGTGCAATTCCAGGGTGTCCCACGTACCACAGAGGCGCCCGTCTCCTGCAGGATTTTGAGCTGCAGCTGGCTGACGCGCCGGCGCGCGCCCTCGATCTGCTCCTCCGCGACGGTGCCCGGGTTGCGGCTGTGCAGCTCGCAGAAGCGCTGAGGACACACGCGGCACGTGACACTTGTGGCAGCCCCTGTGCCCTGAGGCCGCCCTGCCGGCACCCAGCCACGGGGCAGCCGCCCCCTGCCCAAATATTTCACATCCCGGGCACGCGCCAGGCCTCTAGGACAAGCAGGAGTCAATCCCGCCCGGAAAGGTGGGATGAACTCGCCCCAGCAGGAGAATAAGCAGCCCAAGGGTGGGTTATTTTGCCCAATAAGGTGCCCTAAAGCACGACGCTGGTCGTGCCGCCGCACCTGCAACTCGGCCTCCTCCTGCCGCAGCATGTTCCGCAGGATCTGCGCCGCGTGTTTCTGCACCTCGGGATCCTGCAAGGAGGCAGGAAGAGCCATTGGAGACGGCCACGAAGAGCCAGAGGGATGAAGGGCCGGAGCGAGCGGCATCCTCGCGCTCCGTGCGGCGCAGACCGGTGCGGAGGCTCCCCGCGGCGCCCGGTACCTGCAGGGGCTTGGGGCCGGTGATGTGCTGCGGTGGCGGCGGTGGCGGGGAGCCCGTGGGGACCCCGGTGGGGCCGGCGTCGTGCTGAGAAGCCGGGAGCGCCGCCGAGGGCGGCGGGGAGCCCAGCAGCGTCAGCGCCACGTAGGCTCCGGCTGCGGAAAACCCGGGGAAGGCAGGCAGGGAAAGACATCCTGTCAGGCCCCAAGCGGCACCGGCCTCCCCGCGCTCTGCCCTCCGCTGGCTCCCGCTCATCCCTAACCGCCGGGCAGGAATGTGCTCCGGGATGGCCGGGAATGAGGGATGGCAGCGGCTCGGCACAATGCCCGGCCCTGGATATTGCCCAGCCCTGGATATTGCCCGGCCTTGCATATATCGCCTGGCCCTGGACATATTGTCCAGCCCTGGATGTATTGTCCAGCCCTGGATGTATTGTCCAGCCCTGGATGTATTGTCCAGCCCTGGATGTATCACTCGGCCCTGGATATCACCTGGTCCCAGATACTGCCTAGCCCTGGATATATCACTCGGCCCTGGATACTGCCCGGTCCTGGATACCGGCTGGCCCTGGGTATATCGCCCGGCCCTGGATACTACCCGGTCCTGGATATCGCCTGGCACCGGATACCACCCGGTCCCGGATACCGCCCGACCCTGGATATTGCCCGACCTGGATATTGCCTGGTCCCGGATATCGCCCAACCCTGGATAATTCCCGCTCCTACTCACACTTGATGAGCTTCACCACCTCCAGATGGGAGCTGTTGGTGACCATGGTGCCGTTGACCTGCGGGAACGGGGGCGAGGCGGGAGGCGAGGGCGGCGCGCGGGGCGGCGCGGGCGGCACCGGCGCCGCGGCTCACCTTCACGATCCGGTCGCCTTCCCGCACGCCCGCTCGCATGGCGGCGCCGCCTGCAACGGCAGAGACGCGCGGAGCCCGGCTTAGGCCGCGGCGAGCCGGGATGCGGCCCCTGCTTCCCACGGGAGAAGGGCCGGCGCTGCCGGATTCCCGCTCGTGGGGACCCAGCGCCCGCGGAGACTCCTGCCCATCGCGGGGGCATCGAGAAGCCGCCGCGTGGCAGGAGCCGAGCGCGGGATGCRGCACTTGGGAACAACAGCGTCATTCCCGCTTTCCCCCCGCCCCGGCCGCTCTCTAACAGAAACTGCTGAGGYTGAAATCCATGAAAATTTAAAAAAGATTCTCCTTTCCTGCAGCCAAACCCGAGAGGAAATGTTTCCACCGGGTTCAGTTCCAAGCCGAGGGGCAGCTTGAACAGCCTCGTTCCTGGCGCCCAGATGGAAAAGTGGGAAGCGGGACGCCTGGCCCCGGGGGCGGTCAATCCCATGGGGATCGCTCCCCACAGCTCCCGCTGCAGGAGGGCTGCGATTCCAGCGTCAACCTGTGCCCAAAACGCCCTTTTTTTTTTGCTCCCATTTCCCAAATTTCCCAAATCCTCGGTTTTCCTGGCTTTTGGGTTGCATGGAGCGGGAGGAAAAGGGAGGAAGCGGGAACATCAGGCAATAAGCAGCTCGTTGCCTATTTGAACGGCAGCTCTGAGCCCCGGCATCCCACAAATCCATTATATCCCGCGGCTCCCGCCGGAGCGGCCGCCACGTCCCTGTTTCCCGAGGCTTCCCGAGCTTTTCCCACCTGGCCGCACGGACTGCACGAGGACGATGCGGTCGCCGCTRACGGTGAAGCCGAAGCCGTGCTGGTCCTTCTGGATGATGACGCAGCGCTGCACCAGACCTGCCCAGGGAGAAACGGGAAGGCCGGGGAGGCTCCGGGATTGCGGAGGGGAAGCTGAATCCATGTGTTTTGGGGCGTTCGGATCCAAATTCCCCCTCTCATCCCGCCCAGGATTGCRCTTGGAGCTGCCGCGTGCCCTCGGCGAGGGATTCAGGCGCTGGAGAGCCCGGCTAAGCAGGGATATTGCCGGGCGCTCTGGGCCTCATCCGGAGGCTCCCGCCGGGACACAAGCGGAGCATTCCCAGGGCTCGCTTCCCGGCTGCCGTGCCACGGAGAGCGGGAAGCCCTACCTGTGGTTTCGGTGCCATCGGAGGGCTGCCGGCGGTGCCCGGGAGCCTCGTGCTCCGAGGCCGCGTCGCTGCTCAACCTGCGGAGGACGGAGCGCCGGGTGAGGCCGGAGGCTCCCGCCCGGAGCCGGAGCGCTGGGATGGGCTCCGGGCGCTCCGYGTGCCGGGATGCACCCGAAGGGGCCACCAAGGAGCCGAGGATGGAGAGGAGAGAGACGCCCGGGCAGCAGGGGGGTTATTGGGCACTGGCAACGAGCCGCCCTCGGGATGGATCCAAGAGGATTCGAGAGGATCCGGGAAGCCAGCGCCATCCCGGCACCAACCGAGGGGCTCGGATGCCTCCCATGTCCCCTCCCCTGCGGCCCAACGGGGACCTCGGGGGTGACAGATCCCTTTGGCCACCACCRCGTCCCTCCTCTTCCCATCGCTCCCAGTGCCCGCACCGGGATCGGGATTGAGCCGGAGGCTCCTGCAGCGGCAAAAGGGAGGAAAAACGATGGGATTCCCAGGAAAGCCACCGGCCTCGCTGAGCCAAGGAGGGATCCGGAGCGAGACCCCAGAGCAGGGAAGGGGAGCGGGAAGAGCCGGCGGGATCAGAGAGGGAGCAGGCACTGCCGGCAGCGCCCCGGATCCCGGTTCCGCTCCGGAAGCCACCGGCTCATCCGGGTCCTGGCCGGATTGATTCCCCTTTGGACACCCGCCCGGCTGCGGATTAGGACGGGCGCAAGGTGGGACATAAGAGCTTTAATGCTCCTCAATTAGGGCGAGTTATCCGGGGCGGCCGGAGGCAGCGGCGAGGCCGGAGGCCGATCCGCCCGGGACGGCTCCGGGCCACCGCGGTGTCACCTTCGCGGCCCGGAGCCGCTTCCGTCYGGCACGAGGGCGACGGAGCCGCGTCCGTCTAAAAGGGGCCCTTAATTCGGCTTTGCTTAAGCTCCCGCCTAATTGACTTAGGGCCCTAAGGAGCCACCGGGAGGCCAAGGAGGCGGCCTCGCGCGGCCCGGCGCCAAGCACGTGATTCCCGACGGAGACGCCGCTCCAATGCCCGGCAAAATCCCTTTTTTTGGGTAACGATGCCCATTTCGGGAGCAGTTTCGGATTCCCGGAGGAACGGCCTCGCAGGGGGCTTTTGTCCCACACAAAGGCCTCCGCTTGGGGAAAAGACCCTTGGAATGGGAGGCTCAAGGCTCAGCCTCCAAAGGCTCCTAGAAGCGACTCCGGAGTCCCTCGGGCTTGGAATTCCTTGGGAATCCAAGGCTGGAGCAGGCGGCAGCCCTTGGCTCAGCAAGCCTCGGCACGCTCCCATCGCTGCCCTTTTCCCAAAGGAAAAYGTCCGTTTTCCCGCCCCGCATCCGTACGGATCCACATCGTTCCCCGGTTACTCATCCCATCCCATCTCCTCTGCTCCTTCACGGCAATTACGGTTTCTGGTTTGAGGTTCTTTTCCCTAACTGCAGCGATTTTGACTCAAATCACAGCTCTTGCCTGGTTTTCCTTCTTTTTTTTCCCTGCTCGGAAATATTTTGGGATAGAAAACATCCCTGTCTTTTGCTGAGATCCCGGCCCTCCGCTGTGGATTAATCCCCCTTTTCCCRACAAAAAGCCTTCGGATCCGGAGCCTTCGCATCCGGATGAACATTCCCGGTGCTGCCTCTTTTGGGGCCTTTTCCCGGCTTCCCGRGGCGCTCAGGCCCGGCCATTCCCTTACTTTAAAGGGGGAGAAATGGCAAAATCCAGGGAAAAACAAAGCGGAAAAAGCTTCGGAGCGTYGGCAAACACCTCCGGCAAAGGAGCCGCCACGGAACAAAAGCCACAATTAAAAGATTAAGAGAGAAATAGGATCAAATCCTCAAAGTGGGTCAGGCTCCGGCTTGGCAAACGCTCAGCGCGGGATCCCGGGATATTTCCCCCTTTCCACGGCTCCAAATGGGTGGATATTGGGAAATTTTCCTCCTCCTGTGGCACTGAACAGGTGGGAAAACGGGAGGGAAAGCTGGGTATAAATAAAAAGGAAATATATGTAAATACATAGGAGGAAATAAAAAAGGGAAAGGGGAAAAAAAACTTGGAAAGCGGCGTCTTGGTGGGATGCATCTTGCAGCTGCTTGCACGGCGTTCCCGGGCCGTTATCCGGCGCTTCCCGAGGCAAATCCCGCTCGCCGGCGGCTTTCCCGGGCCGCAGATGCGTAGAGAGGGCTCCGCGTCAGGGCTGCCTCCCGGTATTCCCGGGGCCAGGAAGGAAGGAAGGAATCRCAGCTAAAAATGATCCGACTTCCCTTCCCCCTCGGCAGCGGGCTGCGGGAAAAGGCGGCTGCGTCCAGAGTTGTTTCTCCCTGGAATAGCTCCCCGGTTGCTGAGTTTGGGAGTGGAAAGCCGGGAATGTCGATGCGTGTGCATTTGCAGCCAGCAAAACGGCCCCGGGAAGGTGGGAATGGTCCGAGCGCGCGGCTTTTCCCGCATCCCGCTGCAGGATCCACGCTCGGGAGCCCCGGGAACACCGGGATCCAACGGAGGAGCCCGCGGGCCGACCTATTCCACTGCAAAGAAACAACGCAGCGGGAAAACTCGGAATTGTGTGTCCGCACGCAACCTCGCCAGCGTTTTGCTGGAAAATTAATGGGAAAAGATGGGAAAAAAAAGGAATTTCCCACCATTTCTGGCCTACAATGGCCAGAACCTATCGGTCTTCCCAGTTTTTCCCTTCCTAGGGCACACGGGGAGCTTTTTTGGACTTCCAAGCGGGAAAGGGAATTTCAGTCCCTGGGATCCTAAAGCCACTTGGTTGCAGCAGGYGGGAGAGGCTGCCGGGGCTCCGATTAATTAAGATTTTTAATTAAATGGCCAAAAAAAAAGGAAAAAATGAGGGACATAATGAACACACAGGCCTGGGTGTTGGGCAGCGCATTCCCGAAGTATGGAATTTTGTGGAGGAACCGGGGCCGGGATACAGCTTTGGCCAGGCRTGCGGCTTTCCCGGGAATGCTGCACGGAAGCGGCCGAAGCCCCACGCGCTCCCGGCCATTTTCCAGCCGTCTCCTCCTGCCCGGGCGGGATAATCATTAACGGGCCCCTCGGCGCTCCCGGTAAGTGGCGGATCCGGTTTCTCCGGAGCGTGAGGTCTGCGGGAGCGAGATAGGGAATAACCTCCCCGGAAGGGATGTTTTCTTCCCGAAGGAAAAGGYGCCCGGAGCGAAGACAATCCCGTCTCCCTGTCAAAGGGGCTGGTGCCCGGCTCCGGCTTTCCGGGAATCTCTATCCCGCAACGGGGAGTGCGCCCGGAGCAAATGTCCTCCGGATCCCGGCTGTCACTGCATGGAAACTCAATGGATCCTCAAACATCCCGGGAACATCGCGCCCGGGATGCGGCTTGCGAGGAGCCGAAAGCCGCCAGGGAGGTGGGAATGTTCCCAGCATTCCCACATCTGGCGATTCCCTGGCCGGCACCAAGAGCCGGATGGCAGCAGGAATCGCTCCRGAACAGGGAAAAGTCCCTTAAAGAGCGGGAGAACAAACGGCCTCATTTGTCCTCTCCGAGGCCRGAGCCGCTTCCCGGCCACCTCCAAAACGATGGGAAGCGGCTCCGGGCCGGAATGACCTTGAGGCTTAAAGAAGGGCAGGACACCCGGCTCCAGCGGGAAGCACCGGAGCTGGAGACAGCGGCTGGCGCTGCCTTTCCCGAGGGGTTTATCCCAACGGGAAAACCGAGGGAAGCGGCAAGAGGGAGAAGGGAAGGGGTCCGTGCGCCATCCCGGCGAGGGCAGGAATCTCTCGGGATGCGGTTTCCCGGGAAGAGCCTCCYGCTCTGCCTCTCCGCACGTTCCCGGACACGCATCCGAGCGGCATCCGGGCGCCGCTTCCCGGAACGCCGGCGCTCCGGAGCATCCCGGCGCTGCGGGGGATGCTCCCGCCTTCCCACGCCACATCCCGCCGACAGCTCCGTTATCCCGGGATAGCCGGGATGCCGCTCCGGGCCCTGGCAACACACGCGATGCCGGCAGGGAAAAAAAAAAAATCAATGTTTTYCTGTGGGAATTGCCGCTCGGCTCCCGTTAATTCACACGCTGGATCCGCCGATCCGAGGCAGCCGTTCCCAGCCCTGCGGCTTCCTGGCTCCCGCAATCCCGGCGCCGGGAACGCCGCCGCCATCCGCAGCCTCCGGCTCGCCGGCCAAGGGAGGGGCTCCTGCTCCCAGCRCTCCGGAGCCGCCGGGAAAACCGGGATCGCGCGCACACAGAAAGGAATAACCCGGAGCCCGCGGCCTCACCGGCCTCCCGGGGGACACCTGCGAGGGGACGCCCCGACCGGGGGGTTTCCTCTAAAGAAAAACACCCGGTTTTGGGAATTCCGGGGGGGAAAATAAAACCACCCGGGTTTGGGAATACCGGGAATGGCCGGAACGACCCCCCCGCAGCAGGAAGGGACCCCGCGGGGGCCGGACTAGGCCCGGC
>NW_020455700.1:94267-97916 GCF_003342845.1 Nothoprocta perdicaria | reverse complement strand
GGTAGCGCCGCCGCGCTCGGCCCCGGCCCCGGCCCCGGCTCCGGTCCCGGTTCGGGCCCGTCGAGGCCTAGCGGCCGCGCCGCATCCCCGGGCTCGCCTGGCGCCGCCGGCCGGGGGAGCCGCGCGGAGGGCGGGGGGTGCCATGGAAACAGGGGATATAGGGGATGTGTAGGGACTGGCCGGCTGGGGGGGCCTATGGAAACAGTATGGGTATAGGGGATGTGTAGGGACATCCTCCCTGTATGGAATAAAGCTCCCTCTATTCCAGAGCCAGGAATGCCATGAGCTGGGAATGCCGTGAGCTGGGAATGCCACAAACTGGCAATGCCGTGAACCAGGAATGCTGTGAACAAGGAATGCCGTGAGGCGGGAATGCCGTGAGGCGGGAATGCCGTGAGCTGGGAATGCCGTGAGCTGGGAATGCCACAAACTGGCAATGCCGTGAACCAGGAATGCTGTGAACAAGGAATGCCATGAACCAGGAATGCCGTGAGGCGGGAATGCCGTGAGCTGGGAATGCTGTGAGGCGGGAATGCTGTGAGGCGGGAATGCCGTGAGGCGGGAATGCCGCTCCCGGCTCTGGCCGGGTCCCTGCCGCCGCCGCTGGGGGCTGCTGCGGGGCCGCGTGCGGATGGGCACGGAGCCGGGATGCGCGCGCAGCGCCCGGTGGCACCGGCACCCACCCGGCTCCCAGGGGATGCTCCCGTGTCCTGCGGGATGCACCCTTATCCCAAGGGATGCACCTATATCCCAAGGATGCACCCCTATCCTGGGAGACGCACCTATGTCCCAAGGGATGCACCCCTGTCCAGGAGCAGGGACCTGTATCCCAAAGGATGCACCCCAATCCAGGAGCAGGCACCCCTATCCTAAGGGATGCACCCATATCCCAAGGGATGCACCCAGTGCCCAGACCACCCTGCGGCGCCACGTCGGCACCTTCCGATGCCTCTGGCACCAGGATCACCCTCGTGGAAATCCTGGAAAACCAACTGCCTCCRGCTGCCGAGCCTGGGCTCTCCCGGGTTTCCCAGCAGTGCCTGGAAAATTCTCCCCCAAATCCAGATCCTTTGGGATCCCTCTGCTCCTGGACTGCTCCCGGAGCATCCCTGTGCCCCTGCTGAGGCCCAAAGTCGCCTTGATTTTCCCGGGAAAGCAGTGGGTTAGAGGGAGCTGGGGGCCACTTTGTTTTCCAAGGAAAGAAAATAGTTTTCCAAGGAAAAAATACTTAGAAAAAATTTGAAAACTTCAACAAACTTCGTTTTCCAAGGAAAAAAACGGGATGAGCAGCGGCCGCTCCAGGTGTTTCCTTTCCGTAGCCGCTCGGCTGCTCYGTGCGCAGGGACATCCCAGAAATCCTAAATTGCTCCCAAATCGCCCCAAAATGAAGGGATGCGKCCGGAGCGGCTCCTTGGAATCCATGTGTTTAATTAAATATAGGGCCCCAATTAAGGGCGGGAATGGGGCAGGGACACCCCCCCCCGCATGCGGTGCCGATCGCTCCATTCCCGACTCCCAATCCAAGCACTTTTCCACTGCGGATCCCCCATTCCAAGAGTCTGGCTGCTTCCCGGCAGGGATTTGAGCCAATTCAGGCCCAAACGAGCCCAAAATGACCTGGATTGCAGCATTATAAGGAGCATTGGGAAGAAGGAGCCGGAGCCGCGGGATCTGCGCGATTCCGGGAAAACCCTTGGCAAAATCCCGCCCGCCTCCAGCCTCGCAGCAAGCCACAAGCAGTGCTTAGTTAAAAGGTTTATTTAACTTTGGAATTTGAGGTAAAATACTCTTTTTTTTTTCTTTCAACTTCCATAACAAAATACAGAGCTATCCGATACCCCTGGAAAAAAATATGTATATTATACATATATTTCTCTAACATTACATCATATATATATAATATATATATGCAACCTTTTTTGTGTGGTTTTTTTTGAAGACTTTATAGAAATCGGGACGTCTAAAGGCACTGCACAATGGAGTCGTTTAAGGGCTACTTTACATTTTTATRTACATATAAACACACACACGTGGAATCCTGCTCGCAAGGGAGAGCTCCAGCCAGCCCCATTCCCTGCCCGTGTATGCATCCCTACTAATCCCTGCTGAAGAAATTCCAATTGGAAAAACATGCTTTAGGAAAAGTGATTCTGTCTTACAAAAACTGAAATTCTAGCGGTAAATACTTGCTTTTTTTCCTTAAAAACACTCTAAAAAAAAAATCGAACATTTATTTTCAAACCATCTGATTATGTCAAACCCAAAGAAAAAAAGAAATTCCTTGTTAAACCCACCCGGATCCGGAAGAAATAAAATAAAAGTTACGTTCCAAACCAAAACCATAATTACGGAATAAATAAAAAAAAAAAACAACCACCAAGGGACAACCCAGCGGCGCCCGTCAGCCCGCTTAATTAATGAGTTAATTAGTTAATGCTTCCAGAGGGGCTGCTCCGGCCCGGCGGCCGCGCCGGCATGATCCCGCCGGATCCGGGGCGGGAAGGACGCGGAGCTCCGGGCATCTCCGGCCGCCGTTCCCGGTTATTCCCGGCTGCTTTTTTCCTTCCTCCGAAGGGAAAAAAAAACTGGGATGGCAGCCGCTTTTCCAAGGCGCTTCCCTACGGCTTCCCTATGATTAACAAAGCAAAAAAAAACGGATTAAAACATTAACATGCGCTCGGTTAATTAATACAGGCGGACGCGGCGCTTCCGACCACTGAAACTCGACGAGTCGGAAGGTTTTGGCACATCGGAATATATAGATATCTATATATATATATATATAAGATTTCGCTTCCATTAAAATGTATTTATAAGCTTCCTCCGCGGAGCGGCGGGGAGGAAGAGGAGGCGGCGCCGCCCTCCGGAGAATCCGCGGCCTTTATCCCTGAACGTGGCGCTCCCGCTCGCAGTGCAATGGCTAGGAGAAGCAAACCCCCAAATCCGAGCGTTTTAAAGCCAAAAAAATGACAGTTCCACCTGGGCGACGTTGGCGGCGGTGGGGGGGGGTTGGTTGTTTTCCTTAAGGAAGTGCGAAAAAGGACGATTTTTTTGATTTTTTTTTCCGTTTTTCCCGAGGGGAAGCGGCGTTCCCGGATGCGGGCGGCGGGATCGGGGGTCCCCTGGGAATCGCCGCTCTGCAAGGCCTCGTGTTGCTAGTTCCTGAGTTCGCCCCCCGGTTCCTCTCGCTCCGGGGGGGGCTCCCTCTTTCCCTGCTCTTCCGCATCCCGCCTGRAATCCGCCGGCATGTCCGTCTCCCGCCGTTTTCCAGCCCTTTCCAAGGACCGGCGGGAGCGTCATCCCCTACAGAGTGGGGAGGGTGGCACCCAACCCTGTGGAAACAAATGTGGAGAAAAGGAGCGGATTCGGAGCAAATCCGGCAAAGTCCAGAGCGGCTCCTGGCACATCCCGGATCCTGGAATGCCGAGGCCTCCGGAGGCTCCTCGTGTCCCTGGCCGTCGAAGGGCTCGCGGAGTTAAGGCATGAGTCAAAGTGATGGGGGGGACAGCACACAGAGGCGGGCGGATGGAGCGGCGTTCCCGGCGTTCCTCCGCTAGCAACTCACCCCCATCGCTCCAGTGTTAATCTTCCAAGCGCTCCCAGCTCCACCCAGACCGTTAGGAGGGGGAAAAAAACAAAACAAAAAAAA
>NW_020455700.1:89595-93117 GCF_003342845.1 Nothoprocta perdicaria | reverse complement strand
TCGGCCTCGGCGTCGAGCGGGCGCCCGTCGGCCGCCTCGGCGCCCGGGGGCACCAGCGGGCCCGCGGGGAAGCGCCCGGGCTGCGCGTCCTCCGTGGGAGAGGGGCCGTCCAGCGGCGGGAAGTGGAAGCGGGACGAGGCCGTGGGCACCGGCGGGGCGCTCTGCGGGACGACACCTGCGGCGGGGCACGGAAAACAAGGGCGGGAAACAGGGAGTTAAGGGGAGCGGCAATCCCGCGAGCCGCTCTCCGGAGGCGCCCGGAGGCGCTTGGAAGCGGAACACACAAATCCCGCCCGCGATTACAAAGGAGGAGCCTCCCAAGCCGCCTCGCCCGGCGCCTCCCCGGCGCCTCCCAGGGCTCGGGGAGCCCTTCCAGGGGCCCCTTCCCAGATCCCTCGCTCCGGTGAAGCTGCAATGGAATTCCCAGCATGGAATACTGAAACCCCCCGCATTGGTGCTCATCTAAGACTACCTTTTCTCACCCCACTAACTCCGTCTCCTTCTCCCCAGCTTCCCGAATGAACCTTCCTCTTCCTCACCCCGCTGCCCCGGGACTCCTCCAGCTCCGGAGCCGCACAAGGGAAGAATCCAAAGCCAAATCCCGGCTCCGCTGCCCCAACCAGGGCTCCTAGCCCAACCCCCAGCGCGAGCAGCAGCAAAGTGCTCATTAGCCAAGCGCAGGTTGTCTAATTAAGCGCATTCCGGCGCTCCCAAACTCCTTGTTTTTCTTTAAACGGGGGGCCCCCGAGATCGAAGGGAGCGGCTGCAAACAGGGAAGAGGAGCAGGCAGCAACGTGGAGCGGGAACTGCCCGGACTTGTCAGGCAATTAGGGATTTTGCGGCGCCGCTTCGCGCTCCGACTTTCCACCCCCGTGTTCGGCTCCGGGGCCCTCCCGGGTGAAGGAGAATTCCTTCGGGAATACTGCAGGGCTCCAGGCCTGCTGCTCGCCCTGGGATAACGCCTTTGGAGCGTTGGTGCTCCGAATTCCCCCCATTTCTTGGMGGGGAGGGTTTGCAGCTCAAGCCCTTCCCCAAAATAAACCAGGAGTTTTCCCGAAAATGAAAGTTTTCCCCTAAATAAACCAGGAGTTTTGTTTTGATGGCCTCGGTTGCCACCAATTCCCCTCATTTTGGGGCCGGCCAGCCATAAAAAYCCCACGATGGCCCAAGGAGGAATTTCCACCAAAAGGCACCCTCGAAAGGACCCTCTTTTTGGCCAAACCCCAACATTAAGGCCGATCCCGGGACAAATCCAGCCCCAATTCCTGCTCCTGCCCTGGYGGGAGACTCAAAAGGCCTCTCAAAAGCAGCACGTTCGTGTGGCACTTCCCAACTCCCTTTCCTTGCCGTCATGCCACAGGGAGAATCCAGACAATTCCATGATTGAACTTAAAACTCCTTTAGTCGCTACCTTAAAACCGCCTCCGCTTCCCCGTTCCTGGCAACTCCAGATCTAATTTGGTTGGGGCGGGGGGAAAAACACCCCAAAAATCCTTTTGATGCTGCAAGGGGGATTGGAGGCATGGAGTTGCCGGAAAAGCTTCGATCCCGGCGCGGCGATTCCCTCGGGCCGAGGGAATTCGCTCCGAGGCCCCACTCACCGTTGGGACGGATGTTAATGAAGGGGTAGTTGGGCATCACCAGCTTGTTGAAGTTGAACTTGTAGGTGAATCTCTTGCCTTTCGTCTTGTGGAGGATCCTCTTGTTGTAGTAATAGCTGGGAAAGAAGGGCAAAAGAGCCATCAACATCCTGGGAGAGAGGGCCGGGAATGCCTTTTTTGGGAATGCCTCGGCAAGCCGTGTCCCAAAGACACCCTGGATTCGCCCATAAGGGGAAATTCCTCGACGGTGGCACCCAAGGGCACTTTCCCCTGCCAAGCACCGATGCGGGCGCTGCCGCTACCCGCTCCGTCCTTTCCTTCCCGCTCCATAAGGAGGTTCCCGCGTTTCCCGCCCTGTTTGTCCGGTGGTGGCTCCGTCCTGGAGGGATCGGAGTGTGGAAGGCACCGGGATCCTCGCAGGACCGTTTTATTTTCACCAATTTGCTTCAAAATACAAAGCACCAAGTGGAGAAAAAAAMCCCTCGGCTGCTTCCCAAGGGGAAAGCGGAAATAAAAGGGAATAAAAATAAAAGAAAATGGAATAATAAATAAAATGGAAGTTCACTAATGGCTTTGGAATATGAAGGGTGAAGGAAGAGTCATCCAAAGCAAAGGAGATCCCAYAAGCAAAGGGGAGCTCGGGAAGCRTTTGGGGAGCCCGGGAAGCGTTTGGGGAGCCCGGGAAGCCCAACTCTCATCCTTGGGGAATACGGAGGAGCGGAAAAAGGAGCAGGAATGAGGAGCCGGGGGCCCTCGGCCTCCAGGCTTCCACATAACACAACGAGAAGCGGGAAGCGTCGCTAACGGCAGCCGGGCGCGGAAGCGGCCGCCGCGTCCCGCCGGAAACGGCTTCCCGCCGGGATTCCCGGCATTCCCAGGGCTCACCGGAGCGCGCGGCTCAGCTTGTCGTAGTTCATCTGGGGCTTGCACTTGCGGCGGCCCCAGAGGCGCGCCACCTCGTCGGGGTCCTTGATGACGAACTCGCCGTACTCGCCCTGCTGCCACGCGATGACGTGGCGGAATTCCTCCTTCTGCAGCAGCTCCAGGATGAAGTGCCACAGCTGGATCTGCCGCGAGCCGGGGCTCGACTCCGTCTTGTAGGCCCAGTCCGGGAAGTGGTAGCCTGGAAAAGCCGCCCCCGCCCCGTCGGGATCAACTCGGAATTGCGCCCCCCGGCCCCAACCCGGATTGAGGCTCTTGTTGTTTGTTATGCGGAGCGCRGCCTCCCAGCGCCTCTGGCAGCTGGAATTCCGAGGGAATCGGAAGGGAAAGCCCCCCAAATTCCAAAATTCTCCTTTTAGGTTCTGGTATTTCGCCACCTGTTGCTTTTTAACCCATTTTTGGGGTGGGAAAATTGGAAAGGGGTGTGGGAAACATAGAGGAGCAACAAACACCGGGAAGGGGCCCCGGCGCTCCGGAGGCCGGGAAGGGGCCCTGGCCTCATCCCTATGTGCCCCAGGGCAGGGAAAACAGCCCCATTCCGGGGGCGGCCGCCCCAATTCCCGTTTTCCCGGCACGATTCCAGGCGCGGGGCACCATTCCAGGATTCGGGAGGTCTCCAGCCGCGTTACCRGGAACACGGGAGCGCAACTCGGGGGCCAACCCGCAACGTTTCCCGCGGCATTCCCACCCGGAGCAGGGCGCCCGCCCCCTCCGAGCCATTCCAGGATGTTCCCCACATTCCGCTTCAAGCCCGAGGCCCCCGCCGCCCCCTCCCCGGAACTCCCCGGATCCAGAGGCCTCGAAACCCCCGGGGATCCGGCGCTCACCTGCGGCGCCCTCGGCCTTGTCCACGACGCTGCCTCCCGCCTTCATGGTGGCGCTGCGGGCCGCAAGGAGCGCGCTGAGCGGCGGCGGCGGCGGCTCCGGGCCCGCCCTCCCCCGCTCCCCCGGGCGCCGCCGCTCCGCTCCGCTCCTGCAA
>NW_020455700.1:85347-89397 GCF_003342845.1 Nothoprocta perdicaria | reverse complement strand
GGGGGAGGGGGGCCGCGCGCCGGGGCCTCGCTCGCTGCTGCCGCCGCCACCGCCTGCCTCCCCCTCGCCGGAACCGGAACCGCCGCCGCCGCCCACACACTTCCGCGCACGCTCCGCACGCGCTTCCGCTTCCGCCCCGCCGCCGCTGACGCAAGCGCGCTGGCGGCGCCGCCTCTGGGCCACGCCCCTCCTAGTGGGCCACGCCCTCCGCTCAGACCACGCCCCCTGCGCTCGGCACCCACCCTCCCCCCCGCCCCGCGCCGACGGCGGCTGCGTAGGGACAAGAGTGCGCGGAAGGCGAAGGGCGCCCCCGCGGGGTGGGCGGGGTGCGCGGCGACCCACGGGGACCCACGGGGACCCACAGAGCCTCATAGCAACCCACTGGTGACCCACCACGGCCCGTAAGGACCATAGTGACCCATAAGGGACCCGTAACGACCCACTGCGACCTGCAAGGACCCGTGGTGACCCATAGCAATGCATTGGTGACCCCCAAGGACCCGCGGTGACCCATAGAGATCCATGGATGACYCACCACAACCCACAGGGACCCACTGCTGACCCATGGAGTCCCATAGGGACCCATTGATGACGCACCACAAGCCATGGTGACTCCTGGGGACCCGTGGGGACTCGTGGTGATCCATGATGACCTATAGCAATGCACGATGACCCATGGTGACCCCCAGAGACTCATGGAGACCCATAGGGGCACACGGAGTCCCATGCAGATCCATTGAGGACCCACCACATCCCACAGGGAACCATGGTGTCCCATAGGGATCCATTTATGATCCACCACAACCCATGGAGACCCATAGGGACCCGTGGTGATCCACAATGACCCATGGAGACCCCCGGAAACCCATGGAGACCCACCACATCCCATGGGGACCCATGGAGTCCCAGAGAGATCCATTGATGACCCACCACAACCCATGGAGACCCATAGGACGGAGACCAGGACGCTCCGTGGGACGTGGTCCATCTCACCAACATTTATTGGGGGGTGACGGGGCTGGGGGCGCCCGGCGGCTCCTTCCCAACGGAGGCCGYTCCGGATCGCCCGGAAAAGGAGGTTGGGAGTGACTGGTTTTCCCGGGGTAACTGGGGGCGGCTCGGCATTCCCGGCAGCGGGATGTGCTCCAGCCCTTCCCGGGGCGGCTCTCCGGAGCGTGGGGACACGGAGCCTTTGCCGGTGCCTGCAGCCATCCCGGCATCTGCCGCCCATTCCCACTCCCTCTTTCCATGCCGTGCCCGAGGATCCACTTTCCCCGGAGCCGCCGGGACTAGGGGCAGCCTCCGCGCCGCGCCGGGAGCGCGCTCCATCCCGGAGCATCCCGGAGGCTCCGCCGCCTCCGCCTCGTTCCCAAAGAGCCTCCGAGGGCTTCGCGCGGGAGGCCGGAGGAGCCGGGGGCCGGAGGCTCCCGCGGCGGGAGCGGGCCGGGGGCCGCGGGGTGGGGGGTCGGGTTTGGCACACGACGCACGTTAAAGCCCTTCCCGTAAATCCCGACGCTCCGGCTCTGCCGGCGCCTGCGGGAAGAGGGGAGAATCCTGAGGCTGCGYGGGAGGCCGCGCGGAGGGGCCGGGAATGCGGCCGGACCTAGGTCACCTCCTGGGCGCCGCTCTCCGAGGGCCGGCGGAGCTGCTCGTGCGCCGGCGCTTCCTCCGRCAGGCTCCGCTCCGGGTTGTTCTCGGGAAGACGGAGGCCCTGCCGACGGAGGCCACTCGCAAAGGGGGCGGGAAGGGGACAGCGCCGCGGGGAAGGGGCTCCGCGGGGACCAGGCGCCCATGGAGCATCCGCCGGGATCGGCCGGCGGCTCCGCAGGGATCGGCCGGCGGCTCCGGAGGCCGGAGGGGCCTCACCTGGTCCTTGCCCTCCGGGGGGCTCCTCCGCACGATCTCGGCGTACTGGGGGTCCGAGGGGCTCTCGGCCGCCGGCCCCGGCGGGGGGGCAGCTGGGCGGGAGCGGCGCGTGAGAGCCGCGCGGCTCCGGCAGCCCCGCATCCCGGGATCCCGGCAGCCCCGCATCCTGGCATCCCGGCACCCCAACATCCCAGCATCCCAACATCCCGGCACCCCAACATCCCCGCATCCCGGCATCCTCGTATCCCGGCACCCCAACATCCCAGCATCCCGGTATCCTGGCACCCCAACATCCCAGCATCCCAACATCCCGGCACCCCAACATCCCAGCATCCCGACATCCCCACTTCCCAACTACCCGACATCCTGGCATCCTGACACCACGGCATCCTGGCATCCCAGCACCCCAACATCCCAGTATCTGAACATCTTGACATCCCGGCATCCCGACATCCCCACATCCTGGTATCCCAGCATGCTGATATCCTGATATTCCAGTAGCCTGACAACCCGGCATCCTGACATCCCAACATCCTTGCATCCTGACATCCTGGGATCCCAGCTTCCTGTCACCCTGACATCCTAGCATCCTAATATCCCAGCATCCCACTATCCCGGCATCCTGGCATCCCAACCTCCTGCCACCGCAGCATCCCCCTATCCCGACATCCCATTATCCCGACCTCCCGCTCCAGCCTTGCCTGGCTCGGCCGCCTTCCCGCCGCTCCTGCGCCAGCACCACAGGGCTGCTCCCAGGCTCCCGGCCAGCAGCACCAGGCTCAGCCCCACGTAGCCCGACACGGACCAGGACACGGATCCCCCTGGAGAGCCGCAATCCACGGAAATCCGTGCCCCCCTGCACCCGAGCGCTCCGGACCCCATCCCGGCTCTCACCCGCGCCCTGGCAGATCTCCCGCAGGTCGAACACGACGACCTTGCGCTCGGCCGGGCTGCTCACGGTGCACACGTAGGTGCCGTTGGCGGCGGCGGGCGGCAGCGCCAGGCGCAGCGCGGTGCCGTCCCCGTTCCCGCCGCCGCCGTCCCCGCCGATCCCGCCGTTCCCGCCGTCCCCGCGGCTCCAGGTGACGTTGATGCCGCCCTCCGCCTGGCACTGCAGCGTCACGTTGCACCAGCGCGCCGTGCGGGCCAGCACGCGGCTGCGGCCGCGCGGGCTGCCCAGGGGCTCTGCGGCGGGCGGGCGCTGCGTTAATCCGGAGCACCGGCACCGGCACCGGCAGGGACCCCGGAGCYGCGTCCTCCGTGCTCGGGCCCTGCGCGTCTCCCCGGGGGCTCTTTTTCCCGGTGGATCCCGCTCGCTCCGGGGCTGCTCCCGGTGCCCGCGGGTGCTTCCTGCTGATTGTCCCGTGTCCCTGCGGGATCCCCTGGACCCTGTGTTCCTGCTGGATCCCGTGTCCCTGCTGGATCCCCATGTCCCTATTGGATCCCCTGGATCCCATGTCCCCGCTGGATCCCCATGTCCCCACTGGATCCCCTGGATCCCATGTCCCCGCTGGATCCCCATGTCCCTATTGGATCCCCTGGATCCTGTATCCCTGCTGGATCCCCATGTTCCCGTTGGATCCCCTAGATCCCGTATCCCTGCTGGATCCCAATGTCCCTGTTGGATCCCCTGGACCCCGTGTCCCTGCTGGATCCCAATGTCCCTATTGGATCCCCTGGATCCCGTGTCCCCACTAGATCTCCTGGACCCTGTGTTCCTGCTGGATCCCGTGTCCCTGCTGGATCCCCATGTCCCTCTTGGATCCCCTGGATCCCATGTCCCCACTGAATCCCCTGGATCCCATGTCCCCGCTGGATCCCCATGTCCCTCTTGGATCCCCTGGATCCCATGTCCCCACTGAATCCCCTGGATCCCATGTCCCTGCTGGATCCCCATGTCCCTATTGGATCCCCTGGATCCCGTATTCCTGCTGGATCCCCTGGACCCTGTATCCCTGCTGGATCCCCATGTCCCTATTGGATCCCCTGGATCCCATGTCCCCATTGGATCCTCTGGACCCTGTATCCCTGCTGGATCCCCGTGTCCCTGCTGGATGCCCTGTCCCCTGTGTCCCTGCCGGATCCTGTATCCCTGCTGGATCCCCATGTCCCTATTGGATCCCCTGGATCCCGTGTCCCCACTAGATCTCCTGGACCCTGTGTTCCTGCTGGGTGCCGTGTCCC
>NW_020455700.1:83019-84921 GCF_003342845.1 Nothoprocta perdicaria | reverse complement strand
GTGCTCCCAGAAGTGCGGCAGCGCCACGGAGAGCAGCGCGGAGCCGCCGCGGACGCCGCTCACCGGCCGCGCCGGCGCCGCCGCCTGGCCCAGCACCAGCTCTGGGGGGGGGACACGGATCGGCATCCGGAGGGATTCCCTTGCATGCCGCATCCCCTATCCCGTGTCATGCACCCTGCATCCCGGAATCCTGTATCCCCCATCTTGCATCGCATGTCCTGTGCCCATGTGCGGCATCCCCCATCCCGTATCCTGTATCCCTTGTCCCACGTGTCACATCCTGCATCCCATGTGCCGCATCACCCATCCTGTATCCCGCATCCCATGTCCAATGTGTCACATCCCCCCCCAACATCCTCCATCCCATCAGATGCTCCTGGCCGGGCTGGCGTTTCCCGCTTCCCGACTTCCCCATCCCTGTGGAAGCTGCTCCCAGCAGCAGGAGAGGGGACCGAGTCAGGATGGATCCGGAGCGGCCAGAGCCGCTCGCGCAGGCAGCACTCCGGGAGCCCCCACTCCATGCGGGAGCCGTTGGCTGCGGAGCCGCGACCTCCTCCACATCCCGCGGGAAGCAGGATCGGAGCCGTGGCCGGGCAGCCCGCGGCCGAGGTGGAAGGGGAGGGAAGGAACCTGCTCATCCTGCTCCATTCCCAACACAGGGCTGCTCATCCTGCTCCATTCCCTAAACAGGGCTGCTCATCCCGCTCCATTCCCAACACAGGGCTGCTCATCCCGCTCCATTCGCTAAACCAGGGCTGCTCATCCCACTCCATTCCCTAAACCAGGGCCGCTCATCCTGCTCCATTCCCAAACCAGGAGTGCTCCGGGAGCCTGCACATCCCGGGGCGCTGCAGCCATCCCGGCCCCATGCTATTATTGGAAACGCCTGGAGGGAAACGATGGATGGGAAGGAAAAGCCACCAGGGGCCGAGGCTCCAACAGGGACAATCCAGCACTTCCGGAGCCCTGGACGGGTTATCCCTGTTTATCCGGGATTCGGGAACGCGCTCCCCACGGAGCTCTGCTCCCGCCTGGGCAGCCCCGACCTCAGGGCTCCCTCCGAGGCTGCGGATCCCGGATCCAGGAAGCGGATCTGGGAACATGCACGCTCTCCATGACATCGCCCCCAAGCTCCGCATCCCCCTGGGATCTCCCATCCCGGAGAATTTAGATGGGAGCAAAGGGCTGGGGAAAAACCCAAACAAACCCTTGGAGGCTTCATAACCGCCCGGTTTGCACTGAGCCGGGTTTGGAAGCCCTGCTTGGAAGCCAATTAAATCCCGGCRGGATAAAAGCCTCCGCCGCTAATCYGCCCGCGCCCGCTGTAAGAAGGGGAGGTTTTGCGGGAATTATTGAATGTATGGATTAGCGGGCGGGGAATTAAGGGGATTCCTCGCTGCCGGGTTTACGTAAGGGCAACGGCCGCTCCGCAGCGCTGCCTGGCTCCGGAGCAGCCCCGGGGCGCTGCAGAGGAGCCACGGAATAAAACGGGCACGAAATAAAAACGGGCACAAAATAAAATGGGCACGAAATAAAAACGGGCACGAAATAAAAATGGGGGGGGAAAAAAAGGAAAAAAAAAAGGAAAAAAACACAGAATGGGGGGGAAAAAAACGGGCATGAAATAAAACGGGCACGAAATAAAACGGGCAGGGAGCAGCAATGGCTGAGGGATGGAGCCGGGCGTCGGGCTGCGCGGGCGGCCGCGAAGCCTCCCCTTGCAGCCTCTCCGGTGCAGGTGCAAACGGGATCGCAAACGAGGTGGAAAACGGGATTGCAAACGAGATGGCAAACAGGATTGCAAACGGGATTGCAAAAGCGGGGGAAAACGGGATTGCAGACGAGATAGCAAACGGGATTGCAAACGCGGTGGCAAACGGGATTGCAGACGAGATAGCAAAC
>NW_020455700.1:80573-81724 GCF_003342845.1 Nothoprocta perdicaria | reverse complement strand
ATCCATCAGGGAGACAGGGGATCCAGTAGCGACATGGGATCCAGCAGGGACACGGGGGACAGGGCATCCAGTAGGGACATGGGGATCCAGCAGGGATACGAGATCCAGGGGATCCAGCAGGGATATGGAATCCAGGGGATCCAGCAGGGATATGGGATCCAGCAGGGACACAGGGTCCAGGGGATCCATTAGGGACATGGGGATCCATTAGGAACATAGGGTCCAGGGGATCCATCAGGGACACAGGATCCAGGGGATCCAAGAGGGACATGGGGATCCATTAGGGACACGGGAGAATCAGCAGGAAGCGCCGACGGGCACCAGGAGCAGCCCCGGAGCGAGCGGGATCCGCCGGGAAAAAGAGCCCCCGGGGAGACGCGCAGGGCCCGAGCACCGAGGAAGCGGCTCCGGGGTTCCTGCCGGAGCAGCCCAGATTCCCGGGATTCAGCAGACAGATGTGCAGCGCTCCGGAGTGAGCCGGACAGCCCATCCCATCCCTGCAGGAAGCGCAGTTGGGAAGGGCATCCTGCTGGGAAGGACGGCCTGGATTATGGAGAAGGGCAGATTGCTGGGAGCGAGGAGGAATTCGCTCCAGGAATTCCCACGGCGGGAAGTGCCTGCTCCGTGTCCCGTCGGAGCTGGGATCCAGCTGCGCCCTCCTGGCCTTCCAGCAGAGGGAAGTGCAATCCCAGGAAAGCGGCGCCGCTCCGAGGATCCCGCTCGCTTCCAGTGCCAGGACACGGCTCATTCCCGGCACCCGGACACGGCTCATTCCCAGTGCTGGGACACGGCTCATTCCCGGCACCTGGACACAGCTCATTCCCAACGCTGGGACACAGCTCATTCCCGGCGCTGGGACACGGCTCATTCCCGGCACCCGGACACGGCTCATTCCCAGTGTTGGGACACGGCTCATTCCCAGCACTGGGACACGGCTCATTCCTGGCGCCGGGACACAGCTCTTTCCCAGTGCTGGGACACGGCTCTTTCCCAGCGCTCACGGCTCATTCCAAGTGGGACACTGCTCATTCCCGGGACCGGCTCCTGGCGCCACGTTGGATACTCCRGGATTCCGGGAGCCTCCCGCCCTCATCCCTCCTGTTCCACAGCCCCGGCAAAGGGCCAACCCGGGCTCTTTCCCAAGGGAGGCC
>NW_020455700.1:76406-78728 GCF_003342845.1 Nothoprocta perdicaria | reverse complement strand
TTTTTTTTTAACATTTATATTTATATATATATATAAAAAAATTAAATATATATAATATATTGTGTTTAAGACTAAAAATATAGTACATAATATTAAAAAAAAAAAAGAGGGAAAATGAAAAATAAAAAATGGAAGGGGGGGGTCACAGATACGTCTCTCTAGGGATCTAAAACAGCCTGTGCTAAGAAAAGGGACCCGCTTCCCGCTCCGGGATGCGGCCGCGATCCCGGGGGTCCCTTCCCGGGATTGGAGGGGTGGGGGGGGCCGCGGGACACCYCCGCCCCCCAAATTCCCGGGGATTCATTTAAAGCTTGGGCCGGCGTTCCGGCTGCGGAGCAGCTATTGCTATGGATGGGGGGGGGGGTCCCGTGGCAGCAGCTCCCGGGATGCGCTGGGACGGTACCGTGCGGAGCCGGGATCGGGATCGGGATGGGGATCGGGATGGGGATCGGGATCCATCCGGCGCCCTGCGCTCCCGCCTCGTACCTCGGGCTCCGGGATTCACACGGCGGCTCCGGGCGGCCTCGTACCTTGGGAGCGCGCGGAGAAGGGGGCCGCATCCCGGGAAGAGGCGGCAGCCCCGGGCGGGAGCGGCCCGGGAAGCGGCGCTCTCCCACCTCCGCCCCTATAGCTTCCTATACATTCACGGAAGGAGCCGCCCGGCCCTGGCCCGGAGCGGGTGCCGGCGGCACCCGCCAACGTCAAGGCACAGGGAATGGGACGGGGCTGGCACGGCGGAGCAAACGGAAACACCACCTTACACATATATACATATAGAGAGATATATACACCCACACATGCATATATATGTGTAGGTATGTATATATATGCATACGTGTGTTTATACACATATATACATGTGTGTATATATACACGTGTATATATATACGTATATACATATATACATGTATGTATATATTTGTATATATGTACAGACGCGTATAGACACGTGTGTGTATATATACACGTGTGTATATATATGTGTATAGACATATATATACACGCGTATAGACACGTGTGTATATATATGTGTATATATACACACATATGTGTGTATATGTATTACACATGTGTATATGTGTATATATATACACGTGTGTGTATATATACGTGTGTATATATGTGTATATACACACACATATGTGTGTATATATGTATATATATACATATGTGTGTATATATATATGTACCTGTGTGTATATATATGTCTCTATATATACATGTGTGTGTATATATAGACACGTATGTGTATATATGTGTATATATACACGTATGTGTGTATATATATACACGTGTGTATACACACACATGTGTGTATATGTGTATATATATGTATATATACATACGTGTGTATATATATGTTGTGTGTGTGTATATATGTGTGTGTGTACATATATACACACACACGTGTGTGTGTGTGTGTGTATATGTGTCTATAGGTGTGTTTATATAGGTGTAAGGTGTCCTCCGTGCCCGCAGGGACCCGGCCCGGCRCCGCCGCGCTCCGGCGCGCAGCCGCCTCCCTGGCGTTGTTCCCGGCGGGAAGCGCCGCCTCCGGCCCTCCGGAACGCCGCCGCGGCGCCCCGCCGGCCCCTGAATATCAGGAGCCTCACACGTGCGTCTGCATGCGCTGCTGCTGCTGGAAGCGCTGCCCGTAGTCCGAGTGCTGCGACGCGTAGGAGAAGCGCCCGGCGCCGCCGACCTTGCCCATGGCCTCGTACGCCTCGTAGGGCGGCCGCTCCAGCGCCGCGCCGTAGCCCAGCCGGTAGCTGCCGTAGCCCAGGTGGCCGCCGCCGTAGCCGCCCTCGTAGGGCAGCGGCTCCGGCGCCGCCTCGGCGCCGTACTCGGCGCCGCCGCGGCCGTACGTGCTGAGCTGCGCGTAGCCGCTGGCGTGCGAGAGGCGCGAGGGCGGCCGCGCCTCGTAGCGCCCGCCGCCGCCGCCGCCGCCGCGGTAGTCGCCGTAGAGGACGCTGCGCGACGCCGGGCGCTCCTCGTGCGCCCGCACGTTGTAGTAGCCGTTGGTGGGGTCCTGCGGGGGCCGGGGGGCGCCGGGAGGTGGGGTGGCCCGCTGTGCCGAGCGACCGCGCGGCACCGGGCGCCCCATGGCTCCGAGCACCCGCTGTCACCGAGCACCCCACCTCAACGAGCACCCGGTGTCACTGAGTGCCCCACACTGAGCACCCCATGGCACCCGGCACCCCAAGTCCTGGAGCACCTCGTGTCACCGAGCACCCCACGTCACCGAGTACTCGCTGTCACTGAGTGCCCCACACAGCGCCCCATGTCACCGAGCGCCCCAAGACCCGGAGCGCCCCATGTCAC
>NW_020455700.1:63991-76171 GCF_003342845.1 Nothoprocta perdicaria | reverse complement strand
GTGTCACCGAGCACCCCGTGGCACTGAGCACCCCACGTCACTGAGTGCCCCACGCTGAGCACCCCACGTCACCGAGCGCCCCAAGTCCCGGAGCACCCCATGTCACCGAGTGACCCACATCACTGAGCGCCCCGTGTCACCGAGCACCCCGCACTGTTGAGCGCCCTGCACCGCCAAGTGCCCCATGCCGAGCACCCCATGTCACTGAGCGCCCCGTGTTACCGAGTGCCCTATGTCACCAAGAACCCCGTGTCACCAAGCGTCTCGTGCCACCGAGCACCCTGTGCCACCAAGCACCGCACGTCACTGAGAGCCCCAAGTCACCGAGCGCCCCGTGCCACCAAGTGTCCCACATGACGAGCGCCCCGTGCCACCGAGCGCCCCGCGGCCCCGCCGCACCTTGAGCTCGTACTCCTCGCGCGTGTCCAGCGTGTCGCAGCGCAGGTCCTGCTTGAGCTCCACGTCGTCCTTGAAGGACTGCGGGGACAGGGGCGCCATGCGGCGGGGCCGGGTGCCGGGCGGTGCCGGGGGGCGCCCCGCGCGTCCCCGCCGTGCCCCCCGTACCGAGTAGATGGCCTTCATGACGCGCGTGGCCGTGGAGACGCTGCCCGCGTCGTCCTCGCGCTCCGCGTGCAGCGCCAGCGGCTCCCGGTTCACCGTCTCCACCTGGATGTCCAGCTTGCGCAGGGTGACGTCCTTGCGGCCTGCGCGGGCGCCGCGGCGCTCAGGGGCCCACCCGTGTCCCTGTATCCCCATGTGCCCACGTCCCCGTGTCCCTATGTCCCTGTGTTCCCACATCCCCACGTCCCTGTGTCCCCACGTCCCCAGGTCCCTGCATCCCCGCGTCCCCACATCCCTGTGTCCTCATGTTCCCGTGTCCTCGTGTTCCCACGTCCCCACATCTCCATGTCTCCGTATCCCTGTGTCCCCATGTCCCCACGTCCCCATGTCCCTGTCCCTGCATCCCCATGTCTCCACATCCCCGTGTCCCCACATCCCCATGTCCCCACGTCCCCGCATCCTCATGTTCCCATGTCCTCGTGTCCCCGTGTCCCCACGTCCCTGTGTCCCCACGTCCCCATATCCCCATGTCCCCACATCCCTGCGTCCCCACGTCCCCGYGTCCCCATGTCCCCACATCCCCACATCCSCACGTCCCCGCGTCCCTGCATCCCCACATCTCCACATCCCCACATCTCCGTGTCCCCACATCCCCGTGTCCCTGCGTCCCTATGTCTCCACATCCCTGCGTCCCCATGTCCCCACGTCCCCATATCCCCACATCCCCATGTCCCCGCGTCCCCGCCACTCACTGCCTTTGCGGCGCCGGTACAGCACGCAGGCGAGCGCCGCCAGGAAGGCCACGAGCAGCACGCTGGCGCCGATGGTGCCGCCGGCGATGATGCCCACGGGCAGCCCCTCTGCGGGCACAGCCACACGGGGGGCATCAACCAGGGCCGGGCGCCAGCGCCACGTCCCCCCGTGCCCACCCGCCGCCACCTCGCTCGTCCAGCTGGATGATGGCGGTGCCGGGCCCGAAGCTGTTCCAGGCCGTGCAGTTGTAGCGCGTCTGGAAGTCGGCGTCCATCACGTTGTTGATGGTGAGCGTGGAGAGGACGCCGGCGCCCGTGTTGCTCCGCTCCACCGTGTAGCGCTCCAGCGTGCCGGCCTCCAGGATGTTCTCCTTCCAGGCCCACGCCTGGCGCCGAGGGGAGGCCGCGTGAGCCTCCCCGGGCACCGGGCACCGGTGCGGCCGCGGCCCCGTGCACTCACGATGCGGTCCGGCGGCGGCGTGCTGCCGATGAAGCACTCCACCTTGCCGCGGTCGCCGCGCGCCGCGTACTGCACCGCCTCGCTCGAGATGATGGGCGGCCCTGCGCGGGGGGCGCCGCGGGTCAGCGGGCACGGCGCCGCGCCCAAGGGCGAGGAGGAGGAGGTTGTGGGGAGGAGGAGGCCAAGGGGAGGTTGAGGTTGTGGGGAGGAGGGGGCCGCAGAGAGCAGGAGGCCGTGGGGAGGGGGAGGCCGTGGGGAGGAGGCTGCAGGGAGGAAGAGGCTGCAGGGAGGAGGAGGCCGTGGGGAGGAGGAAACTCCAGGGAGGAAGGTGCCGTGAGGAGGAGGATGCCATAGGGAGGAGGATATTCTAGGGAGGAAGATGCTATGAGGAGGATGCCACGACGAGGAGGATGCCATGGGGAGGATGCCGTGGGGAGGAAGACATCATTGGGAGGAGGCCGCCATGGGGAGGAGGCCCCAGGGAGGAGGCCGCGGCGCGGCGCTCACCGTTGACGAAGAGGGTGACCTCGCGCTCGCCCACGCCGATGCGCGGCACGATGGCCTTGCACACGTACTGCCCCGCGTCCGCCTGCGTCACCGACTTCAGGTACAGCTGGTTGCTGTTGCTGAGCACCTGGGCGCGCGCGGCGCCGCGTCACGAGGCCGCCGCGGAGGCCGCCCCGGCGCGGGCCTCCCCCGGCCCGGCCTCCCTACCATGTTGGACTCCTTCTTGGTCCAGGTGAGCGTGAGCGGCGGGTTGCCCGCCCAGGCGCACGTCAGCGTCACGTCGGAGCCCACGTCCGTCGTCGTGGGCTTGGGGTCCACCACGATGCGCGGGGCGACTGCGCGGCGAGCGGGCGCTGAGCCGGGGCGCGGCACCCCGGGCACCCTTGGGCGCCCCCCACCCGCAGCCCGGCGCTCACAGTGCACGTCCACCAGCGTGCTGACGTTGGTGCTGCCCACGGCGTTGTGCACCTCGCACGACACGGGCTCCGTGAAGAACGAGTAGTCCACCTGCGTCTCATAGCGGTTCTCCTTGGCCTCCTCGATCACCACGCCGCCCTTGGCCCACCTTGGCGGGGGGGGGACACGTGCGGGGGGCTCTTAGGGATGTGGGGAAGGGGTGTTTTGGGGGGGGGGCACCCCGGTTGCGCCGCCCCTCACCGGTAGCCCTTGATCTCGGGGTTGGCGGTGGCGGCGCACGTGAACACCACGCGCTCGCCCTCCTGCACCGTCTGCGGCTGGATGGAGAGCGTCACCGTGGGCGGGTCTGCGCGGAGAGGGGGGACACGGAGCTGCAGGGCCACCCACCGCCGGGGGGGGGGGGACACCCCCTGCCCATCCCGCGCGGTCCCCCCCGCCGCCGCCTTCCCGCGGCGGCCGCTGGAGGTCGGTGTCGGCCGGCGCGCGGTGCTCACGGTGCACGTTGAGCCGCACGGAGGCCTCCTTGCCGGCGGGCACGGCGGCGTTGGCGCTGCGGCACGAGAACACGCGCCCGCCGTCCAGCTCCGTGGGGTTGATGCCCAGGCGGCTCGTGGTGCTCTCCCGCTTGCCGTCGGGCAGCAGCTCCTGCGGCGACGCACGGCACGCCGCGTCGGCGCCGGCGGCACCGGCGAGCCCGCCGGCGCCCGGGGCCGCGGGCACCCTACCGTGCTGGCCACGGCGCCGTCCTGCTGCAGCCCGTCGCGGTACCACACGATGGTGGCGGCCGGCTTGGCGCTGCGCGCCCGGCACGTCAGGTTGTAGGGCGTCCCCGCGCGCAGCAGGATCTCGGGCGCCCCGTCGATGGTGGGGTCCTCGGGGGGGACTGCGGGGACACGGTGCCACCAGCGCCCCCCCAACATTCCCGCCCATCCCGCTTTGCCAGGGCCATTCCCCACCTCCCACCCGCTTCCCAAGGGCACCCGCAGCGCCGGGGGAATGAGGGCGATGCGGGAAGCAGGGTGGGAATAAAGGAAAGCCGCCCCCGCAACCCCATTCCCACAACATTCCCACCGCGCCTCCCTATTCCCCCCGTTTTACAAGGCACAAAAGTCCCGACGTGCCGCACTTGGGGGCCCTGGGAAGGCTGGGAATGCCGGGAACGCCGCCGGGAACGCCGCCGCTTACTGAGCACGGTGAGCTTGGCGCGGCGCGAGCGCAGCGCCGCCTCCGTGGCCTGGCACTCGTAGGCGGCGTCATCGGAGAGCTCGGCGCCGCTGATCTCCAGGTTGTGCTGGCCCCAGGCCGCCGTGCCCACCACGCGGTAGCGGGGCCACGCTGCGGGGCACGGGGGGGACCCATGAGGCCGGTGCCCACCGGGGCTCTCCGTGCCCCGGCTGTGGCTTCGGGAGCGGCCCCGGGATGGGGAGGCGGGAATGGGGAGCGGGAGCCGGGGCGGGCAGCCTTGGCCCTGAGGGACGTGGGGGCCTGCGGCACGGGGGGTCCGCAGCATCTCGGTGCCCACTGCATCCCGGCGCCCAGTGCATCCCAGTGCCTGCAGTGCCCGCTGCATCCCAGTGCACGCAGCATCCCAGTGCCTGCAGTGCCCGCTGCATCCCAGTGCACGCAGCATCCCAGTGCCTGCAGTGCCCGCTGCATCCCAGTGCCCGCAGTGCCTGCTGCATCCCAGCGACCGCAGCATCCCAGTGCCCGCAGTATCCCGGTGCCCACTGCATCCCAGTGCCCACAGTATCCCAGTGCCCACTGCATCCCGATGCTTGCAGTATCCCAATGCCCACTGCATCTCAGTGCCTCCAGTGCCCACTGCATCCCAGCGACCGCAGCATCCCAGTGCCCACTGCATCACAGTGCCCGCTGCATCCCAGTGCCCACTGCATCCCGGTGCCCCCAGCATCCCGGTACCAACTGTATCCCAATGCCCACTGCATCCCGGCATCCGCTGCATCCCAATGCCCATTGCATCCCAGTRCCCGCTGCATCCCGGTGCCCRCTGCATCCCRGTGCCCACTACACCCCAGCACCCCCTGCACCCCGGCGCAGCCGGGAGCACCGGGGCGACCCCGGGCCCCGTCACCGTGGGGGTGACCCCGGGCCCCCCCTCGGGTCCCCCCCTTACCTTTGAGGCCCTGCCCCATGCCCAGCGCCAGCCCGTCCTTGGTCCATTGCACGATGCCCGAGTAGTTGAGCACCACGCAGGAGAGCACGATCCTCTGGCCGGCCACCACCGTCTGGTCCTCGGGCTCCTCGGCGAAGCGGGGCTGGCCGGCTGCGGAGCGGGACGAGCCGGGATGAGCCCGGATAGGGCCGGGATGGAGCCGCCCGCTCCCGCCGCCCCGTCATTCCGCCCGCCATCGATCCCCGTCACGCGGAGCGCCATCGATCCCGGCGGGGGGACCCGGGGATGGGCCACGTGCGCCCGGACGCCTGGGCCCTTTGCAGGCACTGGGCTGCTCCCGCTCCAAACATTTCCCAAAGAAATTCCCGCGGCGGCGGAGATGCCTCCCGGGAGGAGCAGCCCGCGGCTCCGAAGCCGCCGCGTCCCCTTGGTGTCCCCAGGTCCCTGCGGAGCCTCCGCTCGGAGCCCGCGGCCGCCTTTGATCCCACCAGCCAAGCCCTGGCTTTTCCCGGGAGCGCCCGCTCCGGCATCCCGCAGCATCCCGACGTCCCCCGTTACGGAGCACCGACCCGCCGCGTGGCAACACAGGGATGGGGACACAGACCCACAGGGTGCCGGGATGCTCCCAGGGAGCCCCGGGATGGGGGTCCCGGGAGCCCCGGGCAGCGGGAGCCGGGGGCGGCCGGGCCGCTTTGATCCCGGGGAAGGAGCGGGAGATAAAGGCGAGGAGGGAAGGAGGCGGCGCCGGAGCCGACATCAAAGGGAAGGTGCTGCCGGCGACGGCGGGGACGGCGACAGCATCCGTAACCCCCCCAATTCCCGGCACCATCCCGAATGCATTCAGGATCCTGATTCGGGAATCATCCCGAATCCCCCAGCTCCGGAGAGCGCCTGGAGCCGGCAGCCACCCCATCCCACCCCATCCCACCCATCCAATCCAATCCAATCCCACCCCATCCCTGCATCCCAGCCTGGGCGCCTGTGCCCGCAGCCGCTCCGAGCAGCGGCTCCCGCCCGGAGCCGCGTTCCCGGCCCTGTCTCCCGCTATTTATCCAGCGCCGGCCTGATTAAGCCCCAGGGCTGCTGCTCCAACCTCCCTCTCTCTCCTCCCGCTATTAAACTCTGGGATCAAAGGAAAGCTTTTTATTCGCCCTGACAGCTTTCAGATGGAGCTAAATCTCCTCGCGCCAGACTTTTATATATATATATATATATTATTTTATCTCCTTCCTCTTCCTCTTGCGGCGCTCTTCAATTTAAGCCTTTCCCCCTTCCGCTTCCCTCGCTCGCTTCTATTTATACTGGGAAAAACGGGGGGGAAAGAAGCGGGAAGCGCTGGGTTTGCTCGGAGCGAAGTGGATTGGGCTCTGCGCGGGGAAACTGAGGCACGGGGACGGCCAGGATGCGCCGGGCTCCGCTCTTGCGAGCTCAAGCCAAGGCTCTCCCTATCCTGGAGCTGCTGCTGCTCCGGGATGCTGCGGGATTCCGGGCCAATCCTGGGATTCCCATGGGAATCTGGGCCTGGATGGGGGCGCTGAGCTCCCCCTGTTCCCACGGGCTCCCCATCCCGGTGCCGCCTTTGGGAATGCTGCCGGCTGGGAACACTCCTTCCGGGAACGCCAGGATACCCAGCGCTCGGGAAGCCAGCGGGAGCCAAGCTCTCCGGGGACAGGATGCTCCCATTCCTTCCCTTTTTTTCCTTAAAAAGGCAAAATTATCAAAACAAATGAGGAGGAGATTGGCGGGGCCTTTGCTGCCCTCCTCCTCCTCCTCATCTTCCTCCTCTTCCTCCCTGGAAGAGCAGCCCCCCAATTGCTTCTGACCCCCCGTCTCCCATTAAATTGAGCGGCTCCATTCCCGGTCGCTGCAATATTCTGGCCGCCGCTGGGCCCTTCCCTGTGGAAAAGAGGGATCCGTGGGGAGAAGGGAAGCCGGGAATTTTCCAGACGACGCTCCGGGCCACTGATGAGGAGGAGGAGGAAGAGCAGGGAGGGGGACAAGGCCAATTAGGTGCAAACCCGCGGCCCGAGGAACCAGCAAAGCAAATTCCAATTAAAAGCCGCTTGGGAAGCAGCGGGAGCAGCGGGGGAGCCGGACTCCGTCTCTCCTTCCTCAACATCCCTTGCTATTCCCTGTCTAATAACACGGAGACCCGCCAACCTCCTGAGGTCGGAGCCTTCGCTCCAGGATCCGGCCCCGGGAGCTGCCGCCCGAGGCTTCCCAGCTTGGGAATCCCAGCGGGATCCCTAGGGAAAAAGTCCCCCCCTGTTTAGGACGGAGTCTTTGTCTCCTTCCCGCCTGCCCAAGTTTGTGGCCGGCTCTGCCGTTAATCCCGTCAAAAGGAGCAGCCAGGCAGAAGGATAAAGCGCCCGGATGGGCCGGAGCGGCTCGGGAAGGGCCGGAGAGCGCGGATTTGTGTGCGCGTTCCGGCTGCGCGCGCTCCAGCTGTGTGTGCATGCATGGGGATGTGTGTGCACAAACAGGAATGTGTGTGCACGTGTGTGCACGCATGGGAACGTGCATGCATGGGAATGCGTGTGCATGCATGGGAATGTGCGTGCCCACACGCGTGCAAAGCCAGGCCGGGCGTGCAGGCGCACAGGGCGCTGCAGCCGGGATCCCTCCAAGCCACCCGCTCCCACATCCCACAGGGCTCATCCCTACGGACACCTCTGCCTGCGCGGGAAGCACAAGCGGCACCGCCGGCCCGGAGCAGCCGGAGGCTCCTGCTGCCGGCACCGGCATTCCCTGCGGGAAGAGCCCCCGGAGCGGGAAGGGGCCCCTGCGGCGGCGCCTCCACCCTCCTCATCCCCCCTTCGTTTCGGGGGCTGCCATTGGCCGCCCCTAATTAATTTGTGCATCAGCCCCGTTAGGAACAATGTCTAATTAAGACTTTTGTCTGTGTGCGCGGGGACGGGGAGAGGGGAGGGGGCCGTTCCGCCTTGGGGAAAAAGAGGGAAGCAGAAAAAAAGCTCCGGCGCCCGCTGCCTTAATGAGCGGATTCCTAATAACGAGCGGCCGCCCGGATCCATCCCGGCGGAGCGGGACGGGGGCAGCTTGGGCTCCATTCCCACCATAATTCCAGCGAATTCCTCCCTGTCACATCGGGCCGAGGTGGCACGGCAATGGGGACCCCCCCGCGGGCGCTTCCCGCGCTGTGTCCCCCCATATCCCGGCCGGCATCGCTGCGCTGAGTTGTGCCCAGCCTCTGCATGGCGCCAAGCGGTGCTTGCAGCCGGGGATGCTCCCGGTGCGGGGGGACGGTGCCGCATCCCGTGCTCCCGCATTCCCGCGTCCCGCATCCCGTGTCCCCCCGGTGCTGCCGGCGCGCGCGGCCCTGGCGCCCGCTCCGGCGCGCGCTCTGCGGTCGCGGCCCGCGATGATCCTACGCGCCTGGAATTTGAGGAATTTCCTGCCAAGGCTCTCTGGAAGATGAGGGAGCGCGAAGGGAGCCGGCGCTTAACCCTCGCGGCGCCGGCGGAATGCCGGAGCCGGGAATCGCTCCGTGTGGAGATGCCGTGTCCCAGTGCGCGGGGGGCAGGGAGCGGGGCCCGGCGCTCCGGGGCGGCTCCGTAGGAATCGCCCGGCGCGGGAGACGCTGCCGGAGGCCGGACCGGCTGCTCCCGGCACCCGGGCGAGGGAAGCACGTGCACAACCCGCTCCTCGCACACCCGCTCCCATTGCACACCCGCTCCCCTCGCACACCTATTCCCATTGCACATCTGCTCCTTGCACAACCTGCACCTATTGCACACCCGCTCCCATTGCACACCCGCTCCCCTTGCACACCCACTTCCCGCACACCGATTCCCATTGCACACCCGCTCCATTGCACACCCTCTCCATTGCACACCTATTCCCATTGCACACCCACTCCCCTTGCACACCTGCACCCATTGCAACCTGCTCCCTTCACAGCCGTTCTCATTGCACACCCGCTCCCCTTGCACACCCGCTCCCCACACACTTGCACCCATTGCACATCTGCTCCCATTGCACACCCATTCCCCTCGCACACCCACTCGCCTTGCATACCTGCACCCATTGCACACCCACTCCCTTCACACACCGCTCCCCTTGCACACCTGCACCCATTGCAACCTGCTCCCTTCACACCCGCTCCTTGCACACCTGCACCCATTGCACACCCGCTCCTTGCACACCCAGTCCTTGCACACCCGCTCGCCTTGCACACCTGCACCCATTGCACACCCACTCCCATTGCACACCTGCTCCCATTGCACACCCGCTCCTTGCACACCTATTCCCATTGCACACCCGCTCCTTGCACACCCAGTCCTTGCACACCCGCTCCCATTGCACACCCCCTCCCCTCGTACACCCGCTCCCATTGCACACCCGCTCCCATTGCACACCCGCTCCCCGCACACCCGGCGCCGGCTCCTTCCCCGCCGTTCCCATGGCAACGCCGCAAGGCGCACAACCGCTCTCCGCCTGGATGGAAAAGTTGGTGCCTCCCTCCTTGCTCCCCTCCTTGCGCCTTTTCCCCCTCCGCGCATTCCCATTCCCGGGCGGATCCGAAGGCACCCGTCACCATGGCAGCGCCGGCACCCGCTCCGGCCCCGCAACAGCCGCTCCGCTGGCCTTTTTTCCGAAGGATTTCACCCCAAAACGGGTCCTGGCGCTCCCCCATCCCATTAACTCTTCCCTGTGTCCGGCACCGCTCCGGAGCTCTTGCAACGGGAACGGGGCCGGACGGCGGGAACGATCCGGAGCGGAGCCACCGGCCCCCGGGGACCTCAATTATCAGCTAAGCGCGAGCGCTGCAGTGATTAATTAAGAGATAATAAAAAGCAAAGGAGGCCGCTTGGATGCCCGGCCGGAGGTAGGGCGAGGAATTAGGGCGGCTCTATGGAAAAGGCCGCTGTTATCCCGGCTCCGGGAGGCTCCGGGATGCACGGAGCCCTCCCGACGGACAGAGGCTGCTGCCAGGACGCCTGGGCCCCTGCTCGTCCTGTGGCCGGCGGCGGCTGCCGGAGCCGGGAAGGGGCAGCATTCCCGGCCGCGGGAATGGCGCTGCCGGGCTCGGTGCCGGCTGGGAAGCGGGGAGACATCTCGGTGGCTTCTCCGGCACGCATTTCCCTGTGGGATGCAGGCCCCGGCAACCCCTGCACGGTCTCCTCTTCCCGGGATGCTCCGGGAACGCTCCAGCTGGCAGCATCTCCCGGCAAAGCCCCTTACCCCAGCAAGGGCAGCCTGAGACCCGCTGCCGCTCGCTACACGTGTGGCTCCCGCCGCATCCGTCCGGGCCGGAGTGCCGGAAACGCGGCCACGGCCTCGAGGCCTCTCCGGGCCTCTCCGGAAGCAGCCGGATCCGGCCTCCCTCCCTCTCTGCTGCCAGGGATGCCCGGGCCGCCTGCGGCGCATGCAATGAATGCGCCGGGTCTCAGCGCAGCCCAAATACCACGAACAAGCCCTTTCCTACCCCGCTGCATTCCCATTCCGCCGCTCTTCCTGGAGGGAAAAGCAAGAGGGAGGAAAAAGCCAGGGCGAGAAAGAGGAAAAGAGAGAGAATCGCCCAGAAAATGAATAAATATTTCAATTTGAGGCGCAATCACGGCGTGTGATTGAAATGGGGGGAAGAATAATGGGTTTCATTTAGATAAGATACGGAAAATTATTTAGTGCGGAATGAAGAGTGATGAAACCCATTGGACAGCGTGGTGGGAGCGTGAGCGGCGCAGCCGGCGCCCCCGGCCACGCGCCTGCACGTGCACACGCATGCACACACGTGTACAAGCATGCACATGTGTGCACGAGCATGCACACGAGTGCTGGAGATGCAGATGCGAGCACAAGAGCACTCACATACACATGCATGCACGTGCACATGGATGTGCAAGCATGCACAGATGTGTGCATGAGCGTGCACATGAATGCTGAAGTGTGCAGAGTGTGAACATGCATGCACACACGCATGCAAGAGCGTGCACAAGCACGCACAGATGCATGCAAACGTGTGCAGAAGCATGCACATATGTGCAAAAGCATGCACACAAACGCTGGAATGTGCAGACACGAGCACAAGAGCATGGACATCCACATACACATGCATGCACGAGCATGCATACAGATGTGCAAGCATGCACAGACACACGCACACACATGCTGGAGCATGCAGACACGTTCACAACAGCATGCACGAGCATGCAAGCAGATGCATAAGCATGCACAGACACATGCACACGTGTGCACGAGCATGCACACGAATGCTGGAGCGTGCAGACACGACCACAAGAGCACGCACATGCATGCACAAGCATGCACAGACACATGCACACGCGTGCACATGCATCCCAGCACCCATTTCTCCCTTTGCAAAGCCCGGCGCAGCAGCAGGCAGCGACATCGGCCCCCTTCCCGCCCGGCATCGCCGCTCCGGGAGCAGGGAAAACTTAACGGGACGGCGGCCCTGGCCGGGCACCGCGGGGCCGCGCAGGGAATCCGCATCCTTCCCTGGCGCAGGAATGTGCCCGCGGAGCTGCCGCGCTGTTTATCCGAGGCCCAGGCGGGTGCCTCCTTTTTTTTTCCCTTTCTTCCCTCTTTTTTCTTTTTTTGTTTTTTTTTTTCCCCCTTCCTCAGCCAAGAGTTATTGAATTCGGTGCCGAGGGCGCTGCCGGGCTCCGCCGGGAGCTCCGCGTGGCTCCGAGCGGGAACGGGAGCTTTTGTTCCCGGGAGCCTCCGGAGCCCCGGTACCGGGAGACGGGGCGGGGGAACCGGGAGCCCCCGGGGGGGCTCCAAGCGGCTTTGCCGGCTCTTCCTGACCCCACTTCCATGCGCTGCCCTTTCCCCCCCCTCTCCGCTCCAGCATCTTCCCAACGCCGCCCCCTTAATTAAGAATTAGATTGGATTTTGCAGCAGGGAAGCGCCGGAGGCCGCGCGGGGGCTGCCCCAGCGCCAGGAATTGCCCCCCCCCCGGCCTGGTCCAGACCCCACGAGCTCAGTGCACGTGTTGGGGGGGGGCTCGTGCCCCATTCCGGGGGGGTGACCTCAGGAGAGCGGCGCTTCCTGCCTCAGTTTCCCCTCTGGGGGCAAAGGGAGAGGTTGGAGCTCAGCCCCTGGGGGGGGGGTCTGGGGCTGCCCCCCCCATCCCAGCCCCGGGCTGGGGGGGCACCGAGGTCCCGGATACCCCATCCCGAGGTGGGGGGGGTCCCCTTGGATGGGCAGGGGGATGGACATGGGTTCCCCCCCCCCTCGGGTTCCCGTGTCACCCCCAGGCGCCTTGGGGTCCTGGGCCGGGTCTGGGGGGTCCGGAACCGGAGCAGCCGCCCCATTGGGCTCTATCGGAACCGAGACCGTTGGGTGCGAAGCCGGAGCAGCAGCACCCG
>NW_020455700.1:55832-63111 GCF_003342845.1 Nothoprocta perdicaria | reverse complement strand
GTATGTGCTTGGTGTGCGCGCATGTGTGTGCTCCGTGTGTACATGTGTGCTCGGTGTGCATGTGTGTGCACGTGTGTGTGCTTGGTGTGCACACGTGTGTACATGTGTGTGCTCGGTGTGCATGTGTGTGCACGTGTGTGTGCTTGGTGTGCGTGCGCRTGTGTGCATGTGTGTGTGCTTGGTCTGCGTGCATGTGTGTGTGATGTCTGCTCGGTGTGTGCATGTGTGCGTGCATGTGTGTGCTTGGTGTGTGTGCTTGGTGTGTGTGCTTGGTGTGCGTGTATGTGCTTGGTGTGAGCACATGGGTGTGTGCTTGGTGTGCACACATGTGTGTACATGTGTGTGCTTGGTGTGCACACATGTGTGCGCATGTGTGTGCTTGGTGTCTGCGCCTGTGTGTGCTTGGTGTGCGCACATGTGTGTGCCTGTCTGTGCTTGGTGTGCACACATGTGTGCGCGCATGTGTGTGCTCGGTGTGCGCACATGTGTGTGTGCGTGTATGTGCTTGGTGCGCACACATGTGTGTGCTTGGAGCACGCATGTCTGTGTGCATGTGCGTGCTTGATGTGCATATGTGTGCATGCATGTGTGTGCTTGGGGCACATGTGTGTGCTTGGTGTGCACATATGTGCTTAGTGTGCATGCACGTGTGTGCCCCAGTGTGCGTGCATGTGTGTGCTGGGATGTGCTTGCATGAATTTGGTGTGTGCTCATGTGCACGCTTGTGTGTGCCCGCTGTGTGCTCATGTATGTGCGTGCCAGTGTGCACATGTGTGTGAATGTGCTTGGTGTGCAGTCATGTGTGTGCTCGCATGTGCATGCTGCTGTGTGCATTCCTGCTGCCGTGCATGGCTGCACATGAGTGTGCATACATGTGCATAYGTGTGCATACGCGTGTGCCGGTGCATGCTGACGCGTGCTCGCACTTCCCACATCAATCCATGCAAGCAAAAGCACACGGGTGTGTGTTCATGCACGTGTTGGCGCATGCACGTATGCCGACACGTGTGCACCAAAGTGCTTGCACACCCGTGTGTCCTGGTTGCAGGTTGTACATACGTGCATGCAAGCGACTCAGTGTGGGACACGGGTGCCCGTGAGCGTGTGCTGGCGGTCACCTATGCACACACACATGTGCACATGTGTGCAGGCCACACACGTGTGCGGGGCCACACGTGTGCTCCCTCCCATGCCTCCATGCACCAGGTGAGGTGATGAAGGGCCTCCGAGGAGCCGCGGCCTCCGCGGCCTCCGCTGCAGCCTCCCGTTCCCCGGCGCTTCCCGGCGGGTGCCGGCTGCGGCGTCCGCAGCCTCCCTGCTGCCCTCTGCCGAGGCCGCCTCCGCGCCGGCCTCCCGCCGCTGGCCTCCTCATCGTGGCGCCGCTCCTGCCTCCCTCCGCGGGGCGCCGAGGCCGCCTCCTCGCGGGAGGCCGGCACGGGGACAAGGAGAGGCTCTCGAAACAGAGGCTGCTTTATTGGATTAACGCCGCTGGCTGCACCGGCGGGGATGGTTTGGGATCGGGCGGGGGCGGCGCTGACCCAGCTTCGGGCAAAGGGAGGCCGCGAGCCCCCCCGCACCCACAGGGACCCCGAGCCCCCCGAGACCTGCAGGGACCCTGAGCCCCTCTGGACCCACAGGGATCCCAAGTCCCCCTAGACCCGCAGGGACCCCGAGCCCCCCGAGACCTGCAGGAATCCTGAGTCCCCCCCCCGGGCCCATCAACCCCGGCGTCAGGGCGGCAACATCAACCCCCCCCCCCCAAACTCCCCCATGAGGGGGGGTCTTCTCCATCCCCGCCATTCCCGGCCCATCCCGGCGGGGTGTCCGCGTGCGGAGCCGCTCCCGCCGAGCTGTTTTTGCGGAGCGCCGGGATCCCCCGCGGAGCGCGGCGGCCCGTGAAAGCCGGCGCCAACCGCGGCCCTAATGACAGTTAGGCAGAGCCTAACGTCCCCGAGCGCCTTCCTCGTTAGGGCTGCCGAGCGGAAGGGCTAACGAACCCCCCGCTCATTAGGCAGCCCCGGGGGCCCCGGCGTCCGGGCGCCGGCGGGACGGAGGGAAGGGAACCAGGTGGATCCCTGTGCAATAACCAGCCGGCTGCAGAATTCCTTTAGTGTCATTATTATTATTATTATTATTATTATTATTATTATTATTATTAAAGCAATTAGGATGGATGCCAGCACTTCAGGAAACCCCAATTCCCAAGGGAAGGCGCCTGGGGCATCGCCCCTCCCTCCCTTGTCCCCGCCTTGGACCACTTCCCAACTCGACTTGGAGCATCCCAGGGATGAAGGAGCCGCCTCCCGCGGGAGAACGGGAGTGAAGGGAGCCGGCAGCAACCCCCGTATTAGACAGCAGAGAATCCACAGCGGGTGCTGCCGTTTTGACGCTGCTGTCGCTGGGAGTACATAGGAGCCCTAGGGAGGTGGGCGGTGGGATGCAGCTCCGGAGCTTCCACTTCCCGACCGCTTCCTGGCTGCTTCCCGGCGCTTCCCGGCGTTTCCCGGTGCGGGTGCCAGGCGGGTGCCGGGCGCCAGGTCCCAGCTGGCGCTCGGCGAGGCCGGCGCGGAGCAGATGGAGCAGCGGCGCCGAGCCCAAGCCTGGCACCCGCGGGATCCGCACCGCATCCCTGCGGAGACGCCTGAACGGGCACCCGGGCGAGGCCGATCCCGCTTCCTGATCCCCTTTATCCGCCCGGTCCTAATTCCTAAATCAGCAGGAGCGACTGATTTCCCYGGGATACGTTGAGATGGGAGATTGAATGAGCAATTTATGGGAACATTAAAATAAGTTATTTTGGGGCGCTCCTCGACAGCTCTGCCCCTCCATAATTTATCCCACCTTAAATTTAGCCGGGATAACCCGCCAGGAATTCGCTTTGTGCAAAAAATGCCAGTTTTGGACTGGCTGGATCATTCCCGCCCGCCGGATCCGAGCTGGGGGCTCCGGGATGCAGCGGGACGAGGCGGGAATGTGCTGCCCCCTCCCGGGCACAGCCGGCCTCCTTTTGCCTTAAACCAGTCTCTTTTCCCCCAGTTTCTCGGGAACGGGAAAAGGGGGCGACGCTCGGGCTCGTGCGGCGAATCCACCCCTTGYGCCGCCGCGGCTCCGGTGGGAAGCGCCGGGCTCTTCTCCCGCTTTTCCCTGTGGGATGGGGATGTCGGGCGGCTGCTCGGCCTCCGCTTCCCGGCTGGGCAGCCAAAGGGCGAGGCTCCCGGCCTCTCCATCCCTAAGGAGATTAGCGGATTGCGGATGGGGAGCAGACGGTGGCGGATCAGCGCCCGCCGCCAGCCCTTCCCTGGCCCAATTTACGGCATCCCGGCTGCTCCAGCCTCTTCCCTACCCAATTGAGCCCTGCATGCCGCCGGCTCCTTCCCAAGGGATTTCCTCCACCCGAGAGCTGCTTTTTGCCTGGGATCAGCCAGGAACGAGGCTTTTCCAAGCCGCTTTCCCCATGGCAGGGCCGACCCAGAGCCACTTCCCTCCTTTCCAGGCACCTAATCCCCGCTCCGGAGATGCTTTATGGCCCATAAAAAGGGCTCCTTTATTTTGGGAACTCTTTATCACGGCACCGCCAGAAGCCGCCGGCATCCGGGGCTGGATGCGGAGACGGGGGGAGGCTCCAGCAGGAAAACGGAGCTGCCTTCCCTCCGGATCCCGCTCTGACCGCGCGGGTGGCCGTGGGGATGGAGCCATAGGAGTGTCCAGAGCCCCTTCCTCGTGCTGCTTTGAGCCCCACGTGTCCCAGGGGACCCCCCGAGTCCCCCATGGCCCCGGGACACCAGGAGGCTGCAGCGGATGCGGCTCCGTGGGCCGGATCCGGGATGCGGTGCCGCCTCCCACTCCAGAGCCTGAAGCGGAACCCAGGGCTTTGCTCATCCCTTGCTTCCTCCTTCCCCTGCCATGGAAAATCAGCTGATTTCCCTGGAAAAAAGTGGGGGATCCTGCTTCCCCGCCACCACCGGGGGCAATGGGAGGCAATGGGATGGGCAATGGGAGGCAAATGGATGGGCAATGGGATGGGCAATGGGATGGGCAATGGGAGCTCGACCCCGGCTCCGAAAGCAGCACCCCGCTTTCTTGCTCTTCCCCGACGGAGGCCCAAGCGGGTGCAGCGAGTTGAGCTTAGGGTGCTCAACACACCCGCAATTCCCCCTGGAGAATTCCCGGTCCTTCCCGGAGCCGGAGCCACTGTTGGAGCCGCAGCCGCCTGCGCCGCGCTGCTAAAACCCCGGAAAGCCGAAAGGCGGGAGCGAACCCCCCCCAAAAAAACCCTGCACCCCGGGGTGGGAAGTGGCACTTCCGCCTGTCGCCAGCGCGGCGGTGACGACGGTGACGGTGACGGTGACGACGGCGGTGCCGTGGGAGCCGCGCGCGGCCATGGGCGCCCGCGGGTACCTGCTGCTCGCCCTGCTGCTGCAGCGCGCAGGTAGGAGCCGGTCAGGATGCCGGGAGCATCCCTAGGGGCGTCCCACATGGGAATTCCACATCCCACGGGCCCTCCGGATAGCCCCGGGGAGCTCCGAGGCCCGCGCGCCTTTCCCAAAGGGCAAGTCTGCTCCTGGAGGGCACATGCTCGCCAAGCTGGCCTTCCTCCCGCTCCTCCTCCTCCTCGCCGTCGCTCTCAGCGGGGCTCCCCGCGAGCGGCGCCTTCCTCCCCGCCGGGCCCGTGCGCTCTGTGCCGCCGCGCTCTTCCTCTCGCTGCAGCTGCAGCTGCCGAGGAGCCGCCGGCGCCGGCGCAGTGGAAGCCGCAGCCCCTGCGGCGCCTGCAGCCCCCGCTTCCCGCCCCGTTCACCCGTGGCACGGCTCTCAGCCCGGGCACGTGGACGTGGGGATGAGACACATATTCCCAAAGGCTGGGAATTCCGCCCGGGATATCGCGTCCTGCTTACGGGAAGAGCAGCCGCCTCTGCTCTATCCGCAGCCTCTCCTGAGCACGAGCCGGTGACAGAAGTGACCGGCACCGTGGGCAAGTCAGTGACATTCCGCATCCCGGGCCCCATGGAGGGACGCCTCTACTGGCACGTCAAGAACCTCCTCATGGTCATCATCAACAGCAGCGGCTACCCAGAGGTCCTGGACGCCAAGTACGCCGAGCGCATGGCCTTCCTCCACAACGGCACGGCGCTCATCCTCTCGGGCCTGGTGCCCGACGACGCCGGCACTTACTGGGTCCAAGTGGCCACCAAGAGGCGATACATCTTCAACCTGCGGGTCTACGGTGAGCTCCACGGCTGCGGCAGCGGCGGCCGCGCGCCCCGACGGGACCCTCACCGCCCCGTCCCCGCAGCGGAGCTGCCGCCGCCGGCCGTCTCCTGCAGCCTCGCCAACTGCACGGCCGCGCCGTGCCCCTACGAGCTGCTCTGCTCGGCGCCGGGAGCCGCCGTTGCCTACGGCTGGAGCGGCGCCGGCGCCCTCAACGCCTCCGGGCCCTGGCTGCAGCTGCGGCGCCCGCTCCGGAGCCTGCCGCCCGTCACCTGCACCGCCCGCAACCCCGTCAGCAGCAGCAACGTCACGGTGCAGCCGGCCGCCGCGTGCGCAGGTAGCGCCGCCGGTGCCGCCGCCGCGGGCCGCCCCGCGCTCCCGCTCACTGCCCCTTTTCCCTCCTTTGCGCCCTCGCCAACGCCGCACCAGAGAACGGCTCCCGCGCTCCCGTCTCCGGTGAGCCCCGTCCCATCCCGTCGCGCCGGTGTCCCCGGGGCTTTGCTATATATATATATATATATATATATATTGGCTTTTAAGGCCTCTCTCGCGTCATCTACATCGTGATAGCCATCGTGCTCGTCGTGGTGCTGCTCTCCGTCGCGGGCACCTGCTGGTTCTGCCACTCCCAGTTCAACGTCTCCTGGCCCGTGCGCCCCGGTCCCAGCACCAGTAAGTTTGGGGCGCTCCCGACCTTCTCCCTGCGCCCTCTATCCTGCCCYGGAGCGGGCTGCTCCGGTGCAAATTCCCGGGGAAGGTCCCAGTGCCGGGAATGCGGCGCACTCAGCCCCTCCGCCCCGCGCAGACCCCGAGGCGCTCACCGTGTACGCCAGCGTGGGCACCGCCAACCAGGTGAGTCCCCCTCCCCGCCGGCGCCTGCACCGCTGTTCCCACCAGCATTCCCTCGGGAATTCCCATCCTCTCCAGCCAGCCCCGCAGGATCCCGCCCAGGCGGCCAAGGCGCCCGAGGAGGCCTCCAAAACCATCTACTCCACCGTGCAGCCGGCGGTGCAGGTGAGCGGCGCAGCCGGGAGCCCTGCGGATGCCAGCGCATCCCCACGTCCCTCTTCCCGCTTCCCTCTTTCCGTAGCGACAAAGGGATGAGGAGAAGACGGGCGGCCCTGCGGCGGGCGAGAGGAGCCTCTACGCCACGGTGAACGCCGTGCCGGCCCCGCACGGCTCCATGGGGCTGCTCTGAGCCCCCCGGCCCGGCCGATCCCGCGCTCCCAAGGGCGATCCCGCACGGATGGGTGCCGGSAGTAGCCGCGGGATGGATGGACGGACAGACGGATGAGCGGTGGCCGCTCCGAGCCCCCTGCTCCTAACGCAGCCTGTGCAGGAGCTGCCACAATAAAAACACCCGGTTTTTATTTGAGCTCGGATTTGTCCAAGTATTTTTTTTTTTCCCAGCAAAAACGACCTAGGATCAGGCGGCTCTGGGAGCACCGAGGGAGCGCTGGGCCCAGGATGGAGTCTTTTAATGATCCTTTGTGCCCCTGTGCAAGGAAACGGTCCCTGGTTGTGGGGTCCTGCAGCCAATGCCGAGCCCTCCAGCTGGGAATGCTGCAGCAGGAGCAAGGAAAGGGCCGGAGGCGACACCGGGGGCCCCCGTGTCCCCCCTGGCAGCACCCTGCGTGTCCCTYGGGCGCCGGGGCGGCGCCGAGGAAGCAGAAAGGGGAAGGAAGGGGCCGCGAGGGCGGCTGCGCGGGGGCACCGGCTGCCATGGGCGCGCGCCCGGCCGCCTGGACGTGCCTGGCGCTGCTCTGCGGCGCGGCCGGTGAGCGCGGGCACCGAGCGGGGGACGGCGGCGGGGGGACAGCGACGYCGGGGCGCCCACGCGTGGGCAGCGCCTCCGGGCGCCGTTTCCTCCACAGGAAACGGGTGGCAACCCGCGGGGCGCGGGGGCGGAAAGGCCTCGGGGGGGCCCCCGTGGGTGCTGAATTGGGGCTGGATCCGAAGCGGATCCGAAGCTCACAGCGGGTGTCCCCGCTTTGTCCCCGACGCCAGCGCTCGCCGTCCCCGACGACACCGGCACCGACACCGGCACCGACACCGGCACCGGCACCGACACCGG